>NC_139080.1:85296634-85541634 GCF_965140915.1 Aythya marila
ATGAAAGTCACATGGCAATGTGCACTTCTTTTTCACTGCTGAAGCATATTAAAAGTACAAAATGTATAGTCTGCTCATCAGGAACTACACTTGCTTATATTTAAAAGGCTGTTTTGAATCCTTTCTCAAATGGGTTTAAATGAGGACTTTTCTGAGCAAAGACATTCTTAAACATATGCTTAATTCTCAGGAATTAGGACCAACTCACATACTTGTGAGTTCCTTTTCTTTCTGAGGATGCTGTCATCAGTGTACTTAACAAGGTACTCCTAATGTAAATGTGTTTAAGTGAAAGGTGTTTTAGTGACGACTCCATAATTCCCTTCCACATCATATGCATACGAAGGCTAGCTGGTTCCCTCTCCTGCATGAACATCATTCCCGAGTGAGTTACATGCTTATAACAATTAAAGAACCGAGGGAGGAAAAGGACCAGAAGGGAGCATAAGGAAAGCTTAAACTGTGAACTTCAGAGCAGCATCCACTGACTTATCTCATGTGTACAGGCATGTTATTGTTCATGAAGGTGTCAGCTGGCAGTGACGCACATCCAAGTTTTCTATTTATCTGGCAGAAAAGACACTGTGCAGAAAGAGGGATGCAGATGAATGAGTTAAAATTTTCCTTCCTTTCCCTTCTCCTCTCCAGTTCCTCTGCTGAAGGAAGGGTGAACAGCAAACGTATTTAGTTACATGCTTTCTCCAGGCTGGGGATGATACCAGCTTATTAACTGAACCTAATACTGCAGGTAGATTTCTCAAATTTATATCTGGTGGTGCTGTCAATGGAGGGGAATAAGAATTAGTAGAAGTCTTCAGGGTTTTTCTGTCTCCTTATTAATGGATAAAAGAAAGATTTCCTACAAAACAGAAATCACAAACAGCTCTGCTGGGGAATGCAAACACATCTTTGAAACCTTTCTTTCTTTTCCTTTTAATAGCTGTGAACATAAATCACAAGAGCCAAGCCAGGGGAAATATTAATCCTGCCACCAGGATCTGTCTGTAGCTATCCTAACCAGGGTGAGTAGGTGGTTTTGGAGTTACCCCAAGTGCAGATTCCATCACTGCTTATATTGTTAATGAGCTTCCTCAACAAGAAAGCATTTTCCTTTGTCTGAGTGATGATTCTGAAGGCCTTGTTCACCTCCGCTCCTGTGCAAAAAAAATATCTTTATAGTATTTGAGATAAGGACTGTTAATAGAAAAGAAGCAAAAAGGATGCTGTAAGATGATGACAATGTTGCTTGCCATCTATCTTTCAATTGCAGCTTTGGTTTTGTATACTTCCTTTCCTGTGAGGACCTTAAAATATTTTGGTAACATAAACCAGGACCCCTGGCTTCAATACATGTTGGAAGACTCTTAATGTACTTGTTTTCAGGTGAATACACTGAAATGCAGAAAAAAAGAAAGACAAACTTTTTTATCAAGAATACAAAAAAAAAAAATCTGAAGCTGGAAATAGTAGCATGGGTCAAGGCCACAAATAAATAAATACCCTTCTCCTCTGTTTCTTGCTGTCATGGAGAAGGAGCAGTACTCAAAAGACACTGAGTTCTCCTACTCACATGCATTTAGATAGAATTTGACTGGATCAAGAAAAGGTTGTGAATCCATCCTTCTCTGCAAGAACCTACAGAAATTATCAGTTTTGTCCAGGTTTGTTTTTCACTAAGAACTTTCATAAGGAGAGAAAGAAAATGCTTTTAGAGAACAGATGAGCTCTGGTTCTGCCCTAGTTGATGTTTACTCTGAAACCTAATTGGGAACTTCAGGCTACATCCTAACAGACATGATCACTACTGAACTTTTTATCAGAAATGTTGGTCTGGTCAGGAGCTTTGTGCGTGCAATATATAGCATCCTGGATCAGAATGTGATGACTCTCCCTTTCCCCATTCTGTCCCCTAAAGTTGGGAATGGCTTCAAATTGCTTAAGTGGTGACATTCTTTTCTCAGTCAAAGTAATATTATAAGTTTTCGTATAGCGAACAGAGCAAATACTGCTTCTCATTTGTTTTTACTGCTTTGACTTCCAGAAAACACCCTAGATGACAGCAAGTCTGCCTTTCAGTAAGTCACCAGGGCTATCTCCTATTAGGAAGTCTCTAATAAGCACAGACACCTCACTGCTTTTATGTCAGCATGTCCAATTCACCAGCCACTGAATTCAATCTTTTCTGTTCAGATGATGGGTTTTGACGAAGTGCATAAACCTGTCATTAAGGGGAGGACAGGTTATAGTCACTACTCAGGATATTACAGCTTTCTTCGTTGTTTATTGCAGATGTGGTAATGTAGCACAGGCTGGGACAGAGAAGATGTAAGTAAGGTTAGTTAAACACTGAACTACTCTGTGATTAAAAAGAGTGATAGTATCAGGCCAACAGTTCAAAGGTTCAGTGTAAATATTGTTCATTTGTTTGGCTTTTCAGTTGTGACACAGGTTAGTGGAAATATACCAAACTTCCATATAAGACAAACTCTGATTCTACAGAGGAAAGCCACACACATAAAAAGTGGCCTCTGTTCTTTGATACAACAATAATTAAAAATTCAAACCTTTGACCTCTGTAAACATTTTTATTTCTGGTTTCCTTTGCCTATGACCTGCAGGTGCTTTATGTCTTTCCATGGCTCTTTTACTCCGCTTTTCTTATCGGCAATTACTTACACAGTAATTCAAATCTAATTTCAATATTGACTACAAGGTTTTAAGCTCTGTGTCAAATGCAAGCTCTCTAGCATGCTCTGTTTCCATTAAGAACATAAGAAACATTAAGACTTGGGAAACGAAAAGGAAAAAAATATCTAGCAAGTGATGGCAGTGAGTCAATTATGCTTGTTTTGCACAGTCCTCTGAGCTCATATTATACTCATATTGCTCCTGGTACTTAAAAAGGAACATTTCTATTAAAAATTAAAACAGGTGAGGAGTGTCTACAGTGCATAACATAAAATTCTGTGATTTTTTTATTATTTTTTTTTTAGTCTGGCAGCAGATCACAGTTTTGTCCATCTGCACAGAGCATGTGTCCTGGCTTGAATGATTTCACTAACATTCAGTAGGCCAACACTAATTAGCCTTCTCTGGGACCAGTCTTTACTACTCTTTGCAGGAAAGCTCTGGCTGAATCGTGGAGGTCACTTGGCCCAGGTTTTCATCCAGCTGTGAGGACGGCGCCCAGAGGAGGTGGGTGCTTGGGGTGTAGGGCAGCCCTGGGCCAGCCCCAGCCAAGTCAAACACAGGACCAAGTATGTGCTTGAGGTGAGCACACACATGCCACTGGAGGGACACAAGGCTGAATTATTCTTTCAACATTATGACCAACATGGCCTTAACAGCACCGTAACGTTTCTCCAGTTACCTGATATGTTGATACTTTCAGTATCTGGGGGATACTGAAAGGCAGTTAAAGAACAAAGCTCTTTTCAGGAAGAGTCAACATGGGTTCGTCAAGGGAAAGTCCTGCCTTAGGACTGCTGTGATCTCATTCTATGAAAAGGTCACCCTGCTGGTAGATAAGGGGAAGGTGGTGGACCTAGCTTTTCTGCATTTCAGAATTTACCTATGCAGTAAGCTCTTGGATATGGACAGATTTTTTGATCCTGTGTTTGTACATCATATAGCACAGAGGAATACTCACCTCTGGTTACTGCATAATTTCCTTTTTTAAATATCTAAAGTAGCAGATGAACCTTTACTGAGTTTGAGAGTATTTCAGAAAGCTACCAGGGATAATAGTATACATGTACAATCCATAATTAAAAATCTGTTACACTGATGCTGTCTATTTCTGCTCTGGGGAGTAGCTAGGGAAAAGGTCCATGGCACCACCAGATATGATTTCCACCCCTCTGGTCTGTAGCTTTGTTTTGCCGTTTAGATACTCCTGACTGTAAAATAGAAATACAGGCCACCAAATAAAACACTCTATCTTCTGCTCCTGCGATACTTTCCTGCCTGCCCAGAGGTGCCTTCAAAGAGAAAGTCCTTCTACTTCTACATTACATCTCTCTAGTGTAGTATGAGGGATTTTTAATATATTTTCTCCTGATCACTTACATTCCTGTTAAATGTCAGGGGTAGAAATAAAAACTGTTTGGACTGATGATGAACAAAGTCTGGAAAACATCTCATATTCTTCTGTCTAGCAGCACAACTGAGCCTGAAAACAGTATTTTATGGTCTTTTGGACTGCTGCTTGACAGGTAGCTAGGAAAATAACCTGATATGTTTATATCACTTGTAAGGAGAAATAATTGACTCTGCCAGATTTTCAAGAATTGGTCTGCTTTCCTTTCTACCTGGATATTTATTAATGACTGTCCCAGGTTGTTTGTGTCACAGATCTCACCTGAAAACAATGGATTCATTGTTTTGTGTGAGGAATTAAAATGTGTTTTTATTGATAATAACATGAACAAAATCAATCTGATTGATCTGAATTGTTTATACTATGTACATCAGATGGCCTGGCTGATATATCTAGGACAGCTCTACTTCTATAAATTCCTCAACTAACTTTCTACTAGCCAAATGCCGCTTTCACTTTTGGAAGTCCCTGTGTAAAAAGAAGCAGAGCTATGACACTTTTTAAAGAGACTCTGTATTAAAATTTTGTGTTCTGTGAAAGCAGTGTTTTCTTTTTCATGTAAAAGTTCAGGACCTTCAGGCATCTTATCATGCCATGCACTCAGAAAGGAATACCAGTATTGTGAGATCTGCACATCAAGCATTTGAGTCCTGCCACCTGTCTCACTGATGTTTAAAAACAGCAAAACCTGCTCATCTGAAGTTCCCTAGGTGTAGCAAAAGCCAAATAAATGTCTAGGAGACTTTTTTATTATTATTATTTGAGTAGACAGTCTAAGAAGCTGTATTGCTTGTTAAGGTTTCTCATGTTAATAATCAGCAATTTTTTAACTAAAGCAAAATATGTAGGAAACAATTACAACAAATATAGCATTAGACTAACCTCAGTCTCTCGAAAAGTTACGGAGAAGATTGCTCTGGGGGATACTGAAAGACAGTTAAAGAACAAAGTTCTTTTCAGGAAGAGTCAACATGGGTTCGTCAAGGGAAAGTCCTGCCTTAGGACTGCTGTGATCTCATTCTATGAAAAAGTCACCCTGCTGGTGGATAAGGGGAAGGTGGTGGACCTAGCTTTTCTGCATTTCAGCCAGGCCTTTGATCCTGTTCCTCACAGCATCCTTCTGGACCAATTGCCTAACTGCACAATGTAAAGGTCCATAACATACTGGTTGGTGAACAGGCTTGATGGAAGAGCTCAGAGGGCCTACATCTGTGAATCGGCCTACGTCTGGCTGGTGGGCAGTCACTGGCATTACCAGTGCTGCATCCTACAGCCGGTCCTGTTCAACATTTCTATCCATGATCTGCATACAGGTGTGGAATTAGTCCTCCACAAGTCTGCTGACAATACTCAACTGGGAAATGACGCTGACTCCCTGGAGGGAGGAGAGACCTGGAAGAGGGATTGGACTGGATGGGAGCACTGGGCAATCAGCACTGGCATGAAGTTCAGCCATGGGAAATGCCAGGTGCTGATAGAGCAGTGATGGGCACAGGCCGAGGAGACAGCTCAGCAGGAGGGGACCTGGGGGTGCTGGTGGCAGCAGGCTCAACATCTCACCTGTGTTGTCTATCTTGGAGAAAAATAGGACAAGAGGTGACCTCTTTACTCCATACAAATTATTCCTGAGGAAGGGAAATGGAGAGGGAGGTGGCAGTCTCTTCTGCCTGGCAGCTGATGAAAAGATATGCATAAACAGCACAAAGCCGTGCCAGCTGGACATTAAGAAAAATTTATTTATGGTGAGGGTGGTCAAACACCAGATCAGGATTCCTAAGGATGGGGTTGGTGCCTGTGCCTGTCAGTGTTCAATAGGCGTTTGGACAATGCCCTCAGTAATGGGCTTAGTTAGTCCCTAATGACTCAGTTAGTCCAAAAGTGGTCAGACAGTTGGACTGGATGATCTTTGAAGGTCCTTTCCAGTGGAACTATTATATTCTAATAATTTCTGAGACAACTTGTCTGCCAGAAAAGTTCTACGGTCTCATCCATCCTTCTTTTTCTTACTGAAAATGCACCATTTTCACACTGTCCCTGGAAGCCATTCCCAGTTTCCCAGTGCAGGGCCAGGATCCCTTCAGGTGCTGGGGCTGTGCCAGGTTGTGCCAGGCAGAAGGGCTGGGCCCACTGCTGCTCTGCTGCTCTCAACAGAGCTCCCAGCCCCGCTTCCTGGCTGGTTCACGCCATGTCAGGGGTGTGAGGCTCAGCAGCTCTGACACCAGAAGCCGCAAAGATAGGTTCCGGTGACAGCCATGGAAAGGCAGAGATGAGTGCTTCACAGGGGATAGAAATGCAGTATTATTTAAGAAAATAACCACTCATAATTGGGCCTCTGTCACTTTAAACTTTAATGGTAATAGTAGCACTGGGACTTTAAATTACAGCTTTCGGTGGCTTGACGCTGCATCTCTCAATTACTCTTCGCAAGTCCATTCACAGAGCATGTGTGCTGTGACATTGACACTGCTGTGCAAATTGAAACTCAAGCCCCGTGGCCGGGCTGTGAGGTTCTGCCTCACTCTGCAACCAGAGGAACCTGAGATAAGGCTGAGATAAGGCTCCGCTGCTGAGCACATCCTGGGCACACCAAGCAAAAATGCAGCGCCTGGCACTCAGGTGGCCTCCATCCCACTCATCCCCTTCCCACAACATCTGCTGGGGGCAGCTCCTGCAGGCAAGGCTCATGCCACAGTAGTAAAACAACTGCTGTAAGATGCAGCCGTGGCAGAGGGGAGGTGACCTCCATAGTCCTATTGCTGCCACTGCTGTGGTGACTATTGAGGTTGCTGCTGGGATAGCAAAGGGGGAGGATTTTACCTCAAAGACAGCAAAACTAGATGCAGAGCCATCTCAAGGTGGGAAGGTTTCGGGAGTGTCTCCTTCTGGTGTAAATTAAGCCTCTGTGGAAGATTTTTGCTGGTGATGTTACTGAAAGACATGTTTTATTTGACCTGTTACATCATGTATGAGCACCTGTGCACGCTGGTGTGCAGCCAGTGCCCAGGGCCCCACCAGCAGCCAGCAGGCAAGGCAAAACTGGGAAGGGAAAAGCTTGGTTCCACATAACCCAGAAACATGCTTTTGAACCCTAGAATGGAAGAAAGTCCCAAAAATTATTGCTGCAAAATGGGTTGTGGGAGCAACCAATTTTGCAAATACATGGGGCTACTGGTAAGGAAGAATTCCCGTGGAAAAGGCGAGGTGCTTTGTGCCAGCTGCCACCTACAGTGATGGGAGCGAGAAGTGGCTGAGCCTGCAGTTTACAATAAGTGGGTGGGAACAAGAGACCACTTTGTCCTTCCAGTAACCCTGTCTGGATAAGTGCAAATCTGCATACGGTAGCTTAAAACCAGCTCAGACAGGGCTCCTATCTATTCCCCCTTCTAGCCTGGATGAAAAGCACAGGGATGGAGGTCACATAAGCTCACTCTGTTCATGCAGTTCAGACCGATTTGCATAATCCAAGCTTTCATTTTAAACAAATTAAGTGCCTGGCACTTTATGGTTGTGAAGAAACCTCCCTGAGGTGTGAGTGAAGTATGGATCCACTGAAAGCAGAGACCACTGCAGGTGGAGTGGGAAATGGCAGTGCAGAGGCATGAATGCTTCATAATGTAAACAGAAGTGTAAAAGACAGGAAATTTTTCACATTTTATTAAATCAGACTTTTACAGTAGTTGTTGAAAGCAAAAAACACTGAATTATATTTAGATAATCGTTCCATAAATAATGTGTGTTTTCACAGCAGTCACAAAGTCTGGAATTTATGTGCTAATTACAGACCCCAAATCATCTCTGCACAGATTTGCAATTAAAACTGAAATATTTTCATATACAATGTGAGCCCTGTATTCATAGCAACAGCTAAGAGACATGCTGGTTACAGTTTGCTCAGTAAATCTGAATATTTTATGTTTGAACACAATTGTTTCACTATTGTTGTCCCTACACTCAGTATTTTAAAAGCCAAAGAGTTTAGAGCCGATTGCCACATTGTGAATTGCTATTATTTTCAGAGAAAAAAAAAAAAAATATATATATATATATATTCTCTATATATATATATATTCTCTATATAGTAGTGCATGTAGCATAAAAATCTAAGGGAACAAACGATTATTGAAAGACAAGGAGAAAGCAAAATTCCTGTGTATGGTTATCTTCTTAATAAATATTGTAAAAACACATACTTTTAAAGCCCTGCAGTGACAGCAAAGTGCAGGAAGAATGCAGAATTAGGGAGAACGTTGAATAATTCAGTAGCTTGTTATGTGATTAGATCTGATTGGTCCACGCTAAGATGCTGCCCATAAAAATGATTTCCCATGGTAGCGTTGGTTGAGGGGTGGGGGGTTTATGATGTCCATAAAATGGGAGAACAAGGCTTACTGGAACTAATAATATCATGGCTGCGTAGAATGATTGATGATCTTTAAAAAGGCCCAGATTGGTTTCATCTTTCTTCAGATTTTATCACTTACTCTTTCTTAGTCACGTGCAATCACTAAGGCCAAGAGAGGTAACAAGTGTTTGATGTATGATACTTGAGCCACTTTTGTCAGAACTGCATTTATTTTAAACTGCTGTTGTATTTGATACTCCCAACATGTAGATGTTCTTTATGTTTATTTTTTCTCCAGCTGATGAGAACAGACCCTCCTGGGGTTGGGTCAAGAGGTAACCCAAGCTTGCCTTAGAGCACCAGTGCCAAAAAGCACAGTAAAAATTAAACAGATCCTCCTCTTTGCACTGGGACCATTTCCATTACTGACTAAATGGATAAAGAGCTGTGCAGGACTGACATCTTCTTGGGAGAACCTCATATTCTTTATTATTTGCAGTATGTGCACACCTTTCAGAATGCTACTTACGCTTCTTGGAATATATTATCTGTTTCAATTCGTTCCATCCCTCACAATCTGCAGAGAGCCACAAAAGCTTCTTTTGTGCCAGAAAAAAAAAAAAAAAAAAAAAAAAAAAAAAAAATCGGATGAATAGTAAAAAAAAATCTTAATTTAACCAATTGGGAAAAAAAATGGGAAAAAAAAAGGGTTCTTTCCACTTGTTTCTGAAAGCATTCACATCTCCTCAAATACTACAAATCAAGCCAGATATCTTAATCATTTGTTGGAAACATCCTTATCAGTGCCTTATTCATAAAGACTGCAGATGTGTGAGCTGAAAAATGTTTGACAGGGTCCCAGAGGAAAAAGAAAGAGTATTAAAGGGTTGATCAAATAGCAATGTATTGGAGTCCTGTTCATTTGGAGAATGCCCCCTTATCCCCGTTTGTTCTAGCTGGAAGAACAACAGATAAATCAATGTGAAGCCAGGTTCCCGAGACCTTCTGCCTTTTGCTACGGGTGTGTTTGTTTGCACAGGTATGACCACAAAACTGCATGCAAGACCCACACCACACCTGTGCACATCTGCGCCTGGTGCTCACGATGACTTTGCCTCATGTAGAGTTTAATGGTTTTGTGTTTTGACAATTTAAACGCTGTCTCAACACCGTTTAACAAAATCAAGAGCAGTTCCTGGCAATTAATTTCTGCAGTCAATAGTATTCTCAAACTGGGCAACTCCCCTTGGAACGGGGAGCCATAACAGCAGAGCCTGTGCGAGTGAAAGAGCAAGACAATTCATTAGACAACTCTGCAGCAGCTAAAAGTGGCGGGGGATGTCAGCCCGTGCTCCTGTGCTTCAATACTAATGAGAGTCATTGCATATTCATAACCCTAAATACAGTCAGCTTCTGATAAAAACTTTTGTCATCGGAGCTTCACAGTGCGAGCAGAGCGCCGCGCTCCTGGTGTCGCGGCACTTCCGCCAAGTGAGCGCCGGAGCAAGATTGATTGTTTTGCAACACAGCCTGACAGGGAACTAAGAGATACTGCCCCAAGGGTCCTGAAACTAAGCTTAGTTTGATTACAAGGCTCCAAGTAATCAAAGAAACAAAAGAGAGGGGGAAGACCGAGGGAAGAATGTTGTTTTGTCTTGTCGGTGGGTTTGGGGCTTGGCTTTTTATTATTTTTTAAAGATAAAGGAGGCTCTGAAGACATAGCTTTCTTTATTGAGTGTTCAGAGTTAATTATCTGCTAGGCGTTTAAAACAGTTCATATCAATTTTTATCAGGGAAGAAGAAGAACAGTAGGCGCTAGCAAACTTGTTCCCATGTTGTAGGAACACTGCTGCATGTCTTAATAGATACAAATCTCTAAAACTGTATGAAGTTTCATGTCAATATGAATAGTGAAGATTAGTGAACTCAACCTGTCAGATATTAAAATCAGCTCTGCCAAGTGTTGTGCTACCCAGAATTCACTTCTTGCAGGTTTCTTTTCATTTTTGTTGTCAGTTTCTTCTTCTTCTCATCATTGTTGCTATTTTTATTATCAGTTTTGAGAAACTACCTATCTACTTTGCTGGCAGTCAAATCCTGAAGGTGCACGGCTCTGCTAGCCTTTGACCTTGCGATACCTGTCTGCTGGGGCAGCTGTTAGCATCCCCTGGAGTCAAAGAAGAGAAACGTATGTTTCAGCACCCACTTTGAAAAAGCCTTGAGCATTTTCTCACTCATAATGATGTCTTCAGCTGGAATGCCAGCACATTTCCACATCTTTCTGACAGGCAAGCAGACTATAAAATATACATAAAATTAAATAAAACAGGACATTAACACAAAGGTTTCAAAATCTGATTACAGTGCAGGGTTGGATTATTTTTTTTTTATTTTTTTCCCAGCAATTATAAAATCCTGCATTTGAAAAAAAAAAAAAAAAAAAAAAAAAAAAACACCTGAATGGCTTAAGAGAAATCATGAAGGATTAAGGATGGGGATGTTTCTCTAAACTGTTAAATATCTCAGTCATATGTATACAAGATTTGAAAATAGAGAAATCTTGTAGTTATGATTGATTGAGGTAACTGATTATCCACAGATATTTTAAGTGTTGAGACATTAAATTGTCAGCCATATCAGTTTGATTGCAGTAAAACATGAAAACATTGACTTTTGTCTAGTTAGAGAAATTTATTTTTCCCAGAATGACAATCCTTTAAGTAGAAACCAGGCAGCTTGCCAGCTCTCCATGTCATACATTGAAGTTTGCAAATGCAACCCATATTTTCAAATGTTTTTCAGGGTTCAATGAATGGTGCATAGGTCTTTGGCAAATAATCTTGTAATAAACAGACTTCCGTATACTGCTTCAATCCTCCTTAAACCTGGTGTAGACTAGTATTTATTCATTACGAATAAATGAATGGCATAGACGGTGGTTTGCATTCAAGGTGTATATGTATTCAGAGCTCTTCGCTTATGTAAAACATTTCTCTAAAAGAAACAGTAACCCTCCTTGGACTGAAGCTATAGGAACAAGTTTGATTAATATGTTTTACAAGCCTGAAGTAAATGCTCATCATAACTGTCAGCAAGCTGACAGCTTTCAAAAAAGAGCCTTTGTTCCCAGAATGAGTAATTTGTGTGATCTTCTTTAAGATACCACATTCAAAACCTTAGAGGGAGAAGGTGTTACATTCAAGTGAATTCTACTCAAAATGTGATTGCTGTTAAGTCTGCTTTGTATTCCAGATCCTTGATACGCACACCGTATTTGACAGGATAGCAACTTTTTTATTATTATTATTATTTGTTGTTCTTGCTTGTCAGAACACTTGTGCTTTCTCATTAAGCAGAGGTATACTCATGGAGTTTTGTGCCTATGTACATGGGAGAGCCAGCTACCTGATGCCATGGCTCTGTGCCTTCTGTTTGCTTGGGTTTTCATAAGTAGACCCCAGGAATGAGGAATTAAGGGATGTCTTAAAAATTACAGTTCAATGGCTGAAAGTTTAAGTGGGCCAAAAGCTGGAGGACTAGGGTGAGATGATGAAGGTATGGACCTTAAGAAGCAAAGGGGACAACTACTCCCTCTTCTCTTGGGTGCTAAACATTTCTCCTAACTGGGCTAGTAACACATGGCTAGTAACACATCTGCCACAGAGAACAAGGCAGTGGCACATTGTGTCTCCAGTGGTAACAGGCAAGTACTTCAAGAACATGTCAGATGCTGAAAAATGAAACTGAGCTTACCCATTAGTGTGGGAAAATATTTCCTTCCCGATCTCTTCAGGCAAAAAGGTTACCATACAGCATGAACTATTGGGTTTGATTACTTTTAGATAGCCACACTTTGCTCTCAGTAGTATAATTTTGAAGGTGGAAAAGAGCATTCTGCTTAGTCACATATTTATCTGTTTATGTGAAAGTAGCAGCAGTGAATAATAACAAAGAACTAATCCAACCCTTTTTAAAAATCCACTCAAAGTATTTGACAGAGTGATGGTGCATTCCATAGTTTGATTTCAAGACAGATAGGGGAATTAATCTCTATTTCTGTCTAGCCGTATGCCCTTCTCTTTTTTGTCTGTGGGTCTACATGCAGGAGAGGAGGTGCCCGTTGTTTTTTTGCCTGCCTCCACACAAACAGCCCTTTCTTCTGCAGACTTTGTATGAATCCAAGGTGAAAGGTAGTTTTCCCATTGACGTCATGTAGCTTCAGACCAAGGACCATCTGATTTGCAATCTGGCACTCTAGCTAAGACCTATGTCTTTCCCAAAGTGATGTGAATGAACCTGGGTGTGTTCTTACACACAACTGGATGTGTTAATATAGCAGTATGATGCAAATGCCTGTGTTATTTATAGGCTTTGAGCACCAAAATAAAAAAGTTATATAATTGCTGGTTGAGTTCAGCTATTGCTATCCTTTTAAATATGAGATTCCTTAAACACAGGCTACCTAACTGGTCTTCATAAGTAGATCTTGCACAGGTCTCCACTGGTACTATTAACACCCTCATGGTCTCGGAGGGGTCTGCTCCCAAGGGAAAAACCAGGAAAGCTGAGCTCAAATGCAGGAGCCCTGGCTTGGGCACAGGCAGTTAGACCAGTACCTGTGCGGTATGGGCCTGCACATGGAGCTGATGGTGATGGTCAGAGCTCAGCAGCCATCTCAGCTCCCCCAGCAGCCTTCCATGGGCCAAACTGATTCCACAGCCTGTTGAAACAATTCATTGCCAATGGCTAGCACTTACCTTCTCCTTCCCAGTCTGCTGTACGGGTATGTCTAGAGGAACACAGTGGAGATGGTTATCCATCCTAACCTCGTACAATTTCGATTGCCCTTCCTACTGGGGGGACTGGATTGATACACTACAAAGAATAAAACTTCAATCCACAGTAAGAATTCCTTTCAATACAGAAATTTATTTCCTTACACGGTCTCCTTAAATTGTCCTTATCACGAGATTTCTGAAAGTCTAGAGAACTTTTGTTCCTGGCTCACCTTCACCTCTCATGCATTAATTCAGCTTCTGTTTGCAGAAGCTGCTGGTTTGGTCCTTCCAGGTTGTTGTCTGCCAAGTTCTGACTAATTATCTTTAGAAGAACTCATCAGTTTTTTAACATTAAAATGAACCTGGAATTCCACACCCTTTTTCAAAAGAAACCCCAAAACCCCGAAGTTAACTGTATAAATGCCTTTCAACAATAAGAAGGGTGATTTAGCAGGGAGATGCTGTATATTGTTATTATTAGTACTATCTTTAAAAGACAATGTATATGCTTATCTGTACATACCACACAGTAAATTTCTAGCTTCAGAATTTTGGAGGGAGATATTCAGTCCTGGTAATTTGCTCTAACTGAATCCCTCAAATTCATCCATTGACGAACATGAAATTTTATGCTATACATCGGTCATTGACACATGAATTTTTGTTTTTAAATTAGATTCCAATGCCATTTTTCACAGGAAACAAAAATTCATTAAAAGATTGAGGGAGTTGATTCACTGAAAAAGGTCAAATTCTGAGTGTTGGTAAGTATTGACCATAAAGAGATGTGATAAAAATCTAAACATTTGAGGGCTTTAAACAGTAACCATAAGGAAAATGACTGGGTTTGTCATTAAAATATTTTTTTCTGATGTGTCTATCTTATCAGAGAAATTTATTGTGTAAATTTCAGTGTATTTCAGACACTGTGCTGTGGTAACTGGTGTTAATTTTGAATCTTTAATGACTACCACTGTAAGATTGTCAAATGAGATAATGCAATGAAAATTTGAGAAGGAAAATAGAGGGTGATATCCTGAAATTTTATTTCAAAGCATAATCTGCTAAATTATGCTGCAGCATCCCAGATTAATCTGTGGAACCCCTATTAACTGGATAAAATTCCAGTGAAATGGTAAGAAAGAACCTTCCTTGATCACTGGTATTAATGAAGTGGAGAAAAGAAGAAATGAAGGAACAGAGAAGTTCAGTTTCCGACTTGGCTGGCCCCTCTCTTTAGAACATGTTAATGTCTACACATGTACCTCTTGTGCTTGTAATTAATTTAATAATATGATATCTGTTCTAGAGATCTCTGGCTATTTTTGTTTCTCATGGCTTCTTTGATCTTTCATTCCTAGCTGCTCCTGGCCTGTCAGAGTGTATGCTCTAATCTATTTATGTTACCTGGCAGAGTTTCAATTCCAAAGTTTCTTTGAGTTCTTGAGGTCCCTCCTTAACTTTATACTTTCCTAAAGTGAAATTAAAATAAATAAATCTGAACCAGGATTGTTTCCAACTGCTTCAGGGGAAACATGAGGGCATAGGAGTTACAACCATTTTAGCCTGCATGAATGTCCCTTATTTGGTTTAAAAAAAAAAAAAAAAGTTTACAGGAAAGGTGGAACCAAGCAAGTAATCACAGTTAAACATGTTGCAAAGCCATGTAATAGCTTCAAGTACATTCAAGTGATTGCAGATTTATTTCCTATTTTACTATTTATACCTGTATACCCTGTATTTTATTATTTAGGCAAGGAATACCCTGTGCTGTCCTCATTTTCTCATTTCATCCTCATTTTCTTTACTTGTCATGACATAACTTGAACTACTTGGTGCTGTGAAAGGTTTAATCACCACCAAAGAGCATACTTCTCAATTAAATAGGCATTAGCAAAATGCCACCCTTAAACCAAACCACATTTTGATTAATAGTCCTAAAGAACTTTCCTTCTCAGCCTCAGTGGGTCCAGAGTGCTCCGTTACTTGATGTGCATATCAGGTCCCTCCTGGGGTTTCCATCACCCAGTGGCCCCCCAAACCTGCTGCAGCCTCCACACCACGGGGAAGCTTGGTCATCATTTTAGGAGGTTATATTTGGTTTTGGTCATCCTTTTAGGAGGATATATTTGTGAGGAGCTACAACTGATTCAGCAAGTTTCTGAATGTGTAAACAACAGCTTGTTATTATTTGTCAGAGTCAATGTATTCTAGTTGTATTCTGTCTGTGTTGGTAAGAATAAGCATACAGCTCTGAGAGCAGAGGCATGTTGGTTTCCCAAAGTGCTGCGGTCAAGGCGTAGTTTGCAGCATCTTTTTATCAGGTTTTCTTATCTCATGTCTGAAAGAGTGGAGTCTGCCTGCTCTCTGCCCATTTTGTTCCTGCAGCTTCCAGGTCTGCGATCCCACACACCTAAACTAAAGGTGTGCAAGAGGCAAAGAGCTTCTGTGGCCTCCAAGGTTTTCTTGTTTAGCTGTGCTCCAGTCAGGCATTGTCTGGCCCTGCATTATCCCATGGTAGTAGGACAGACTGTCATATTCTCTTAGCTGCAGCTGAATGCTCAACCAAAATGTCAAAAAATATAAAAGTTAAAAAATGGACATTTCAACCAGCTGAAATAGGTCTCTGATTCCTGTTCTTAACAGTTCTTTTTTTTTTTTTTTTAATGTAAATCATCATCATTAAACTTGGAAGGTACAAATTTAATTACTTTCTTTATTATTATTTTGAACAAAAATCAAAATGACGTATGCTGTGAATCCTTTTTATCCTGAATTTTCTGTAATAAGTTGTGTCAATGTTGAAGTACATAATAAATTTCAGTACTTTCCTACATCTAGTACTTTCTCACATCTAGTACTATCAAATATATTTCTACCCCAAAAATCATCATATTTTTATGATAAATAATATTTTTATGATATTTTTTATTTTTAAAAAAGTGTCTAATTCATCAGACAGGATACATTGTTGTAGTTTTAAAACACAAACATGAACTTGAAAAAAGTTAGGAAGCCAAGCTGGTTCCTACACAATAATTCTTTTTTAGGCATAAAGCTGAGGTAAGAATAATTCTTCCCTCTGTAAACCTTTTCTGGCTTAACACTTTGGAATTTTTGCCTTTTTTTTTTTTTTCCACTTTGGAATTCTGGCTTTCTTTTTATTTATTTATTTAATATTTATTATTATCATGCTAGCTGTGTATACAGATGAAAAGTTAAATAATATTACAGAATGTAATTTTCAGAATTAAGAATGGTTACTTTTACTTTTCTTCCTTTATTCTTTTCCTTTTCAGACTGCAGAGCAGAAATCATACAAGCCTTTCAGGAGCCAGAATGCAGCTTCTCGTTTCCTTCGTCTCTGTTGTGACCTCAGCAGAAACAGCCCTACTGCCCATGGATTATTTTCTTTGCTATGGTTTTATACCTGCCGCCAGTACCGTAGCATAGCAAGCAAAGCAGGCAGGCATGTAGCCCAGGTTTTGATTGGCACAGGCAGTTAACCATTTGTTAATAAATTGATAGCTTGTATGGCATTTTACAGTTAGTTTGTGTTTTTGTAAGTATTTATATACATTGTCCATGTAGCGTACTGTGTGTGTCCTTGTGTGTGTGTGTGAAATATATAAATGTTATTTATGGGCTGTGTCAAAAGGTTATAGACAAATTGAATTTATGGAGAGGGATCACTATTCCCTTGTGATTGTTGCAATAGTTGTTCAAGTGTTTCTAAAAAAAAAAAAAAAGTGCAGGCAAATCTTACTCCATCCAATGCTCACCAAAAATGATGGCTCTTAAGCTCCTTCCTGTGGCTCTGTAAGCTAAACAAGGTCATCTGGCACGAAAGCAGACTAGGAAAATATGTTATTAAGGGGAAGTAGCTTTCACTTGAAGACCACAAATAGCACCACAACTGCATGGAAAACAATCAGCAAGGGTGAGAAAGCCACACAGGGAAAGGGTTACAGAGAGATTGTGTCTTGCTCTGTGTAGCACAGCATATTGTGAGGTAGGGAATGACTCTCTCTGGTGTCTGAAAGTGAGAAGAAAGTGGTGGGGCTTTTCCCACACAGGAGGAATTAATTTCCCTTCTATCCAGAGAGGGAGGGATGGGCAGTCCCTCAGTGTATCCCATAAGTGGTAGGATACAGGAAAAAATCACCTGGAAACCTGCAGGTTTTTGTTACCTTCTGCTACTGCTGTAAGTCCTCCATGACTGCGTACCATGTCCTGACACCTGTGGTCTGACACCCAAGTTTTTAGAGGGATGGAGAAGAATTTGGTTCACCCAGCATTTTTCTGCCCCAGGGCCAGTCCCCGGGGTGCACCCATGGTCCAGGCAGAAGGGTTGTTGGGTGATATGCAGTCATCTGGCAGCACAGCATGACATCAGGTCCTATGATGAGTATAATCATCAATGTAGGGAAGAGAAGTAATCATTTTTTTCCCAAATGATTTTCTTTCCACTCCTTCACTATGCCAGAAAAATAACAAACCCGTCAGCAGACTATCAAAAACCATTTTAATATCTCTGATACTCATCAGTGAAAGGAAATACGAATGTAACCCATAATTGTACATGTTGTACTAGATGTCTGGAAAGATAGTCTTTACCAAGATATGGACAAAGCCTTTTCTGCTCATTTTTCTGGCCCATTCCAAAAACCTTGTGTTTCCATCAAATTATATTGAACTACCCTTCATGATAGGTCAACAGTGCTAATACAATTTTCACTTTAGAAGTTGCTTATGAAGAAATATGATAATGTTTTCTGAGTATTTTTTCACTAAACATCAGTAACTCTTCTGTAGGACATGCTAGCAGCCTCTTGGTTTGTTACTGCAAATTTTTGTTTATTAAATGTATTAAAGTATGATCTATTTTGGAATCACTTGTTAATTAGTGTATATTTAGGATTTTAACAATATTTTTACATTTGTCTCTAGAAATTCAGGCACTTTAATTATATTTTATAACACTTATTCTTCCAGAAAATTTTAAATGAAACGATGTTACAGTGATTCTTTTTATTTTATAATCAAGACACGTGCTTTTAACTAGCCTGCAACCTCATCTATTGCAAGCAATTATAGATGATGCAACGGCTTAGAGTATTTACATAAGCTGTTCAGACACAGTAAACAACCAGAAAAAAAAAATAATAACATCAGATTAAATCTTGAAGTTATTAATTCATTTTTAGTCCGTACATATATGTATAAACATTCAGGACCATGATTGCAAAGGGTAGGTGATGACCTCAAGATTCTGCCTAATGCTAATGGATTTTGTCTGAGGTTTCTTATTTGCAGTTAGGCACTAAGTGATCCCATCATCAATTAATCTGAAAGTTTGCTTTAAACTCCTGTCTTCTGACAGGTTTGGAGATACTTTCTTGAACTACAGAAAATTTAATGGCTTAATCTCATCATAAGTATTAAGTGTAACTTGACAATAAAGATTATCAGACTGATATTAATAAACTTAATTTGCTGAAAAAAAAAAATGTATATAAGGACATCTCTTCTAATTAGAGCATGAGTTCATCAAGGGGAAAAACTAACTCACTACATGTGGGAAAATTCCTGTTAGATGTAGCTTTGTCTGAGTGAGAAGAGAATAGAGATTTGGCTCTGGCAAATACAGGACCCAGCAAAATAGTGTCATTTCCTGGTGCCGCAATCAGGACAGTTACTATAAAGCACAGCATTTCATCCTAAATTGACTTTACCAGAGCATGTTAATATTTATGAGATACCAGTACCCAATGTGTCTTAACTGCAAAGAATTGAACAAAAACTTGGTTACAATAAGTCAGCTTCCTTTTTCTTTCTTTTTTCTTTTTTTAATTCTGCAAAGGTTGTCCAGGCTGTCTATATGTCATCTACCAGATCCATACGTGATCAAATCAGGAGAAGTGGGAACTTTTTTACCCTGAAATTCATGCAATAAATTGTTATTCAAAATGTGAACAAGAGCAGAGATCTTCCACCTCTCAGAGATGAGAGATGTGGCTTGGTAGCAGGTCAAAAAAATTCCTCATCAGAAGGCCCCGAGGATAAGTATTGTAATAGTAGCTCTACGTTTTTTTGATGACCACTGTCTATCACTATCCGTTACAGTTATCTCAGAGCTTAACACCAGGGAATTTTATTACAGAATGTCATTAGTAATTTATATTACTGATGTGAGTTAAATTTAAAATTAAAAAAAAAAAAAAAAGGTTTCTTGGATAGTTTTTGTTTGTTTGGCATACAAGCAGTATGTAAAGATCATGCCACATTTCAACTTGGGTTACTTTGACAAATAAATTTTCGAACCGCAGGTGGATTGAAAAGAGATTTTGGCAGTGTATTCAGTGTATTGAGAAAAACCATTTTTCCCACTAATATTTTCCATTCCAAGTCAGTAGCATGCCTAAGTTTGTAGTGACTGTCACAAAAATGTAGGGAATAGGCAGATGAGAGATCTTTTGGAAATTAAACCATATGAAGAATTGGATTAAAATTCATTGTATATGAGACCAGTTGCCTATTGTTCCTCCCATTACACAGCCAATGCAAAGCGGATTTGGAATTACCAAAGCTGAACTTTGGTAATTTCTATGTCAACATGGTTATAATGAGTAATAGCTATGTCAACGTAGACAGCTTATCCTGCTCCCAAACCCCAAACTGTTTGTGGCCCCACCCAGACATCTCTTGGATCTTCCAAATATGAAACTGATGTTTGAGCTCTGTCCCTGTGCGAGTATTGGCTGGTCCTCAAGAACCAAGCCCTTGAGCTCAGCATGGTATCCCGTGGTTGTCAGAAACCACTGGGACTCATGTCCAACCAAAGCAAGCTGATCACCACCACTGAGAAATGGTGTGTTGCCATTTCTTCTGGACAAGTAGCTAAACTGTTTGCAAACTGTGCTCTACTGGTACCTGATGTGGAAGCAGTCCTGGAATGGCCACAGCATCCAGCTGCTGGCACTGGGCTTTCCCTGCCTCTCCTCCCCACTGCCGGTACAGGCAGTGAAGGGCACAGCTGTCAGGCAGCACGGTTTCCACAAATATTATGCTAATGTTCCACAATAATACTGCAGACTAACCTTTTTTCTAGAAGTGTTTTTTTCATTTGAAAATGTCTCATGCATATGTATACAAGTAGAAGAGATCATACCTATATATATATTTATATATATACACACACACACACATAATCAGTATGACTAAAAAAAGTAGGAAATCACATATATACTTGTATATGTGTGTACATCTATGGTATGACATCTCCTAATTTTAAAGTATTATCAGAAAAGCTTGTTAACATTTTAACAAGCTTTAAAAGCTTTTTAAAGCTTTTTAACAAGCTTTTTTTTTAAAAAATAAAAAATAAAAAAAACGGAATATCAGTTGTCATCTAGACAGGCACAGCACATACTTCAGATGTAAGGTGATTCTGTGATTCTGTGATTTGGACATAAATTTCTCGTGTGACCCCAGAACTCAAGTTCAGTCACTGAAAGTCATGTCGTGTAGATATGGCCAGTGTATTGCATCCACTCATCATTAGTATACATGGCTATAAAGTTGTGGAGCAATAGGAAAATAGTTCCAATATGCTTAATAAAAAAACAGGGAGGGAGAAAAATATCATGTCTTGTTTACAGAGCCCTGAGATACAAAAGTCTTTTATAATTTCAAATGTTCTGTGACATGCCAGTATGAAACAAAAGAGCTCCAGTACAGCCAAGAGGAAAGTATACAACACAAATAAAAACATATGGAGACATTTAGAAACAAGCTATAATTTGTCTTCTACAAACCCCTAAACACACACTCTCCTGTTCTTCCTGCAGCTTGCGAGGAAAGAGTGGTTCTGGGTTTCCTCTCCAGATGGAGGGCTCAGCAGCATATTCCCATTCCAGCACTTCTTCCAAAACTGCTGCGTTTTCCTGCTTTCTCTAACACCTGCTCCAAAATATTTCACACTTGTTCTGTCTTGCTTGAGGTAGAGGAGGAAAAGGACACCAGCACCACTGCAAATTGTGCCCAACACTTCCAGAGCAAGCAAGCCATACTCACTCTGCCTTAGCTGCAGAAGGGCATTTGGTGGACACTGTCCATGGAACAACAACACCAGTACAGGTGCTGATAGCTCAAACTCAGTGAGAATAGGTGGAGTCATGGGATTCCTCTGACCAGTCTTTCTTTTACGGTTCTCTCTTTCATGATACAGGATCTTTTGAAGATGGAATGCTGCTGCTGTCACACAGGAGTAGCCTGTGGCAATGGGTGAAGAGGAGGTTTTCCAAGCCTCACACAAGGAAATACATTAAAAATGCAAACCATACTAGCTGTCACATATTTGTGTGTTCAGGTGGCTTATTGGGAGGAAGCCTATTGTGACAAATCAAAATCTATTACATACATCTGTGGTTGTTTAGTGCCGTACAGCTCTCATTAAACAATTTGGCCAAGTTTCTTTTGTCCTTCCAGATTCAGCTTGTTCACACCAACCACAGATCCCAAACTAGATCTTTCGTTGTCCTACTCCTTGTCAAGAGCTCAACAGCCTGGAAGCTGTTGTAACCTGCCTCAAGTAACAGGATCTCCAAAGGTCCACAGACAAGCTTGGTATTGCCACAGCTTTATGTCTGCTCTTGTGGAGTCCAAACCACATATCCCAATGGTGTTTACATTTAAAACATCCCATGACAGAAAAGAACAGAATGTTACAAACGCTGAATAAGCTGGCTGAAACAGTCCTCCATGGAGCAATCTCAGCCATGAGTACCAGGTGGAAATAATAAGAGGTGTGAGCACAGGGTGTTAGGTGCCCTTTAGGAGCAGCCTCCTCATCTTGAGCCATTAATTCGAGTGTGAATCACAGAAGGTTGCTTCCAGTATTCTGCCAGGAGAGGAGAGTCCCAGCTGCAACTCATGGTGTCTACCTGAAACTAATAGGCCTATCACAACTGCAGACCATACTGGCCCTTCTTGCTATCTTCTTTTAGAAGACCAGTATCTTTCTTTCCAAGAGTGGATGCTTAAAAATAGACATTGAATTACAGTACCACAACAGAGTTGCTCCAAAGGTTGAGGATAAAGAAACAGTGTTGGGCATGATATGGGAATGGTTAATAATAGGCTAAATAAAACAAAACAAGTTGGCCTCTTTTGCCCTCCAAAACTGAGACAACTGTTGGCAGTAGATTCACCATACTGAGGCACAAATTTCCCAGAGGAGCCCAAGGGCTGTAAGACTGCATGCTATTAGCGCTGACCTGTACAATGACCTGTCACGTAAAACAGCAGCCACGCAGCTGCCTGGTGCTCCCCATTTAGATAAGCACTGTGTCCATCCTGATGGCCATTATTTATACATGTCAGCGATGAGGAGTGGATCCATCACAACTTATTAACAGATTAACCCTCCCCATCCCAAAGTGAGGGTCATGGTCTCTGCACAAGGGTTAAAAGACAGTGAGGTGGACAGGGGGGATATTTTAGGATATATGAGACAAGCTCTTCAGTAAAATACACCGATTTGGGGAAATTAGACTGTGGGGTTATTCCAGTTCTCCTGAAAGATGCCTGTTTCCATATTAGCCACTTCTAGACATTGAACAAACCTTTATCCCACCAATAAGAAATGTCAATAGCATTGCATTTTCTATTCACTGTCACATGGAACAATACAAAAACATAAATGTACATGCCTTTTTTTACAGTATATATTAGACTTTTCCACCACCCCACAGAAATTATATTTGCTCGGTACAAAAAACTTCAAACAATGGTAAGAGCAGGAAAAAAAAAAGTGTTCTTTTTTTTCTAACTTGGTGTTAACTTAATGATATGTGACATTGCTATCAGTGCAGTGCAATAAAAATGAAATGGTACCCAATGTGCACAGACACTATGGAAATTTCAAATGACAACAGCAACAACAAAAATTATACTTTCCCTTTCCTTTTCCATGCCCTTTGCATTAACGTAAGGATATGTGACTTTGCTATCCATGCACTACAATAAAAATGAAATTGGTGGCCAATGTGTCCAGACAGAGCCTTCAAATAAAACAAAAATAAAATTATATTCCTTTGCATCATGTAAAGGATACATGACGCGAGGCACAAATTTGACTTCGCTGCCACATCAGAAATAATATGCCAGCTGAGAACCTATATTTCTTTCTCATCATGAGGGAGAAAAAAAAATGTACTTTGGAACATTTTTTTTAAATTTCTCTTCATTTTATAAACACTAAAAAATGTGTTTTAAAACAGTTTCTTATATTAGACTCATACTGTGTTTATATGTTTCTTAAATGCATGCTTTTTTGGTAACATGTTTGTGTCTAACGTTACTCATATAAATAAAAATATACAGTCATTTTACAGGATAATAGGCAAACAGACATCTGCATGCAACATTTCCCTCATTAGATGTTATCATGTTAGCATATTTTTATGACTTTGCCGCAAAATACAATGTGCTGGTTTGAAACCTTCTTAAATATAACTTATTATGCATGCTAACAACCCAAATGCCTTAGTTAGGCTGGGAGAATTTTTTAATAGAGTAGCAGCTGATGCTGCGGCGGTGCAAGGCACCCGGTCTGCGGCTGGCCTCTGTTCGACAGGCGAGGGACCAAGGGCTTTGCCACTTGCAGAGCAGGTCAAGGGGCTACCAATATGTGAACGGATGAGCCTATCTTCTGTTTTCAATTATGTCAGGACACATACAACCTGCAAAACAGAAAATGGGGATAGCCGGGACCATAATCCAGCCTTGGGGGTGCACCATATACCTCCTGGTGCATCAGGGTACCCAAGTATCAGGCGCATCCAGCTGCTGGGACCAGAAACTACCAAGGATGTGTCTTGTACAACAGTCATCCTGCAGAAGAGGCTGCTTGGCTCCCAGTTCTTTCTGAGCTGTGATTGTGAAAACAGAATGAATCCTACGATCCGTTAGTGCTTTCAGCTGGGTTTGATCAAATTGCTGCGCCCTCTGTGCCCAGGCTCTGAAGGATGAATACATAATTGAGAAATTCTCTCTTCTAAAATATTTCTTAAATCCAATGACAAAAGAGTTTAATCAGAAAGTTATTCCCTTTTCAGGGATAGTTCTGCTGTAGCTGTTTGGATAAAATGGCTGGAAATCAGAGCTAGAGACGTTTAAATAATCTGTTAAAAAGCTATTATGTTTCCCTAATGCTAGTCATTTTTAAATGGCTCTTGGTTTAATTCACGAACAATACATGAACAGTACATGAATCACACGGGCAATTTTTATGAAGTACTTATCCCAAAAGGAATGTCAGACTGGATGAAATCCATTGTAGATTGCAGTATTTTCATATTTTTTTTAAAATAACATGTGTTAGGTTCAACTTCTCATAGACCAAAGTTGACACAGAAGTTGGGCCTGCTGCAGAAGATCCAACAGAAAAGAGCCAACAGAGGCTGCAAGATGTCGTACAGATAATTGTAAAGATCTTGCTGCTGCTCAAGTGCTTTTGAAGTTCTGAAATGACTTTTTGCTATCAGAAGCCATCAGGTTTAATTGAAGTCAAAGCTTGCTATTTAATCATGAGATCCATGAGCACATAAATATTACTGCTGCTGCCATGCAATGAGTTGCCTTAGTATTAATTAGGAAAAATATGCCTTGCACTGCTTTGAGGACCTGCAGTGGGCACCTAGAGGCTGTTCATGTGTCTGCAGAGAGCAGCTCCAGGGATTTGGGAGCTTCTGCGTTCAATGACACTACCAACAGTATGGGTCTGGGGCTAGAGTCCTTCCATACAGCTCTTCCTCAGCTGTCCCAGCTCTAAGATATAGACAAGATAAATTATTACCCACCTGACTGGGATACTGCAAGAACTAAAACATTCCCTGTAATGTAACAGAATTCCCCATAGTTAAAATATTTCAGCGTAATGTATAAAACATGAGCATAAAGGCAGTCACCTCATGTTGTCTAACCCATGTGGTAAATGTACCCATATTTTCTATGCACAGCCAATGTTTGGGATGATGTTAAAAGAAGGGTTATTGCTAATTGTCATTTTGAAACAAACAATACATTGTTGGTTGAGCAATAAGATCAAAATCCAAAGCATTGTTTCAGCTGTGTTATAAAAGAAGTTGGATTATGCAATTCAGTGCCAAAGTGACTTAGATCTGCTTAAAGAACTCTAAATTATGGTAAGTATTTAAACTGATAAGCAGAGATTTAATATGGGCCACAATAGGATTAATGAATAAATATGAGGGGTTTATATTACCTATTTACAATCACATTTAAAAGTAGCACTACAGCTGCTAGTTTATACTCAAGGTACGCTTCGTACCTTGGATGGTAGACAGCAAAGTGACATATCTACAGAGCCTCTTGCTTGATCTGAAGAACTCTCAGGACATAATTTTTCTCAGTTTAGTCATTCATCAAGCTAAAGTTTACCTAGTTTTATGGGTTTGTGGAAACCTTAACACACATTCTAGTACACAGCAGTCTTACAACTGTGCTGAAAACCACATACCAAAGAGCTACCCTGGGGAAAAGAAAGATAAAAATGTTGTGGTTAGGATCCTAGATGAAGTACAATTCTAGGACACTTTAAATGTTAATGCATCTCAGTTGTACTGCATGTTGGGAAATGATGCTTCTTTTATTGTTTTGAGTTACTTGGACCCATAATCAGGTCCCTAATATGTTCAACAAAGCATCAGGATACATAAAATATCTTACTGGATAATCCTCTTTGGAATCCACAGTTCAGTTATTAAGTATTCCTTTCACTAATCTCTGTAATCCTCTGTTGATATAGGTCAGTAAAACAGTGGCTAAACCCTGTACGATAAAACTAAGTCTAGGTTTTGACATCATTCCCTTTATATTTTGTCTATATTTTCCCCAGCTGTTCTTATTCCTTAAGGGACTTTACCAAAGCTACAGGGGTCACACTTGGCACTTCCCAGAAGCCACAGAAAAAGGTTTTGTGCAGGTATGTCAGCCATGAATTGAGATTCATCAGTGAACTCCAGGATATTCACAAAATGTGTGTGGAAGTCAAGACCAGGATTACATGCTGTTTGGTAACTGGGATGACACCAGCTCACCAGTGTTTGCAGCCACTGGATTAGTAATCAGTGTTAAATCTTCAGATGCAATGAAAGTTAACAATGCTGGTTTTATATCATCCCAAAAAAACCATTGAGTCTGTTTTCCCCTTTTGATTACAGTTCATTTAAGGGAAGAACGTTACTGCATGCTTTGAAAATGTTTTATGTGTCTTTGGCTGATAGAACACACAAAACGTTTGAATAGGCCCATTTATTTGAGCAGACGTATTAAATAATACTTTAAATGTGAACATGCGTGTCATAAATTTTGTAGTCTCTTTAAAGTAGGATAAATCTGTGTATTTAAAATAGTCTTTCTTCAAAGCCATCTTTTTTTTTTCAGTTATAAAGGAAACTCTGATTTGTGCTGCATGAACAATGCCAGCATCATCATTTTAATGTTATCCATATGGGCTTCTAATAATAGATAAGAGACTACATTTGTATTGTATGTCTTAGAGACATTTAAAATCTTGATAAGGAAAGGCTGATTTCATTGGCCCCACAGTTAAAGGAAAGCAGACCCTAATTAAAAGAATTCTGTTCTGAATTAACTAGTTTGACATGTGCTAATTGACAGTTCCTGTGAAATGGTTCTAATTAAAGTCAATATGTCTTTTTCAATTAAAAGGAAATTAAGAATATACTAATATACATTAACAACTTAATCTGCCTTCAATATCCCATACATCAGCTGCTTTTTTTCTAATGTTATTGGAGAACCATCTGACATGCATCTTCTACTGTTTGGTTATGGTATCTCATTATTACTCAACAAGAATGCAAGCTGTGGTGGATATCCCCTAGAGCAAGACGATAACCTGCCTGTACCTAATGCACTCAATTCCTCATCTCTTCTCCTCTCTTGTCTGATAAAAGGTAAATCCACCTTTCCACACAGAAGAAAAAAGACTTTTCTCTTGAATGGAGATGTCCTTATGAATTGCACACCGTTGCAAGTATTGACAATTAGTCAGTGAATTCAAACTTTCGATAAAAGCTGTAGAAGTAACTGTACTGCTGAGCTGTTCTTTCATGATGTGGCCCAAGGAAAGGCAGGATTTTGACTTTAGAAAGCCATCTCTCCCCATGCTCTTTTTCCAGAATGAATGCAGGGCAGAGTTCTCTGGTGGGAATGCTTTTAATTGTATATACAAGAAGAAAATAGAAAACATGCCTGCTGGTGGAGCAGTGCTGAAAACCATCCCATTGTTATTGCTGGAAATGTGACGTAGCTGTTTATAGCCACAAAATTAAGTATTCAAATGTGCAGTTGACTTTTTGCTACCAATTTCATGGCTTTACTGCTACTGACTTTACTAACTAAAAAAGATCCATGAAAAATATCATGCCCCATGCTGATAAGCTTCCTATCTTGAACATGTAGGGAACTGTGCAGAAGATTAACATCTGTTCATGTGGACTTTGCTATTGATTTTTCATAGATTTTATTTTCTTGTTTGGGAAATAATAATGAAAAACTCAGTCAATACATTTTGGAGAGAGTAGAGTCACTGGGGGAACAAGTGAAGTAATTGACTTAAGAGGTAATTAGCTGCTTTAAAAAACCCTCCTCAAATAGGCTGTTAAGAACACAACTGCAATAAATTTTGTAATGGAACACTACCTCAGCTATCAATGTTGAGCCTGCTAAATTTGTCATAGATAATATAATATGTAGCCAGATTTTGCCAAAGTTATATTTGCCTCCAGTGGCCTAAAATCATCATTTTTTTTCTTTTAAATCATTAAAAAAAAAAAAAAAGTATATTTTTAAGATGTATATTTTTAAGATGAAAAATTGGTAAATAGTCATTTATGTGTGACATTAGGAAGCAAATTAAGTAACAGAGAATATGTTTTGGTAGTGCAAAAAAAATGAATAAGCTGATAGTGTGGCTTAGCTTCAGAAACTGTATAAAATATTTTGGGATAATTTGAGAGTTGGGTAATATTTTTTATTTTTTTTGTGGGCTTTCCTTCTATTTGCTGAAATTTACATTCATTTTAAGAAGCAACTAATATTCAAAACTTTTCATACTATTGGAATAAAACGACTATGTTGAATATTATTGTCTGGTTCTGCTTACAGAAGAAATTCAGCCAGATTTTCAGGACTGTATGGCTGGATTTCACATAGGCAGTTACTTTTGTTTTGCAAAAGCAAGTGTCAATGAAAGCTTTAAAACCTTGTCCCAAAACATTTTTGATTCAGTTTAAAATGGCCCATCCTAAAGCTAAAAACATTGTGCTTGGTCAGCTCTCTCAATACCATTGACACAAAGTATTGGACCCAGCAAGATGCTTGGTTCAAGCATCTTGATTTACAGGCTGGTTGAAACTTTTTGGCCGATTGTCATGACACAAATTAAAGGACTTCAGAAAATTCCTTGGCCAGCTCCCCTGACTTGTTGTGCAATGGGTCCCTATGATTCCAAAGGAAGGTCTTCAGAGCAGGGGAAAAGTATTCAGATAACCTGAAGAAAAGCAGCAGCTGAGATACAGACCTGGGAAATGGCTGCTAGCTTCTACCAGGTGGAGATAAATACCCATCTCCTTTTGAGGACATAGGGTAAAGGGTATGATGCATCGTTTCAATATGATCTCGTTATTTCATGAAACCAGGTGCTAAGATAATCAAGTCCTAAAAAAAAATATAATAATTAATTAATAATTGAAAAAAATATATATATACATTTACAGCACAGACTCAAATTTTACCATAAATATATATTTTTTATTTTAAATGCAAAATGCTCCCAAAAGAAACTGGACTGAACTTCTTGATGCCATATTTTTGTGTCTGTTGTAATCTTTTAATATATCATAATCTATGCCAGGGACGGTATTTTCAAAGAGCATTTATGTGTGTGTCTAGGAGCATATATGACTCACAGATGCCACTCTTTTCTCAGCATTGGATTTTTAACCATTGCCTCAGTATGGTGTTAGTACAGATGCACCACTGAAGTAAGATGTTAAACATGTCTCTAAATTAGTAAATAAACAAATCTCTGGGAGACTGCAGAAATTCTGACTACTTGTATTCATTAAAATTCCATGGTTCTTTGCACAAGAGGAATGCTAATCCTGGAGCCTAAACTGAGGCCCAATCCTGCAGTCCCTTAAGACATGCTCAAAATAGAGTAAGACTACTTGCAAGGTTCAGTTTAAGGACTGAGGTGACTGCAGTTCACCAGTATTCTGCCTGTCCAAAATGCAGGTTTTTTTTCCACTGACTGCATTATTCTGTTTTCTCTTCTCTCCTTTTACTGTTGCTTTCCTGTAATCTGCTAAGAGCTTGCCATGTTTCAGCTGTATCATATGCACAAGTGAGAAGATGAAGATAATGGTATATGAAACATTCAGAAAATTATTTTCCTCCTACTCCCCTTTCTAAGCCTGTTTCAGTACTTCAGATCCTTGGAACAAAAGTACGCAAGAGAATGGGTAAGAATTGGTAAGAGAGTGGGGCATAATTAATAAAGCAGTTGCCTTGATTCTGAAAACACTTATGAATGAGTTTCACTTGACTCATAAAAGTAGTCATATTAATTTCAAGAAAACCATGTTTGCTGGAGCATGTGATCACAGTGCATTTCCAAGATATGTAGGAATATTCTTCTCACAGTGTAAATATTTAAAGTGAGGATAGTCCTGGTAGCTTGGGAGCACTCCTTGCACACACAACTAGTCTTAAAAGCCAAGGGGTCAGGTAAGAAGAAAAATTCATCCACATAAGGATCCTGTTTTATGTAAATACCTTGCTACAAAATAATCAGTACCAGTACTCTCAAGACAAAATATGTACATATCACTGCATGAACCATAGTAGTAAACTTGTAAATTACCTTCCTGTGAATGAAGGTCTAGATGCTTTTCAGCGAGTCTCACAGCCCTGTAAGTCAAAAACACAATAAGACCCAAGAAGGAAAAAAAAAAAAAAAAAAAAAAAAAAGGAATCCAGTTCCTATTATGAACCTTCCAGAATGCAGCTATCTTTGTCTTTGTATAAATAATTAGTGAAGCAGTCTTTCTGTTTATATCTAGCCTAGCTAGATAGAGCTGTTTGTGTGGGGAAGAAACTGCTGTGTTCCCAATGCAAGCCAAGCACATCATATAAATTCTAGAGTCCAAGAAAAAATTTATCTTGGCAACAGGTCTGCTCAAGAAATCAGCATGTGGGACATGGGATGCTGTGGTCCATGTAAAATCCTCTGGTTAGCAAGTCTTTTCCTGAAGCATCTGTCCATCTTACCACTCTCCCTTCTTCCCCCTCCCTTCAAACAGCACTTGCTGTACGTAGTCACATTTTCCTAGCCATGAACACTGTGTTAGTTATACATCCTCTTAATACATACATTATGGAATGTGTTTGTTTTTGCTGTTAGAACAGATAAACATATTTTCAACATGTATTTGTTCATGAGCTGAAAAACAAAGTCATGTGGGGTGTTTTTAATATCTTGTTGGCTTCTCTATTGAGAACATTTGGCCCCAGGCAGCTTTCATTTACATACCATGCCCCACATCGTTTCTATTATCGTTAATTGAATATTCACATTTAAGTGTTCCTGAGCTTGACCCCCTATTTGTTCTGCACATACTTTTGTACTCGGTGCCATTATTTTAGCTGGCATTATTTTTAATATCATCATGCAAATAATTATATCATTAAAATCATACCTTTTATTGCCAGAGAAAAGGACTTAAAATCAATAATGTGTCTGCTTTTCCTTATTACATATAGATAAGGAGATCGGTAAAGAGAGTAAACATGGCTACAAAGGTAAAACAATTTCTGTTTTAACCTCGTACTTTTAAGTATTCAAATTTTTCTGACCTTTACATTCAAATTTTAAAATTCAGAACTATACTTTGTGGTCTTCACCTTTGCTCGATGATTTCTTTGTTAAGTGAACACAAGAAGCTTAACTGGAAAGATTTTCTTTTTTAAACATAAAAAAAAAAAAAAATAATAATCCAAAACAACTAGCTGTAGATCACTGGAATATGGCTTGGAGCAACCTTCCAAGAAGCTTTCCTTGCACTACAACATAGAAATCTGATTTGGACTCTGTCTTAATCCAGATTTTTGACAGCTGTATTCAGATCGCTTCAAGTGCACAGCCAGGGAAGATTTCTGAACACATGCATGGGTAGCACTGTTGCTGAAAGGAAAATGGGCAGAAGTGGTGAATGGGTAAGGAGTCCCGTCACTGTATCAATTATCCTTGCACACTTTTTATCACTTGAAGGATCAGAGGAGCTCCTCGTAAATCCAGCAGGAAGAAATCCCACTGGGATGCCCTTCAAAACATTCTGCAGCTCCTGATAGGTATCCAGAAGTCTTAAAATTTAGGCATTGGATTGGATTCATGTTACTTGAAAAAGTGATTATTCAACCTTTGGACTTTTATGGGCAGAATAGTGACTTTCCTTGAGCCAAGGAGCGGCACTCAGTTCTGAGTGGATTCATTTCAGGACCAGCCAGTTCTGCTCTGACCCAAACAACTAGTCCTATACAGGTAGTTTGTCAGCACTACTTTATGAGCCAAGAGACTGAAGCACCCAAGTTTTTATTCTACTTCCTCTGCCTCCTCTGCCTTTTTTTTTTTTTTACACACAGGGAAAGTTTGTGCCATTACTCATGCTCTAGAAAATAATTGTCAGATAACATTACTGAAAATCATCTCATGAACAATACGAAAGGATACGTTTACTCATGTCAAGCCCCAGTCTTTCCATGTGTAACACCATAGTGGCCACCATACCCACATGGGAGTCCTGCTTGAAACAACACTGGCCATGTTGGTCTGTCTGTCTCCCTGCATGTCATGCATGAAGGAGTGAGAATCTCTGATATATCTATGCAAAGAGAGCATGCTGAAGTGCTGCAGAGATCAGTGAATGTGCCAGGCACAGTCCAGTGAGTGAAAAAGTGTATGAAATGCATATGAAAAGCACTCTGTAAAGAGTAGTAGTAGTTCAGATCATAAGTAATATTGAAATGGATAGCAGTGAAAACAGACTGGCACTATACAGCTCTCTAAAATGCGTAAGTACCTTGGTTTCACTGCCAAAGAAATTGCACCTGAAAGGGTCTGTTAGGCATTTTGGGTGGCTAATATACCTTCCACACCTATGATACCCACAAGAGAGGCTGTTTCTGGTGTCTCAGAAGAAAAATACAGGCTGTACATTTCAGGCAGATCTCGTTCTGCTTTGGAAGTCTGTGGGAGACTTCCCAAGGACTTCAAAGGGTGTTGGTTCAGTGCATACCCTGCTGTGAGAACAGATCCTTGTACAATAGGGATGTACAAAGAGCAATCAGATCCAGCCTCCAAGTAGCAGTACTTCTGAATCCTGGTATCTACAGCTAGATATCTCAGCTCCGCACCAAAGTATAGATGTTCTTTGAGGTCACGTCTGTTTTTGTGTGAACTAAATAGCATTCATAGAAGCACATTATTTCTGAAAACAACTACTTAAATCACAATTTAGATGAAAATACATGCAGAAGTAAATTTAGGAAACTTCAGTGTAGGTCAGCAAAGAGAAAATAAAACAAGCATACAAGAACTTGAAGGGATGAATGAGTACCCTGAAAGGATTGACTTTTCCAAAGCTATTGTCATTCTGCTAGTGTGGTCTACCTCAGGTTTACCAAAAACTGCTGGTATTCTAACCTTTGTATGAATCTCATCTGTCTTCTTCGTGCTGTGGGAATATTGTTAGAATATAATATTTTACTTGGGGAGATTCAGCACACATCTATGAAGCTTAAAGTTAATATAAACTCAGAGATATCAGATTAAAAGTTGCAGAGGATCTTCATCATATTCTTGTTTGGGTAGCTAACTTAACCATTATGGCCTTGATCCACGAAACATGCTCCAGTGCCAAAAAAACAGCCTGCTAACATCAGTTAACGGTGCATCTGCCTGTGCACAGGTCAGGCTGCAAGGCTGGAGTCCTGCAGTGGTCTTAATGCAAGACCAGGAAATTGTCTTGTGTAAGACCTCTTATTCTGCCCAAGTGAAATCAATGGGGCTGTTGGATGAAAAAATATCCATATATTCACATATGAGAAGGAGGAATTTCCAGTCTGACCTTTCACGTTCCTCATAGTTTGTGTATACGCTTATTGAACATGCAATGTAATTTTATATTTTATAGTTTGAATCATATAGAATCAGCATAATTTATGCAGGATCCCACACGCCTGTTAAGCAGTAGGAATGCTTTTCATGAGAAGAAAATGTATATAAAGACAGATCTGAGATATCTATATGTGTATGCGTGCAACCAGCAGGCCGAAATAACTGAGAATAACTTACTGGGAAGTAACTCTCTAGCTGAGACTTTTTAAACCAGTTTCCAGAATACAAGAGGACAATTTTGATATTTATCATAATTAACAGGTTTTTTTTAATTCATTTTTTTTCCTGTTTTTGCTTTTTGTTTTTCTTTCTGTGAACACAATTGCAGTTTCCTGGGATGATGGTGAAGCATCGCATCCAAGAGTCTGAGCTCAGAGATGGGAAGCAACAAAAGGGTACATGGACAAGAGATGCTTTGAGACCTGTAGAGAGGCATGTGGGGCATAGCATGGGACGTAGGGTGGGTGCATGGGAGGCCAGCCCTCCCTGCCCGTCCATCACCATGGACTCATAAAAGCATCATTGTCTGGGGTGCACCAGGTGTGCGCTCCTCAGGCAGCTGCCACTGTGAGAGCTGGGGAGAAAACACCCCTGCTTTCAGCATCTGGTTGAGGGATTGTGCTCTGGCAAATTAAACTGGAGTGAAAACAGCTTTTTCTCTGTTTATATTATAGCTTCCTCCTTATCTCTGCTTGCGCCATGCAAGTGACAGCTACAAGATCTGGGATCGCCCCTGGGTCGAAGTTGTCTTTTTCACTGATGTAGAGAGCACGCACTCATACATCTGCATGTTTTGTGCTTGTTTCCCGAGAAAAGATCCTTTTGCTGCCTGTGTATGTGAATTGTACATGCACATAATCAAACAAGAGCCAGTGTACATTCATTGATGAAACATAAATCCCATTCTACGTAGTCAATGGAAAACATCTGCAGATTTTAATTAAACTCATGCATTTCAATGAGGTCTAGAGCCAAAATCTTTTAAATAGTAAAAAAGCAGCAGACAGAGGTGTATAGCAGAGATATAGTCAGAAAAATAAATAAATAAATAAAATGGAAATGTCTTGAGAGCCTATATACAAAGTACATGCACAAGCAATTGCATTAGTACAATCCAAATTAAACATGATGAAGAAAATATGCACGGTTTTTGAAGAACAATTTTTTATATTTTTTTTTTGCCAATGTGTTGTCTAGAAATTACCTTTTTTATTATTGTTGTTTTGTGTACCTGCAAATTTTCACAGGATGTTCCACACAAATTATCTTGGAAAGAGGGATAATGGAATAAAAAATAAATGAGAAAAAGAAAAGAAGCCCAAGAAATAATACTGATCTCCAGTTCATTTTTAAGATTCATACCAAACAAAATGGCAAAGTAAGGAAGCAGACCACAATGTTTTAGCTTCAGTGCTAGAATATGGCTGCATGTAAAGTGTACATTGTTATTGCGGAGAGTCTTCTGATGCTTCTCTGTGTTTCTCTTTGCAAACCATAAGATGAGGGGGTGATCACCAGTGGGAAATGAACAGTCACTGCAGTATCAGATTGGGCTGGAATCTGTCATACTTGGAAACCAGTGTGAATAACGTGGTCTTACACCCAGGATAAGAAAGGAACATTAAAGTTCTGATTGAGCAAAATGATGCCCAGATATGAATAAAGAAAAATCACTCCGTTCTTAGCATGTATTTCAAATCCATTTTGACACTTCACTTAGCTTAAGGTTATAAATCTTAAAAAAATGCTGTTGTCTTTTTCATTATTTTTTTAAGGTAATTAAAAATATATATATATTTGTGAATTGCTTGGGACTCCTCCTATATATTCAGTGATTATTGGTGGTAATTTACAGTAAATCCCATCTTATAAAGACAAGGTCCTTAGGAGCTCAGTCTTTTGTAAAGGCATGGCCTTTGCTTGCAAGTAATTCCAATGGAGGACACACAGCCCTTTCTAGAATGCACCACACAAACAAGCCCTGGCATAATTTATTTCAGGTCAATACATTAAACATCTTTTTACTGATACCAGATTTGAGCTAAGATAATATTTGTTAGTATAGGAAGAGGTCATGATGGTTTAATCTAGAAAAATAACTGTACTTGATTGAGGCACAGTTCTTTCAAAAGAGGTTAATGATATATTTGTTTTTTCCCCCCTAAAGTGACAAATTATAAACTCATTTAATCAAAGCAGAAGTTAGGGTCACCTTGACACATAGTTTTCTGTCAGCCCTGTTGATGTCAAGAGATGCTGTATATAGAGTGACTGCAGAACACCGGGTGATCCACGGTGCAGGTCAGAGATGAGCATTTTACTCCAAATTCCCTATATGGTGCTGGCTGCTGGAGTGATTGATTAGCCTTTGTGATCCCATCGCACAGTAGGCTTTCTGGTCAGGGCTAACCTTTCTTATAAGGAAACCACAGCTTTAGCAATAATGGTTGAGCGCTTACCTCTTTATATGCTTTTTGTGGACATATTGATTTGAGGCATATGTGACCTTTGCTGCCTGAGACAAAGAACTTCATATCCAAATGAAGAAATTTGTAAATTTTACTTGGGAAGTATCTCCCTCCTTGTTAAAGCAAAGTGTGCATTTGGCATCAACAGGGCCAGAATTTTGCCTCAATTTGTCATCTTTGACCCTTTTGTGCAGCATAAGCATAGATGTGTATATAGTCAGGCTTTCTCCCCAGAATTCATGCCATATGCCTACAGCACAACACAGCCAGATCATCACTTACAAACATCTATTAACCTTTGGCCACAAGACAGGAACCTAAAAGAAGCTAGATAGCACCACAGCAAGTCCAGTGTCTCTCCTTAGCCTAATCCAGCACTCTTAGTACACCTGGCCCAGGCCTTTGGCAGAATTTCTAAGGATTTTGAGGAATACTGAATCAAGCTGTTTTCTGCAGCCTAGGGCCTTTGTGCTGTCTTTTTCAGCTATTTTCAATGCATGAAAAGATATTACAGCCTTCTGAAACTTCTTCACATTTTGGGGGAGATCCATGGGTACTACCATAAAACGATAGAAAACTTACTTTTAGTTAACAGGGAGTTTGTTTTTATACTAGTTTTAGAAATATCTAGATGCAAAAAAAAAAAAAAAAAAAAAAAAAAAAAAGTGTGAGACCCAGCTCATCCACCTTTTACTGTATAAAACTTAGGTCTTCTCAAACAGAAATATTTATTCCCCTCCCCTGATATAAAAGGCCAGAAACAAAGTGTAGTATAGTAGAGAAAGTATCTTGATTTCATGTTAGCTACTCAAACAGTTCCTCTCTGAAAGAGATTCTTCTGATGGGCAAGACTATAACAATATAATGTAGGTGCCTTTTCTCAGTGACATTTTTAATTGTTATTTTTTTTCAAAGATTTCTGGTGTAAAGTGCTTACAAGGAGAAAGAAATTTGGGGAAGACAAGTCAAAGGAGATGGAACTTGTGCTCTGTGTTTCGCTTCTGGAAGAGGTAGAGAAAGCAAGGGTCTTCACGGAGCACAGATCCTCTTTGGGTTTCCACCCTTATGCAAGAGAAAGGCATCAAGTCTGGCATATAGGTTCACATCCTAAGTATTTGAACGTTATGAACGTTTCAGCCTCAAGGCTGAAAAAAGAATTTAATTCTTTCTGGATAGAAAAAAAAATACTTCTTTCATTAAAAAAAAAAAAAAAATCTATCTGCTACAAAATAGTGATAGAAGCCCTCCACAATATCTTTCTTTACTTGCAAATATTTTAGAAGTAAAGACAGATTTTTTTTAAAAATTTGGGGTGAGTATGGGGAAATCCTCAGCCATGAGTTGATGCCTGTCTCTGCTCTGCTGGACTCAGATCTGTACATCTGAAGCCAACATCCAACGCAATGTCTCCAAAATTGCACACTTCTGCCTCCCATGCTGATGCTGGTTTATAACTGATTCAGGGATTAACAGTGATCGTCTGATGTCTTGGGTGAATGACCAGATTATGCAAAATCTGGATGTATTTCCAAGCTATCCTGCCCTCTCCTTTTCTGTTCCCTCTCAAAAATAAATGTTCAAAGAGAAACAAACATTTCTGGGACAAGGGTGGAAAAGTGACCAGAGAAGTCACTGCAAGTTTGGCTACTAGGGATGCTCCCAAATCTGCTCACATCTCTTGCTCCCACAGCAGAATTACCAAATCACTTTGGTGGATGAGGATCTGCTCTGTCTGCAGCATAACTTCATGAAATTCCAGTACTGGACACAGTTAATCGGTTACATGCACTGACACATAGATTAATAAAGAGGGATAGATGAAAAGACAGGTTATAAATTACCTGAAAATTTTGTAAATTTCTCAGGTCACTGGGATATATGAGGGGAGATTCATCCCTGATGTCCTCCTAGATGCAGGACTTAAAGCTGTTTTCAGGTGAAAGCAGGGGGAAAAGGTCCTTTCTCTGCAATCCCACAGCTTTGCTTCAGGGGACAACTTGTAGGAAGCGTATACGTGTAACAACGCTGTTCTGTCAAAATACACAAGTCCTACATCCAGTTCAGCTGGGCATATCTAACTGTACATACAAAAAAATCTCCCTCACTTCTTTTCAAGGAAAAAAAAAAAAAATTCTTCCTTAGTAAAATGCAGGAAAACACATGTTTCAGGTAGATAAAGATTTAGAGAACTGTGAAGTATATATGTAAAAAGCTGTACCTAAAATTTGTATGTTCTGACCTAAAATCCATGTTTTCTTTTTTTTTTAAAAAACTTTTCCCTCAGATTATTCATTACAGTACTCCCTTCAACAAAATTAATAAATGTCATGCCAGCCAATAGATGATCTGAAAGCAAATGAGAAAGTCCATCTCTTCTCTTAAGTTTGAGTGGGATTGTTTGATGTTTTGCTGCCTTTTTGTTGAGACAGAGTTTGGCTTTGCTGGTTTCAAATGAGGGATGTAATCAGCACTATTAACAAGACCCGCTCACACAGACTCCTCTTAAGCAAAGGCAGTTCATGATTCTGCTGTTGCTTGTTTTATGAGAAGCTTTTTAATGGTTTTATTCATCATATACTTCAGGCCACAGGACAAATGTATGTTTGTTTATATGAAAACCTCAATCTCTGTCTACAATATCTTGAATTTCACACATACACGCTAGAAATCTACATAAATCTAGCCTCCCTTAAAAAAAAGAAATATATATATATGTTAATTTTGGAAGTAACTCAAGAATTTCAAGTTTAGTTTCTTCATTCACCTAATTCTACAAGACAAACTCATCCACAGCACAAATCTACTCACTTTTTAGGGACTGTGCTGTACCAGTCCATGTGCAGTGCTGTCCAAGTGCAGAAAGAGCTAGAATTACACCTGCCCCTAACCAGGCTGCAAAAGTAAGGGCAATGCTCTCTGAACATGCTAAAACTTACCATTTCAATGAGAATGAAGACCCATGTACTCTTTATGGCTTTATTCATTAGTGAGGGATTCTTTCCATCTGTGGTTCTTGTCTCTTTAATTAAATGTAGGTGAGTTTTGCTTCTTAGGTGAGTTGTTCAGACTTGCAAAATGTTTATTTGGTTTCTCAGATTTGTATTCCCCCAACTTCAAACTTGCTCTGTGAAAACAATGGACGTAGATCTAAAATGGAATAAGTAATTGCTTGATAGCTTCTTGCTTGCTCTTTAAAGTGCTGTGCAGCTGCTGATGTATGTTTGTGCTGGCATCGCAGAGTGGAGCCCTGGGAATAGGGAATCTGATTTCAGAGAAACAAGAGCCAGCTTCAAAGAAGTGAGCAACTCTCCCCAGCTGATAGAACTTTTACTGAAGGAAAACAACAATGAAGTAAGAAACACACCAGCAATATCTCCTGTTACTCCTCTGCAATCCTTTTCAAAACTTTCTTCTCATTTATCTGATTATGCACTTCCGTTTCTAAACTCTCCCTTGTGGTGTTTTTACCTTTTCTGTTAGTTTAGGTGTTTGACTGTAGGTTTCAGTGTGAGAGCACGTTACTTCAAAGCACATTATATTGGTTATTAAAGGGGGGAGGGGAACCAATCCTGTAATTGCAATGTATCCTCGGAGGTCTCTCCAGAATGGGAAACCAATTTGAGGTCTATTAGATAACTTTGTTTTTTAATATAGATTAAAAAGACATTATTCTCTAATAATGAGCTAGTCTGGAGTTTTTGTCCATGGATGCTATGGTATTTAAATATGAGAGCTAATCTGGTTTGATCATATTTATCCAGGTATTTGCTGGTTGAAAAAAACACTTTTGTCACTGAAGTATATGTTCAGCATTTCATGAAAAGGTTGGAAAATGCAGGGTGCAAGAGACTATCTTGAAAACACTGCATGCTTTGGAATTTACTTCTGCCAACAAAAAAATAAAATTAAAATAAAAAAAAAAAAAAAAAAGAGGAAAAGAATCAGTTGTTAGAAGATCCAGTCCTCTTTCTATTCCATCTGGCACCAGTTTGGCAGTTAACTTTCAAGAGAGTAAGTACAGACTCACAACTTTGTAGACCTAGCCACTCCTATGGTGCAGATTTCTGAACTGAACAAAATCAATATTCCTGCACTGGTTTTGCTGTTCTGCTTTACACCAGCCAAAGAACTATTTATGAGAAGACCTCCCAGAGCATGTTATTGACTTACGATAACATCTTTGCCTTTTGTTTATGGAAGATTTTTCTTTTTTCTCTTAAATTTCCAAGAACAATTTCCTGACACTAATAGGTTGGGATATTTCCATGGGAAGGCTCTGTGAATGTTGTTCCTTGAACAGGGAGAGAACAACACTGGTTTGTTTAGTTATTCTGAGTGTATGATGGATGAAATGTCAGAAATAATTCTACAGGCTGCTGATGTCTAATCCCGGAGGACGAATGCCTGCATTTGAAATCCCACTGCAGGTTTAATTTGCCCAAATGAATCCCCATTACAACACCTTTTGTTACTTTTACAAAGAGCAATAAAGTAATGCTGACAAATCGTAAACCAAGAGCAAAGTGACTCTAGAATTATTAAATATCACTCACAACTAAATTTAGCTGGTAAATTTGAGTTGGCAGAAAGAGCTTTAACTAAGAAACACTTTCTCTAATCCCCAACACTTGAGATATTGAACATCTCTTGACCGCAAAAGCTTTGGCAATACCTGAGTGGCCGAAGGGCACTCAGGCACCCAGCTAATGCTAAACTCGTCTTGGTGTACATGCAGGTCAAGGGATGGTTTCTCTGAATTTGAGGATATGAGAGTGTCTCTGGTAGCAAGGTGAGACTTCTTAGGATTTCACAGCATTAAAACAACTTGTTCAGCACAATCCTGGAAACTAGGTGTTCTTCTCACCCTGACTGAATGGGAAGGGATAGATGGCTCACTGCTCAGGGGACCAGCACAATAAAATTAATAATAATAATAAATTTTAAAAAAAAAAAAAAGACTGTAAATTCAAATGCAATTCTGATTCTACATTTGGCAATGTAGAATCTACCACAAGCAGTAAATAACTATTGTCTTTACATAATCTAAGAGTCTTTCTTTAACTTTTATGCTCTTCTACAAACTAAAACCAATTATAAAACCTTGGCAGTTATTTTAAGATATTGCCGTCTTATTTATTTCTTACTGAGTGTGTAAAATGGAAGAAGAAGGACCCTGTAGATGACAACAGCCCTAATTTCCAGAAGTACTCTCTGATTTTTCAAGCACCATCTTGCACTGTACTACACTGGGTGGAAAAAGAGCAGTTTAACCTGTCTGCGTGAAATGCACACATGGAGAATTTGGTAGGTGTTTCTTTCATTGCATTATTGGAAGAGAAATGTTTTATACAGACCATTCCTGTGAGCTTGTTCTTATTCCAAGAAAGACTACACTGAAGGCTGGAAATCAGACCCTCACTGATGTGGGTTGCCTGCTATGGAAATGGTTCCATTGGGCTTCTCCCTCCCTTTGTTTAACAAGGCTAAATTTCACTCACAGGGTAAGAATATCAGTTTTACAAGTACACAAGTATCATATAAGTTTGTAAATTCACTGTTCTCTGTAAGTAATATAGGCTGCTTCCATATTACAGCAGCATTCAGTATTATAGAAGTGTATACTATATTTTAGTTGTCTAGTTTAGTTGGTGGTTTTTTTTGGAGGCAGGTGAGTGTTGGCTGTACAGATCATGTGTAAAGTTCCTGGAAGAAGAGAGGTGCTCCACAAGATCCTTGACTAGACAGAAGTTGGTACACGGTACTCGCTTAGTATTAAGAGGCAAGCTATGTTATAAAAGAATTTGAGATCACTGTAGCTTATGGATATTTTCATTGTGCATATAGATGTCTAATCCCCTTTGAATCCTGCTAATCTCTTGGCCTAAATTATACCTAATAGCAATGAGTTCACCAGGTTAATTACTGCTTTTGTTAAAAATGAAATGAAATGAAATGAAATGAAATGAAATGAAATGAAATGAAATAAAATGAAATGAAATGAAAGGAAATGTCTATTTTTATTAATTTTTTTTTTCCATTCTGCTTCAGTAAACTTCGTGTTCTTGAGTGGATAAACAGAACAACCTGTTTTACCTTATTGGCATGATTTACTATCTTGAATAATGCTACTATATCCCTTCTCACACATCTCTGTCAATTGCACAGTCCTAATTTCTTCACTTTTCATTCATATGAAAATGTATGCATTTCCTACTTATTTGGGAGGCACAGTCTATGTAGAAAGTTGATTTCAGACTTCAGGTTATCAGAAGGTGATGGACCTGCCCCGTTGTGCATCCCCACTCTATGCTCACATGAAAGAGTCTTTAAATAAAAGACAGAAACAATCCTGTGAGCTGAGAGTGAAGCCAAGAGGATGCCCGGAGCCCTGGAGCCACACTTCCTTTCATCTTTAGTCACTGGCTCTGCAAATCCTAAATCCTCTCCTTGACCACAGTTATTTCCCCACAGGGTGGGAAACACGGGTTTGCATCCCCCGAGGCAGAAAGGGAAATGGGACCCACGTGTCCCCCTGGCTGTGATTGTGCTGACAATACAGCTATTGCACTAAGAAGAGGGGGCAGGCATGACCATTGTCCACTTCCTCTTCCAGAATTATTTTAACAGAAAACAGTGATCCCTTCTAAGTTCCTTGGGAAACAAAGAGAAAGGGATATAAGACCTACACATGTGAGACTGCAGGGCTGCCAAGTGAGTGGGTGCTTCTGCCAGGTGCTCTGAACCCAGCTGGAGGTGCTGGGTAGGTTGCTCCACAGGTTGCTCCTTCAATCTCAATTCCTTTGGGATTGCACACAGGGGGCCAGCCTCAGAGACACCTCCTTGGTGTCTTCAGACATCAGCATCCCAGGGGCTGAACCGACTCATGGACATCCCTCTCTCTCCTCACTGGTGGTAGAGGCAGTCTAGGCTGCCAAACATTTAAAAGGATGAAATTAGGTAAAATCCTGCTGAGATGATTCTTCAGGTTCCCAGGCAGTCGAGATAGTCAAAGCCTCCAAATTAGATTTTAGCCCCTAACAAGGAAATGCAGAGCTGACTTTCTGCTTTTATATTATTATCTTAATGCAATTTGGGTGCCACCAGCGTGGTTTTTAATCTGAGCATTTTCTGCTTGCACTGGAGCCTCTGCAGTTATCTTTGCCTTACCATGTTGCACCTTAGCAGGAAATAAGACATCTGTTGCCCTTATATAGGCTTCAGCTATAACTATTTGTGATGCTAAACATTAAGGGATATATTTTGTTAGAGTTATGGCTTCTCACTAATACAGGTCCTATTACCTCATTCCTTGCTCCTTATGTCATTGGCCATGATAGCAATTTTGCTAAAAACATACAGCGGAGCAGCAGGAAGCTTTCATAGGATATCAAAACACCACCACAGCCAGCATGGTAAAGTTTTTCTGGTGATTGGCTATCAACCAGTGTTTCTCAGGAAAAAAAGTTATTTTACAAATTGTAAAAAAAAAAAGAAAGGGGGGGTGGTGGGGGGGAGTTGATTACAAGCATAGCCCTACACACACTAAGAAAGGTGAATTTGGATGACTGGTTTGGTTTGGTTTGGTTTGGTTTGCTGAGTTCCCATTCTCTTTTCCAGTTTCATTTACAAGTTTAATTGTAATCGATGCATATCACAGTAGTGGGAAAGTCTGTGTCCTCACCTGGCTGGCAGGACCAGGACCAAAGCACAGTCTGACTACTGTCTGGAAGAAATGTGTTGTGACATTCAAGGAATATGTTTACCTTTGCTCTTGCTACGGATACTGCAGGCTGGGTGAGGTGGGCAAGGCTGGAGGCTGCAGACTGCTCCTCTTGGTCAGTCCTAAGGCATGCTGGTCTTGGGGTCCGAGCAATAATCTGTAAACTGAATGGTCTCTGTTGCTCTGCTTGAAAAGCAAAACACAAGTTTGTTGTTCAATGAAGACACTGTTGATCATAAGCTCAGTGTTTACATGTTAAACATCTGCACTGTCCCTCTTTTCCTCCAGTGACTCCTTTTCCACAAGGTGGAACACTCCTTTCATAGCAATGACTGTTGGTAAGGCACATTAGAAGAAAAGATGTGAGGAAATAAGCGTTAGACAGTTTGTTCTCAGTTTGCCATGGTGTGTAAACTCCCACAGCTCCCATGTCTTCAAAGTCCCTTGCAAATGCTAAATAGCTATCACCCTCATCTGAGGACTGTCTCAAGTGCGCAACCAGTGAGTGTGCCAGAGCCAGAAAGGCAACTTGTGGAGCACCTGAATCCCGCTTTGCACTCAGATCATCATGCTTTCATGAAAGTATGTTAAAAACATCACTAGCATTTTAATTTAACAAGCTCCATCACTTTCTAATGGTGCAATGCCTATGAATTACAGCATTAGTACTGCAACTGTTACTTGCAAGGTTTACAAGCAAGTTACCTTTATTTTCTCGTAATTACCCACAAATCTCAACTATCCCGGAAAATATAATCAACTGCAGAGTACTTCCTAATGGGACATGTGTGCCAGAGATGAAAATGATTCTATAGCAGCAGAGAACTGTGCTTTTCATGAAGAAGACCATGATCGAAAATTAATCCTTTGAGAATCCTGACATAATGTACAGATCCAGCAGAACAAATCCCATGTGACTGACAAGTGCTACATCAGAGTCATCAACCCTGACAACTGCTAGGGCCCCTTTCTGCTGCTGACCACAAAGGACCAAATTGGTGAGGGAGCATGCGGGCAGCTACAAGGTGGAAGGGCCCCCTGCCCTTGGGTTCACCCACTGCTCCAGCCCTTAGGAAGCAGCACTTAGCTCCAAGGGACTGTAATTGCAGCCTTTAGGATCCCAGAAGGATCTGGAAAATCAACATACACCACACAGCTACCCTGCTGAAGGCACAGGCTAAGCCAACCCAAAAACTAGAGTCCATTGTTTTTGTGCTTTGACTCTGATGTATTTCATTCCTTTGCACTAAAAAATGAACTAAAAAGAGATGCTAATTTTTATGACGCTAAGCGTTTCCTTCACTTTCTTTCATTACATACACCATGTCCTACCACTCAATACAAGTGCGACATATGCTGATAGGTGGGCCCATTAATTACGGTATCTCACTAGACCTTTAAAATTAAAGCTACTGCCTCTGGTGGTTTAGGTGGAACAGAGATATATAACCTCCTAAAATATCTGCAGTAGCCCCAAGTTAACAGCCAGTATTTTTTAATCCTTTTAGTTATATTAATACCCCCCCCCTTTTTTTTTTCTGGAATGGAGTTTGCCAATATAATTTGCAATTATTACTTTGCATAATAAATTCATCATTTTGAGCTCCCGACTCTGAAAAGCAAATCACCCTGAATATATTATCCGTGGGAAATGAATTCGTTTGTGTGTTTCGCCCAGATATATACAGAATATTCCTCCTCCTGGGGTGGCGGGGAAGGGTGGGATAGATTTTAATAAGACGGAAGAAGAATCGAGACAATTTTTGTAATAAAGCCCTGCCTAAGCCAAGCTCTCACGGCAACAAATCCCCTGGCAGGAGGCCCACCAGTGGACCGCATCCAAGACCTCAGCCTGAGCAGCGGCCAGGGGCTGTGCAGAGCAAGCCCAGTGCAGCTTATCACCTCTCCCCTCTGGCCCCTCCAAGCCCCATGGGTGGGCGCCATGACCTCGCCAGGGGAGCCCCGGCTCCCCCTGACCCCCAGCCCCCTTCCCCAGCCCACCGCCGGTGTTGTGATGAAGACGGGGCTTCTTCGTCGACCTGGTGGGTTAATTTCAGTAGCTGTGCTTTCCTTTATTCTTCCTGAGGTTTAAAACTGTGCCGGCAGCTGCATGCACATTCTTTCCCTTATTAGTTCAGTTCCCAGGCTGGCATTTTTGTCTCTGCTATAATTTTCATTTAAGCTAACAACTTACTTGCTGGGCTGCTCGTTTGAGTCAATAGTCATGAGGGTTTGCTGAGAACGCTAGCCAGGAGGCAAATGCTTGATGTTGTTTTGTCACTGTTGTTGTTTCAGAAAAAAAAATAAATATATATATATATACATATATATATATATAAAAAATAATAATTAGAAACAGTGAGTCAGTGTATATATATATATATAAAATAATAATTAGAAACAGTGAGTCAGTGTTGGTGTTCTTGTGGTCAGCTATCATTTCTTTCATGTTAACATGAAACCATGCAATGGCTTTTACTGCATATCAACGTATTGTGCAGGTTGTATCCTGCACTGATCTGCAGGCCGTCTTATTTCACTTACTTGACTGCTGTTGTACGGAGTGAAAATTGGTGAAGAATTTGACCTTTTTAGCTTTATGAGCATTTCACAATGAGCCTTAGAAACTCTACTTCTGATCTAATATGGTTGCTTAGTAAACGTTCATATTCAGGCTTGTAATCTGACTTGATAAAATTATTCATGTGTGTCTTTTCTTCCCATCAATACTTTGGCACAGCAACTGGGCAGATCAGTGTACAACAGTAGGATCCTGAGTTGCACATAATGTTCATCTGCCTTTGTGCAGACCGACAACTGCACGCGAATACAATATTCAGTATGTGCATGAGGAAATATTTTTATTAGGCTTCTTTTTATAAGGCACAAAGGACTACGGTTGCTTTCTCTTTCCTTTTCTTTTCTTTTCTGTTTTTTTTTTTTTTTCTTTTCTGTAAGAAATAAGACTACCACTTCCATATGTGATATTAAAAAGCTACGTCCCCCATATCTTTTACTTTTGTAGTCAATGCTGAGATCTCAGCCAAGGGCACAGCCTAGGCATTTGCATGTCAAGATGAAAATAATCCATTTTGATCCTCTATAGAAAATGTGGTAATAGTGGAAGAAGCTCAGAAAACATTACCCATCTCTCTGTGCCATGGGAGTCTTGAGAGAATAACATTCCAGAGAAGGGTGTGATGCTGCAGTGCAGCACTGCCTCAAATGCTGGGAAGAGCACAAAGAAGAATTCAGACACAACAGTAGTCATCTTGACAAAAATTGGATCTATGCTGATGGAAAGAAAAAGAGAAAAGAAAAAAGAAAAAGAAAGACAGAAAAAAGACTGCCAAAATAAAGGCTGGCTTCGTCCCATTTAGTGACAGCACCTACCTGAGACAGGTGTATTTGAGATGTCTGTGATAGAGTTGTTTTGGCCATGGGCTCCTATTTACTTACCGGGCAAAGAGAGGACCCGGAGGTATTTATTAACTGTAGGAGGGATGAATTAAAACCAAGACATATTGGACAGATACTGAACAGATCAATTTATATGTAGATTTGCAGCTGAGTATGCACTGCTGTGTTTTGGCCATCAGATCTCTGCTTTTAGAGAACATTATGTAGCTGGAGCCGGTCTGGCTGAGGAATGTGCTGCCCAAGCCATGCAGTGTGTGCCCATACACCAGCACACCCTTGTGTGTTCTGGGGACAAAAATGTTTCTCCATCCAGAAAGCCTACAGAGAGGGAGAAGGAACAGAGCTGCTGCTTTCCAGAGCTGAAGGTCAATACCTGCTCTAGACTCAGGTTTTCAGAGCCACAGACATGAGCAGATGTGTGTAACTTAAAAATGATCATAGGCATTTTTAGAGATTAGGAAGTCCAACGTACAGAACCAAGTAAGAAAAAAAAAAAAAAAAAGGTATCAAGTAAGCTCAAGCCTCATTTTGTACCACCTTGTTGTCTCCTCGGACCATCGGCCTTTCCAGCTGAGGCCCTACAATGTAAACATCAACAATCCTGATTTTAAACTTGGCCTTTTGAGTGTCTATAAATTGCTAGAGGAAGTGCTCCCACACAGCTCACTCCCACATAAACAGTCAGCATGTAATGCAGTGTATTCCTTCTCCGTTCTCAGGTCCTGAGGAAATAAAAAGTCCCACTGGACTGGGGAAAAAAAAATGGAAAAGCATGTAATATGAAATAAAATATGTGGAAGATAATGGGCAAGAAATCCACAGGCTTAGTAAGAAATATGTTAGAGACTGATTTTCAAATAGAAGGCTGTTTGTGTATATTAATGGGGTAACAATATTGATGGACATATTTGGGGATTTACTCTTCATGTTACAATTTGGTTGTTATCCTCCTTCCTCTTAAATGTACTCTTTACTTATTACTAGGGCCTTCAGAACAAGCATGCCCAACCTATAGGACTGAAATATGGGAGCCAGGAAAATTACTGTCTGTCTCTCTTTTTGAGTTTGTTAATCCTCAAGGATTCGTCCTACCAAAATCCCATTTCTTTCCCTGTTCTCCAGAACAGAACTTCTTCCTCCGCTCACCTGAGAATTATTCAGGGTCCTCAGAGTTAAGTTTGAGATCTTTTCTGCAGCAAAATCGTATTTAAATCTCCTGGATATTTGGTAGGAGGCAAAGACTCAGAAACTGCAAAAATAATATGTGCTAAAATTTGCGGAAGGAATAAAATTAATGCATATGCCATAGCACTACCCTGTACTACTTCCCATCTGGGAGGAAAGAAATAGGCATTTCAGCTTAATAATATGCATGGTTCTCCCATTAGATTCCAGAATCTCTTAATGTAGATACACATCATTTTCTGGATATCAACAAACCACTTGAAGTATTATTTATACTCAAGGCTAGAATGATTGCCATGAGAATAATTGTGTAAAGGCTGGAATAGGAAAACAAAATTAACATCGCTGAATGGTATTCAGGCCTCAGTGATTTGGCAAACTTAGCAAAGATCACATGTCAGTTAAATGACAGATATGAGCCGTTGCAAAAAATATAGTGGTATTTCTTGAAAATATCTGATAGAGTAAAGGTTAATGTTATTAACATTCTGCTTGGTATGTAGTTGGTGTGAATGCAATATGTTCTTTATGATTTCTGTTTTCAAATATCAATGATACTTGATTTTTTTATTAATAGTGTGTAAGGATGTATTGATTTTCTTTCTTTGTAAAAATAATTAAAGCTGTTGAGCTTGGAAGAAAAAGATCTAAACAGATTAAATCCCAGCCTACATAACTGAGCCTACAAACTAATGCTTCCATCACTCATCACAGTATTTTATTCTTCTTGGCTAAATTCATTTCATGTTTTTCTCTCCAGGGTTTAAGAGCTACTTTCTCCCATCCGACCTCTCCTCAACCTCCTTTGGAATCTGTAGATCCCTCTTTGTACCCTGAACCAGTATGAAACTTGTGAAACCAGTAAACATTCCCCAGGAAGAGGAAACGTGTACCATCCACCCTGTATCAATGGTTTGTGGGCTGATTCATTCTGCTTTTTCTAAGCCTGTCATGTAGACAGCTTTAATTCTTAAATGACACTTGTGTAACTGTAGGGAACTCATGTGCAAGTGATACACACGTGGTAATGTCTTTGACAGTATTGCTGTGGGTTAAGTTGTCTTTGTCTATCTTTTAAACAAGGGCACCCAGCCTCGCTCAGCCTTTCCTGATAGCTCTGCACTTTGTATTTCACTTGCTTTCATGTCTGTCCTCTCCTCAGTCTCAGATTTACAGTCACGGGTTTGCTCTCATGTCCCCATGGGAGACCTGTAAAGGGTGCTGTGATTTCCATAATTACTGATGACTACAGAAATTCCTCCAGTATGTGAATGTCTCCAGTTACTCATGCAGAGTTTAAGGAACACAAGTAAAAATATCTTCCCTGCCTCTTCCAAATATCTTAGAGCTCTGTCCCTGTTGCAAGAGGTGGGGAGGTAGAACACCGCATGTAAAGCTCTCTGTGTGGTGAGGAGAAAGGAGATGGCCACCAAGAGAGTGGCCACCAGAAAACCTACAGTGAATCAATCCCTGACAAATATTTCATAACAGTAGGAGAAATAACCTAGCAAAATCATGCTATGTTACAACTAGTGAATTTCAAACAAATGTAGGGGCATGAGAATGAAGGCTGGAAGGCTCCATACTCAAATTCCTAACCCAAATTCATCAAAATCTTTGGTGTCAGTGCTGCTCAACTCATCACTTTGGAAAAGGGTGTCAAGCTGTGGAACATAGACATGCCAGAGATCCATCAAGAGACACAACACAGTCGTGGGGGGTAACACTTGAGCAGGCTTCTCCATGTCCCTTCGTGCTGCACACCTTCACCTGATGATGAATAGTGTGCAGCCTGTTGACCCATAACAAGCACATCTCCCCTTTCATGTTTAACCATACAATGCAGGGTGTCGTTGCACATTATTTCCATGAGAGACAGGCAGATGGCACAAGAGTAAGTGAATTTTCAGTTTGAACCATTAGTTCAGTTTTTGACCTGCCACCTCTTCTGTTCCAACCAACCTCTTAATCCACTTGATTTTAAAATTACGCGGGCTTTGATTTTACCCCTTGCTCACCCTTTAAATCTCATTTCTTATCCCCTAACTCAATTAATACAGCTTAGTTAAAATTGTTACAAACATCTTTTTTGGGATTATCCTCTTAATCATAATTTTAAAATGAATGGAATATTCAATAATCTGTACTCATGATGTAATCAGAAATTAAAAAAAAAAAATCCTATGAAAGCTATTTAATAATATTCTAAACTACTCAGCATTCAATTAAGGCTATTAGAAGATTAGAAAAGAGATAGAAAGATGAATAAGGAATAAATCTGACATCTTTACCCATTGTTTCTAAAATGAATGACCACATTTAGGTCTTCTGAAAAATAATATGGTAATACTTTTTTTCTCCCACAAGATCCTGCTTTAGAAACATGCTTTTGTGCTTGGGAGGGGAAGGGGAGGGGATTAAAGTCTTTGAAATTGCTCTATTAATACTGTGGGCGCACTGAGTATCAGCCTGTCTCTTCACCAGAGCCAAAACAAGCACCCAAATGCCAGGATCGTCTCCCTAACCAAAAGAAAAACCCTCTCCTCTCTGCAAAACTGGGAATGGTGTGGAGGTTTTTGCACAGGACCCAGATGCACTGCTCTAGCATGGGTACCCGGGGATGTTATGCACCCTTCCTTTCCCCCGTCATGCATCTTGTATCCCCTGGCCACTTCTCCCCATTTTCTTGGCTAGCCAGGACATGAGCGCCAAGCCATCATGCTCAGGAATGCCAAGCCAGCAGTTGTGGCTACATCTGACGTGCAGATGCAAGGCGTAAAGGCTTTCTGTAGTGGCTTTCAGCTTGGACACTCACACAGATTTCAAGCAGCCTTGGTCTGTTCTTTTATTTTTATTCTGGTTTTTTGTTTTTGTTTTTGTTTTTTTCTCTTTTTTTTTCTGTTTTTTTTTTTCCCTGTAGCCATTCGAAGGTGAAATGCTCCTCGCACTAAACCTATTCTAGAGGGATTTGGGATCTGATTGTGCATTTGTTCTACAAATAACTCCCACCCCAGCCTGCCAATCATTCCACTTGCATAATTTCTACAAAAGCCTGAGGGAGTTTTTCATGCAAAAGGACTTGAGGGTCAAGCACACTTTAGAAGAGATTCATTTTACTTTTTTCAAAGTAAACTTAAACAGCTTTAAAACTTGTCCACATTCCCAAGCCCAGATCAGAGCCAGTCACAAAAGGGCAAATTGTGGTCCACCGTGTATGTGTCCGAGGCTTGTTGTCCACCAGGACAAGGACCACTTGCTGCCCTTAGTGACAGCACTGAATTTTCACTGAGGTCAACGTGCACTGACTGAGGGTGTGAGACCCTTACAATAATTTCAGCAAAGTCAAACACTCCAAAGCTATGTCATCACAGCAGATTGCACTCTGAGAATAGCGGGAAGGAATTACATTGCACATTGTTAAAATGTTAGCAACCACATTTCATTTTTGAAAAGGCAATTTATTTGTCCTGAAATAAAGAGTTGATTATATCTCTTATTACTGTTACAAGAACTTGATATATCACAAAGTGGAAGAGTTACAACATGTACCAACTCTCAACCAGGAAAAATGAACCTGATTCATAATTCACTTTGAGAATGTCTAGTTAGTCAATCAAGTGATTTGTAATCATAAAGGCTGCCAGGAATTGAATGAATAATGGACCGTACTAAAATTCTCGGATTTTCTAGTATTCTTATTTCATTATGTGACTTTTATTGCTATTTCTGATAGTTGTCTCACTTTTGGCAGAACAAATTAAACTATTCATATTTACTGGAAGGAATATATTTGACTGTTTAATGCACATAATGAATACACAAACGGAGTGACCACTGCATGTAACAAATGACTGTCAGACTTTTCTCCACAGAAGCTAAACCTTTAGGATGTGAAGCTTGGATAGAAATGTTTTTTATCTCCCCAGCCCATCACCACCACCCCTGTTTTTCCCCTTGAAAGGATTTTTGGGGTAATCAATCTGAGCATATATTGTATTGTTACAGTACATTTTCTTGAGTTGTTTTATAACTATGGAAATGACATAATTCATATAGCATGGCATCTGCTAAAGAGCAACTGCTTTACACTCTTTCTTCAGCCGAGAAGCATCTTACAATGTATGATTATCTATTAAGATGTGACCTCTAACTCTGTATTTTTACCAGTAATCTGGTAAAAATGGGTAGATAGTTCTAGATAGATCTGGAAATGAGAAACAACGACTCTAAACTCTGAAATTGTGCGGAAGTTGCAGCTTTAATATGTGCTAATTACATGCAAAAGTACAGATTTTTTTAATGTTTAGTTTCTTTTTTCAGACTTTTGCTGCAAAACAAAACTTTTAAAACGCACAGCTAGCATTAAACAGAAAGTCCTTTGCTTGTGTATCTCTCTCATACATGGTTTCTCATTGAAATTTTAACTCATTGTTCACTATCGCACTTATTGTTATCTTATACTATCCTATGCTTTCGACATCCTGACGATCGAATCAGATGGTGTTGTGATTTTATTCTCAACATTTTCCCCTATCTACAGAGTAGGTCAATTAGCAGATTTCTGCCTCTTGTTTTCATTTATATTTATGCTGTTTCAATTTTCTTTTACATGGTATGGGGTAGTATGTAAGATAGGGAAGATACAAATGTCAAGCAATAAAGTTAATTTTAGAATATATTTCTACAAGAGCATTGTTGATATTTTAGACAGGATTTTAAGCATTTTGCTGGCCCTCTATCTGCAATCCAGATGTGAGGTCCAGACCCTCCCATTTAAAGCAACATTTTTTAATTCATTTCTCCACATGGTTTCACCTCAGAGTGGAGTACAACCAGTCTGGGACTAGAACGTGGCAATGGGAAAACAGCTATTTTGGGATGCTTCGGATCAGGCTCCCAAATAAACCTGAATTTAGAAAAACAAGATGCAGTTAGCCAAACTGGAACATAGCCAGGACACTGCTCCTACTGTTACAGGCATCCTCCTGCTATTTCATAATGATCGCAAGAGATCACTGCCTGCATTTTACACCTTCTCTGAAGCTGTTGTTATTTCAAAGGGACAATATCAAGTCAAATGTAAACTACAATTGAAGCGTAACCAGTTGCAAAGCTCACGTCCTGTGACATCTTTTTATTGCCAATGAAAACACAGCATTCTGAACTTAAATCTGTGGAAATATTCCTGGACCAAACAGGGTGCCATTGTGTCGGTAAATGAGAAAGGAAATTTGAAAACCGAAATGGCAAGAGTGATGAGATAATTTTGTCTGTGTTAACTAGGATGAGGTAAATGATGAAAGGTGTAATAAAACATTGAAATACTTTTGACTTCACTATTCAAATGCTAGGGAAAATCCACCACCAGCAGGGAAAAAAAAAAAAAAAAAAAGACAAAACAGTTGATTTTGATAGAGAAGTGTCATAGTTAATTTTTAATATTATTTATTTCTTTATTCCTGCTACTGTCATTTCAAAAGTGGGCATGGAATGCACAAACAAATAAAATGCACAAGGTCAAAATGTAGCTTTAGTCAATTATGCAGTATTTACTGCATTTACATCCAGAACTTTCTCCAACTAAAACCACTGTAAATGTCTAGCTGAAGGAGCACCATAAGCATCAGTCAACAAAGATCATGTTGAGCTCTGTGGGAAAGGATATCCAGCAGGAGCCATTTTCCAATCTCCAGCTTGTGCAGAAATCTTGTGTCTGTCACATTAAAAATCAGTAGATTTTAGGATGAGACTTCTGTACCTCCCTCCCACAGCCACGCTCTCCAGCAAAACAGATACATGGTTTACTAGAGACAGTCTTCCTGGTATCCTGAAATATAGTAAAGCTGAAAAGCTGCTTAGAGACAGATCCACATTTCTTTAAGGAGGTTTAGCACAGTGCAAACTGAAAGAAATGGCTGGTGCAGCTGATTTTAATAGCTATGTAAAGCACTGGAGTTATGTGGGATCCCACCATTTTTAATGCATTGCCTGTGATCATAGTAATGAGGCACTTGTAGAGTAAGCCATGTACTTTTAACTTTTTACTCACTCAGGAAAAATGAAGTATCAATACAGTGACAGCTGTAAAACCGAAAACAAGAAATCCCTGCTAATTCATTTGGTGGTTTCATTCATGCCCTTTGTGGACAAGCAGAAATTTGTTATTCATTAAACACTGAGTTCTAACTAAACAAATAGATTTAATTATGCTATACTTTCCATGTTTTTGCAAACTACAGGACTTTGATCTTCGATATAAGAACACATACAACGGGGAGGTGAATTTTACTGCTGCTGGTATAAAAGCCCCATAATAGCAGAGGTTAATGGGTGGGCAAGAGACCATACTTCCTTTCTAAATACTGCCGAGGAGTGTGTGAGCATTAACCTCTTGAATGCCATTTCATACATTAAGCAACTTTGAATTTCTAGGTGAATTAAAAACAAATAAATTCCTGGGAAAGTTGTAATTAAACCTCAGCAGACTTTTGAGACACCCACAGCATACCAGCTGTTGCTTATCTTTGTCTGCTTTGATGAAAATATCAAATTCATTGCTGGGAGAACACAGTTCTGGGGAAGTAACCATGCCCGGTTTTGGGGCCTGTGTCTGCGCCACAACGAACTTATTTTTTATTTATTTTTCCAACCCTTCATCTGGCCATTTGAACTTAGTTTCGCAGAGGTGAGCCAATAGCAAAGGGGCTGAGGTTCCCCGAAGGATCTCGAACCTCTGGAGCTGAGGTCTCTGCTCTGGCACGTACCCGGCCACTCCCTGCCTGCCCACATGTAAGGCGGTGAACACATAGCCCTCAGAAATGAAAAAAAAACCTACTCCCAGCAGTTGGATACACCAAAAATAAACTGTGTCAGAGGTCTGACTGAATGTTTACCTTTTCAGTCAGGATCCTCTCCTTAATGCTATCCAGAAGTTGGGCCCAGTGCCTAGCAATTGTCTTATACAAAGTATATAAGGAGATGGATCCGGGCTTAGCAAGGCGCGACTCCCCGCTGTGCCCATCAGAGAGGACGGCTTTGTTTCTCTTCCCCCCGGGATTTGTTTTTCCCCATACCTGTCGATTTGGGCCAGCCACAGCCAATGCTTGCATCTTCCACAACGTCAGGGTCTCAGCACTGCAGCAGCTCGGAGCAAAGCCTGAGACTCTAGCAATGTGTCAGAAAGGACTAATAAATGCAGCCAAAATCTGTTGTTTTAACCTGACTGGAAGACTGGGATTTAAAGCAGCTTCTTTTCCCTGTATCTTGCTTCTGTTATTAGTGTGAACTTGAAGTGATGGAAAATATTTCAGGAGTGCTGTAACACAGCATTTTGATGCTTCCCTGTTTAAAGAGCTGATGAAATTGATATATTTTTCTGAAATGTTCTCCTGTCAAATTGGCATTTCCTTTGGAAATTGTCTTGATGGATAATTCCTGACTGGTTCACAGTTTGATGGGTTCCCACTATGCTGCCTCTTGCTCTGCACCACGGCAGGTATCACGGCTCCTGGTGCATCACCTTCCCAGATCAGGCAGGGGATCTCTAGTACTAGACAGCTCCAGTACAAGCTTCTGGGTCAGGTATCTGCTGCCAGACACTTCCACACCAGGCAGCCTTTGCGCACGCAGGACCACAAACCCCTCCTGCCCTGTGGTGGGTGCACAGGTCATGGCCAGATTCAGCTCAGCTGCTGAGCTTTCCAGCTTACCCTGGTCCAGGTGTCTGGACCTGGACTCATAGATCTGGGATCCCACGACATGCCTGTTCTTGCAATTACCCAGCAGGAGCTGGTTTTCTGCCATTTAATGCCCTGTAGTCTTGGGCATTGCAAGCTGTGGTCCATCTGCTCTCTCTGCCTGGAGGGACTGGGATCCACATTGCCCTCTCCCTCTTTGCCCAAGCTCAAATCAGGTAAACACTCATGTTTCCTCATGCTCTCAGGGTGATTTGTGTCTGGGTCCAGCCTACACAGCTTCAGCCTGATTATGTAACTTATTGCACCCACACAAAGCCCCCTAGATACTCTTGCCCACAGGACCTTTCTCTCCAGCTCCAGATGAGGCCCAGAGGGATAATTAACGAAAGTTTAATATTTTTGGTAGCGTACCTCTCTCTTTTCTTCCTACAGGGTGCTTGGGAGCCCACAGCACCGTCATTTCTCCTATCATCAGGGGCTGGAAGGCTCAATATTTGACATCCAAATATTTGTGTGGAGCTAACTCCAATAAACCATTAACATTTAATAAACAACCTTCAACAATAAGCATTTATTTTCATTTATGTAACTGAAACAAGTCTGTTTTCAGACAGGCACTGAACTCCCTGGTACATCTGTGGAATTCCTGTGCTATGAGGGCAGTTGGACTAACATGAAAACAGGGTGTGACCGGAGTCAAGCCCCGTGTTTGTACCTAGTCCAGCGAGCCCTAGGAAACAATCAACCTGTGTTTTCACAGCATAAAATTTTCCTATTTTAATGGGAAGAGGGCTTGGAAAACTTACTATTCACCCACTTTTCTTCTTTCTCATGGATAAGAGGGTACAGATGGGAAATGTTGGAGAAAAACAAGACTCTTCCAAGTGACCTAAGTGGGAATGGCTACGCTGGTGTTGTACCACTGGTGAGAACCCTGCCGGGGCCAAAACTTCACGTGGGCAGTCTCAAACCCAGCACAGGCATGCGTCCGTGCTTTGCCCAGAGACGAGATGATCCCAAGGTCGCAGCTGGAGGTTGTGTGTGGTCTGCATCCGGCAGGACCTTGGGGTGAATCACGCGGCTTTCGGCTCATCTGTGTCTCAGGCTCCATAAACGGGAACCGAGTTTTTAGAAGTGTGCCTTAGCAGAGCACAAATAGCTTTTTCCAGCTACAGTCTGTTTTGTTCCCTGGTGGGGAGCACTTCTTCACACAAACTTCTCCCAATCGATAGAGTGACAGCCCTAATGTATAGTTAGTGTATGTGTGAGGGTCATACAGCTGTCCCTTCAGTAGACATTAATCCTACATCCAGAACTATGCGAGAGGTTAATGTTTGCTAATCTAACAGACTCTGTTTCTCTCCAGTCCTGCAGGGATGAAAGGATGTGAGCTTCACTTAAGCTTTTCAAGTTTGGTCTGTGATGGATTCTGCCTGTTTTATTGCAAACGGGAGGGATGGGGGTGGACATCTGTCTCTGCTCCTAACTGAGGCTTTCCAAGCCAAGAATATTGTTACCATTTTTTGCCAAGAGTATAACTTTCCTTGGTGCTTAGCAAAGGAGCAGGGTTCCCTTTGCATAAGCTTGGAGAGGATTGGAAGGGGCAGAGCGGATGGGGGCATTTGCTCCCAAGCAAGACGAGCCCTGCATTCAGAGCCAAATCTCCCTGGGGCTTGGCTATCAGAGCAGGAAAAGCATGAACTGTTGCATTTGTGCCTTTCCTTTTCAGGTGGCCTGACAGTGATTAGCCATCGGGATCTGGGATGCCAGGCAGAGCCAGTCTGTGCTGTGGCTGAGCAGGGCAACCCTGTTATTCCAGAGGCACCTCTGGAGGGAAGCTCACAGCATTCCCCAGGACACCAGCTCTCCCTCCAGGCTTACTGCAGGCTAACCCACACCATATCATTTCTCCAGACAATGTAGTGATTTCTAGGGATTTCCCAAAACGCACCCACAACCCTCTTTATGACTTTATGACTCCCATTATAATTCCTTCTGAAACTACACTAGGTGGAGAAGGGAAAAGTTAGACTTTGCACACCACAGAGGGACTCATGCGAGTAAATATAAGAACATTGCTCAGGCAGGGCAAGGAGTATTTTCTGGCACTACATCAAGGAAATCATGCTGTGACCCAAGTACTGGTATTTGGATTCAACCCGAAACTACAGTAAATTAAAATAGGAAGTAGCAGGCTAACATCCTCCTGGAGAGCAGAAAAAAAAAAAATATATATATATATATATATATATATATATATATATACATATATATATATATGTATGTATGTGTATATATATATATATATATATATATATACAGGTCTGCAAGTTCCAAATTTCCTAGGCTTGAAATGCTTGAATGGATCTGTGCTATCCAGTACGATAAATTTTGTGTCCCTTTGAAAGTAGCTACTGAGCTACTCTCCTCACGAGGTAGATAGAGGTGAAATAAATGCCTCTCTGCTGCCGGTGCTATCCAAAAGTGCTGTTTTGGCATGGCACAGCCCTGCACAAGCCCCGACTGGAAGGACATCGGCACATGACAACACTACTTTTCACCACGGGACTAATTACCTCCAGAGTTTAACGTGGGAAGCCTAAATCAATACAATTTTAGCGCAGCGTGGGGCAAGCCAATGGATCAGCACAGCTGCCCCGTGTCCGCGCTGGGCGAGGGGCGGGCAGAAAAAGGGTAAGGGGCGCGGTGCCCTGGGCTTCCCTCGGACCCTCTGGCCCCTCCACAGCCTGTGGGGGAAAGGAGCCGGCTGCCGCCCCCCCCCCTCCCCCCCCGATGTGCCGAGGCCTGAGTTCCCGACCAATTTATCCGGATGGGACGCAGAGGAATTGGGGAGAGCCCGGTCCCCAAAACTCGTACCAGACCTGGTACAAACCTCGGTCCCCCCCGACTGGCCGGCAATAGGTTAGCTATAGGCGGCCCCGGGATTCTGAGAAAAAAATGGACTGTGAGCTCTACTCCGTCCTTCTGCGACTCCCACCCCTGCTGCTGGGCATGAACAAAACGTTTCGCCGCGACTGTCAAATGCCCGTCGTTCGCATGCAGCTGCCTCTGGAAATCGCTGTTGGAGCTAAGCAGCCCCCTCCGAAGGACCCCGCAACCCTTTTTATAAAAAGGGGAAAAGGGGAACGAAGGAAGGTGGACTCGGCTTCAGAAGCAGTGGTTTTGCAGCACAACAAGGAGAAAGGAAAAAAAAAAAAAAAAAAAACTTTATGGCTTTCCTGGGACTTCAGGATTTTGCGTTTCTATTTTTACAAGAATGGGCTGATTTGTCTTAGGCTATTACTGTCTATTACTGCTGGAAGTCCCGGGGAAAGGTGGGAAGCAGAGAATTCTGGCAATCTGCCTAAAGAGAAATCAATGAAACAAATTAATCCTTCGCAGGCTGCAATGACACAGTAATCCATCATTCAGAGCTGCTTTTATACACCAAATCAGAGAGCAGAGGAAAGAGCCCTGGGGGACATCACAGACAACAACTTACAGCAACACTGGGAAAATACTAAGGAATCAGTTTATTTAAAGAGGATAGATTTCAGTTGATTGCCTATTTCGTTTTATAGAGATTTTTCTTCCATAGTGCTGTGAAGCTCTGGGCGGATGGCTCTATCTGCCGCGTGCTGGCTCCCCGGGTCTCCTCCGTGGGTTTTCAGTAGGACTGGGGGGAAAATGGGGGAAAGAAAAGGAATAAAAAATAGAAGGAGCCCTTTTGCCCGCGATGGGCAGGTGGCTGACACCGGCTCCTGGGACCGGGAAGGGGGAGGCTCCTCGGAGCCCCGGGGGCTGCACAGGATCGGGCCCCGCAGCCGGGGTCGGATCCCGACCCCCCGTTTTCAGCCCGGAGTAGGGGCAGGGTGGCGAGATTAGAAGTCCCCCGGTGCCCAAAGGGACAGAGGGACGGGGCCGGCACCTGACCTTCCCTCGGGATGTGGGGGACCCAGAAGCGAGGTCCCCCGGTGCCGGCGGCGGAGGGCAGCCTCGGTGTCTCCCAAGAGCCCCCCGCAGAGCCGGGGGCCGACTCGGGCAGGCGTCGGACAGCAAGGCTCTGGAAATCCGCGCAAAAATGCAAGGAACAGCCCCAGGACGGACGGGCGGACGGACAGACAGACAGACGAAGGAGGGGGCGGCTGGAGCGGGGACAGCCCGTGCTGCTGTCTGTCGGGGTGCTATTAGGAGGGTTTTATTTTCTCGCCCCCTTAAGGGCAAAGAGGTAATTTTGGTAGCCCGTTTTGCGTGTTGGTTTCACCACCCTGGACACTTGGGAGGCATGTTTTATTCCGGCTCTCCCTTACTTTGAAGAGATGGATAATGTAAGGACCTGGTGGTGCTGCTGGGGTCAGGAGAAGTATGCTAATTGGGGAGCCTAATTGCTTCAAGCAGTCATGCCTCTAAACATGGAGAGCGCCGTTGATGGAGTCAGTCTGTTCCTAATAAAATGAAGAAGCACTGAATTAAATTCCCAAGAAAGGGACTATAAAAGTTTCCACAGTGTAACTAAATGACTTCACCTATACTATTACCCCTCGGATGACATCTTGAAAGAAGGCAGACTCAATACAGCCTCCATATTCATAAATTGGCTGCGCTTAGGCCAGTAAATCTGGAATGATTTAAAAAGGCTTTTTCATCCTCCCAATCAAATGAAGTCATTGTTAATTAGATGTTTTCTGTTAACAATGTCGCTGTTCCCTGCGTTACCTGCTCACACGTTTAGTGAACTTCTTGCAACATCTGGACCAGCAGAGCTTGGGTGTCGGGGTTGGGTTTTTTTGGGTGGTTTGGGTGGTGGGGGTTTTTTCGGTGTCAGGTTGAAAGGTGATTTCCTTCCTCGTTTCGGGGCTGCATCTTTTCATCCCGCTGCTGGCGGGATAAATGCCGCCTCTGGATGCTGTTGGAGGTCGCAGATGTTCCCAGGGTGCAGCCCCAGCCCGCCCAGGAGGGTTTCGGGGTGTTCATGGGCCCTCTTTCCCTGCTCAGGACACCTGCGGAGAGGGGCACAGCCCTGGGGACAACCATGGAGAGGGAAAAGAAGCCCAAACTTCCAGCCGGAGCCGGGATAATAATAATAATAATAATAATAATAATAATAATAATAATAATAATAATAATAATAATAATAATAATAATAATAATAATAATAATAATAATAATAATAATAATAATAATAAATAATAATTTTTTAAAAAAGGAAACCCGCAGCCCGAACGCAATGAGGAGCGAGGAGAGATGCTGGTACACGTCTCTCAGGGTTTGGTGCCTTCACCGGACGCGTGTCTTCTCCTGCCCCTCCGCCCCGAGGCACGGCGGCGCTGCCCTTCTCCACCCTCACCCCCGGCGGCGGAGCGGAGCCGGGGGCTGCGCGCCCGTCCCGGGGCCCACGTGTGGGGAGCAGGACACGGGGCCGCGCCCGTGGTCCCCTGCCCTAACAAGGGGCGTCGGGGGCGCGCCGAGACCCAGGGGCCCCGCGGGGACGCGCGGGGGAGCGCGGGGGCGCGCTCGGTGCGGCGCGGCTGAGCCCTCGCTTCCCCGGGCTGGCTGTAGGGAAGCAGGGGCGTCCTGCTTAATTAGGCGGAGCAGGTGTTTTGCCAAGTGCTTTGTACCTAAACTGGTGACCTCGTCAGAATTCCCCCGCAATCCTTTGTGCCGTGTAAGCCCGTCTTCATCCTACTTAGAATGATTCGGTCGTGTGCTTCGTGTGTCTTTCTCCCGGAATTGGCTCCAAATAAACGGATCAGGAATGTAAAACTATCCCCCCAAGACATACGACGAGGAATTGTCAAGGAGACTTTGGTCCACTATCCATGTCTATTATGCCAGTCACTCATAATGATCCCTTGTGGTGTGTCATACGTCATCATGACACTGATCCATGAAACAGTTTAATGCTATTCGGGGATGCTCCGGCATAGCGCAGCCTCCACCTTTGCAACTCACTGCAGATAAACCCCCTGCCTTCCTCTCCGAAGGAGCTCCGCATACCCTAAATCAAAAGCAACCATCCCGGGCACTTTGTGGCCAAGCGCACGCCGCTCGAGGTTGCTAGCTGTTTCCCTGGGCCGGGGAGGGGGCTGCTTCGTCTTCCCCCCTCCTCCTTTTTGCCTCGCACCTCACATCCCAGCAGCCATTCTCACCCGCTTTTTGCTTTTGCCCCCGCCGCTCCTCTCGGTGTGTTACCCCCTGCGTTAGACTTTCCCGCACTCCCGAAATTAAACGGGGAAAGATGCGCTTCCACAACCGAGCTATCTATATCGCGCGTGGGCGAGAGGCAGCGTCTCCTCGCTGTGTACACACAAACCCGCGTGTGCCGGCTGCGGGGGGGCGGGGGAGGGGCACACACGGCGGGCTGCGGGGGGGCTGCGTGGCGCGACCCCACTCCCACGCGGTCCCACGGAGCAGACAGCACCGTGCCCGTCTGCTCACAGCCGCTTCCAGCCCGCGGCCACCCGCCCTGCCTGAGCGCCCTCCCCACGCCCCCAGGACATACGAGGGGCGATGGGGGCACGGCCGGGGGGTGCCGAGCTGCCAGCGGCCCCCCCACGGAGGCCAGACGGGGGCTGCTGCTCCGACGGTCACCTCGCCCCGACGGCAGCGGGGCTGCTCAGGAGCTCGGGGGATGCTCCGGTCCCGCGGGGCAGGATGCTCCGGGGGACACCCCGCCGACCCCTGGCCCGACAGCGAGGCTCCGACGGCTTGGCCCGACTCGGCCCGGCTCGGCCCGGCTCGGCCCGGCTGTGCGGGTTAGGCTCGGGGCAGCCGGACCCGGTGCAGCTGCTCCGCTCCGTCTGCGGGAGGGAGGCAGACAATAGCGGCAGCTGAAACACCTGCTATCTATCACGGCAATAAAATATGTACAGTAATGTGGAGTAATTGCTCTTTCCGCTTCCAGAGGGAGCTCAAAGCTGGAAAATCAAGGTTAGAGTCTTCCAAACTGTAAACAATTTCCACAGGGCACATCCAAAGCATACGCAGATAGACAGGGAGACAGACAGAGAGAGTTCCCGGTTTGACTCAGAAGGGACTTTAAGATTCATTTAACATTGTGCGAAGAGGGATAAAGAGTCTGTCAACGTGTATTAATCTGTTTAGCTGCAGCACGGGGCTGGGAAACTTTTACCTGTGCGCAGCGCAGGCAGGGAAGCCGGCAGAAAAGCGAGCGGGAGGTAAAAGGTGAGCGGGGATCCGAGCCGATTTACGGCCGGATTAGTGCCGCAGTAATTAATTCACCGCAGACCACAGGGCTGTGCAGACAGGATACATATATGTATATATATAAATATATGTGTGTGTGCACACATTCTGCCTGGAAATAGCGGCGAAGTTGTGTGGCATCCAGGCAGGGACCTCACGCTGGTGCGCACACCTGCGGCCGCGTGTGAGCGCTCGTGTAAACGCGTGTAAACGCCGTGGGCGTGCGGAGCGAGTCTCTCACCGTGCACCTGAGCGTGCGCCCACGTCCCCGGGTGTTTTTCCTCCGTGTCTTTGCCGTGCAAGCGTGCACCCGTCCCACGGGTCTTATTGAGCGCACACGGTCCCGCTCGGCCGTTCGCAGTTCAATATCGGCCGGCACTAAAAATTTAATGCTGACTCGGAAAAGGCAAACTCTAATTAAAACCCCCTCGAGGACGGACGGACCCCTCGAAGAGCGGCTGGGACGGGGGTTTTGGGGAGACCCGTCGCTTCCCCGCTGCTCCGCAGAGGACGGGCGCGGGGAAATCACCGCTGCGCCGGGCTCGGCCAGCGATCCAGAGGCCAAAACCTCTCCCCATCCTCCTGCTGCCCGGGTCGTGCCCACCCGGTGCTGCCCGCTCACCTGCGCAGCCCGGGCCACCCCTGCCTCCTGCCCTGCCCGGGGGCTGCTCCCCGCTCCCCACCGCACCCGCAGTGTGCGGGGGGGGCCGCTCCCCGCCGCCTGCCCCCGGCCCCCGCCGCCCTCCCCGCCGCCGGTGCCGCATCCTGCGTATAAATCACCGAGAACGAGCTGCAGGTTCGTTTCCTTCGGGGAAAAATAAACAAGTAAAAATAAATAAATGAACCCGGCTTTATTGCTCTTTTAGCAGAGGGATGGCGTGTCTCCGCTTATAAAAGGCGCGGGGGGGGGGAGAAGACAGTACGTTAAGCGTCCCCGCCGTCTCCCTGACAAGTCATTACACCTTTATCCACCACCAATTAACCACACCTCGGGGGGTTGCTCCTCGCGGCGAAGCCCAGCCTGAAACCGAGGGGTCCCCCCGCATCCCGACAAGGGCTGGGGACGGGGCCGGCCCCGGCTGCGCGCAGGCGGGCGGAGCGGATCCGCACCCGCGCAGAGGGGCGGACAGAGGCGGGGGCACCGGGGGACAGCCTCGGCCCAGGGAGGCTCCTCTGACCCTGCGGGGCTCCTCCTCGGGCAGGCAAAACTTTTTTTTTCTCTCTTCCTCTCCCCCCTTCCCAGCCCCTGCCAAACTAGGCACCCCGCGCTGGAGCCCTGATCCGCAACACGGTCCAGCAAACAGCCCTGTTTATCACCTCACAGTGCCAGTTTTATGCGCTGTAATGCGACATAGGCATGAGTGAATAAGCGCTGAGAGCTCCGGGTACACGCGAATGAGCACGGTGAAATGCCACCTTCCTTACCTGTCCCTTTTCCTAGCCACCTCGAACAAAAGGCATCCAGGAAGCTTTTTGTGACACTGAATTAATTCCAAATATTTGGTACACAAACTTAGCAAACCTAAAGGAGATTAATTTTCCACAGTAATCCAATTAAAAGATTTCTAAAGTAATCTTTTTTGAAAAAAAAAAAATAGTGCAGGGCTAAAGAGGAAAATCGTTTTTATGACAGTGATTTATTGCGCCAGTTTGGTCTACAGAAAGAGGCTTTCCTCACTTTGAGATGACCACTCTTCTCCCCCCACACCCCTACCCCCCCGAGGGCGCAAATATACCCTAGCATACAAGTGACTCCGTCTGTTTATTGTATTTTATTTTTATTTTCTGGAGAGCCCGTCGTCCGGGACCGAATCCCGCCCTTAGCGCACCAAGGAAGGGAGTTTGGTCGCTCACAAGTACCCTAGACTTTTTAAAGTGCTAATAGATTTATGGTCTCTTTTCCGACGCCCATCCAGAGTAATTAGCACATATGTTCTAAATAGATGATAGTTTTGTGAGCAATAAAGCAATTACCCATCGCTGGAGCTGACAGTTCCTCCAACTAAACTCCAACCAGCAGCTAATTGGAAAAGTCATTTCAGCTCCATTGTCTGCAATTAGTCCTGCTAAACTATTACACCCAAACTACCTGGTTTGAGGTTTATTTATTCATTTCTATTTCCATTTACAGACGTTTACCAAGTCACGCTGAACTTTTCCAGGCGACGGAGCCGGCTTTTTCGAGAGAGCCAGGCTCCCATCTCCGCAGTGCTGGAGGGCTCAGTGTCTGCCCACCGTGCTGAGATGGTTTGATTAAGAAATTAAAAAAAAAAAAAAAAAAAAAAAAAAAGTGTATTTTCCTCGGTCAGGGTGCCCCCTTACCCCCCCCGGTGGCACCGGGGACTGCGGTCCCTTTCGGTGGCAGCGGAGGACGGCGGGCGGACTGCGGTCGGGGGAGCACTTTTCCGCCACCCCCCGAAACCCCTCGACCCCCTCCCCACTTTAAAGAGATGTGTGGGGGGGAATTAAAAGGCGGTCCGGGCTCAGGACTTGTGCACAGTGAGTGGAAAAAATGTGTTAAACATCGGTTTGACGCCCCACCGGAGCTTCAAAATATATACCGGCTGGATTTCTTCTACTTAATTTAATCTTTATTGGACTGGGCTTCTTCTCGCCATCTATTCAGCAGAAGTCCCAGCAAAACGCATCACAGGAGAGAAGGGGGGGAAAGGCGGGGGCAGGACTGCTTAGCCCTTCGTTTGAACCGCGGACTTTAGCAGGTATTTAGCGGGGAGGCACTCCAAGGAGTTTGAAGTAGGTTTCTTAAGTCAAGACTTCTGCCCATGGCTTGAGCTGGTCCTGCAGTGGGGAAGATTTGTGTGTTGGGATGGGAACTTGTAGCCCTGGCAACAAAGTAGTCACTTGAAGGAATTTACAGCCAAAGCATCCCGGACCCAGAGAGAAACGCCAATTTCTGAGCGGCTAGGAGGGAAGAGATAGTGCCCTGGCGTGAGCCTCTGGAACAAAGCTTTTTTTATCTGCTAGCGGCCCCCACTTTCGCCCGCCTACCCTTTTTATTTAAAAGCCATTTTCCCTTCACCCTAAGCCCCAAAAAAAACAACAGCCCGCCTCGGCACGGTGACCGCTGCCTGCGACCGAAAGCCGCGGGCACCTCCCGCGCACCGCCGGGCTCGGGCAATCAGCACACCCGTGTTAATTGCCCCCCTCTGGGGCTGCAGCTCCCTGCGCGGCCGGGGCCACGACCACCCCCCCCGTACCCTCTCTCCATCCCCCCAAAACAGCGTAAGACACGCTCTTCCGACGGCTCTGGCTGGGCGAAACCCAAAGCCGGGAGGCTCTGCGGGCCAGGGGGGAGCAGCGGCCCTGTGGGCAGCGCCGTTCCTGGCTGGGGGTCGAGGGGCAGCGGCATGGACCCCCCCGGGCCGGGCAGGGGGTCCTGCCCCGTGGGGAGCGCGGCTGCGGGCTGGGGGAGCCTCCGCGGGTGCGCAGGGGGCCGCAGCGCCAGCCGGGCGGCCCCGGGGCAAGAGCGTTTTCGTTGCTCTCAGGGCTTCCTCCCCAACCACACACACACATTCACACACACACACACCTCTCTTTTTTTTTTTTTTTTTTTTTCCCCCTTTTTTCCATTACGAGCGATTAGATGGTGTCTATTCAAAGTTGCTGATCCAGAGAGAAAATAGGAGTAGATAAAAGGAGATTTCAAGTGACCTCCTCGTCCCTTTCACACCAACCTGAGCCCTAGAATAGCCAAGGATCAACTCGGACAAAAGCCCTTTCCTTTTCCCTTTCAGCTTCAGAAGATTCAGTGCAAGGGGTTAACAATAAAACATATAACTCTAGCCCCGTTTGGTAGGATCAGGCAATTTTGTATACCTTATTAACGACACCGTTGGATATGCCCGGGCTTCACCCCTAGAAACGTGTGAATAAAAAAAGCCTGCGGATGGTAAAATACATAGCAGTCATTTACAGCTTTTGTGTTGGGCTGGAGCGATTTGTTGTGTTTATTCTGTTTAGCCTAAACTTTATCTAAAGCGCATCCTCGTCCTCCCCACGCAGACGGAATGCGCTGTAATAAACATATCTCCCTCCTGACAGTTTAAGTGAAAATGCTAAGGTTTATTACTTAGATCAACTTCTGATGAGGTAAATATGATTATATCCTTACTGCTGGTACCAGCAACACCACCGCATTTTCCCCAGCAAAACACTTTTGCACCATTTTATCTCGGATGCAGGGGAGAAAGTGACAGTAAATGCTCGAGCCGGTCTTTGGTCTGCGGAAAGTCCAGCTCGGATCTACTTCTGATGGACTAATCCCTGCAGTAAAAGAAATGGGATATCTGACAGGTAACTATTAAGGAAATGATTATATAGTGCAGCCGATTGTATTGTCAGGACAATCTAACAACTTTCAAACTCGTTTCCAAACGTCAGCTCTTCCTCAAAAGCCCTAGCCCAGTTCGGAATAATAAGTAACACCAAATTCATCCCTAACAGAAGTCGAGGATTTAAGACACGGTCAGACGTGTTTCAATGCAAAGCCTCGCGTTAATGGCTTTTGTACACTTTTGTTTCTTTTGGCTTCAGCGCTTAGATCACCGCAGCTTTATTTGTGCCGAAAGTAAATATTTGGTCCTGGATTCACCAGTGTGTTGAAAATGATTCCCAGATTTGCCTTATATAGGAAGGTTTGATTTGCATCAAGAGGTCATCAATTTCTTTTCCTGGAGTCTGCTTGGGAATTGCTATGCTCCTTTATGCTGTCAGACAAGTGGCCTTCGGTTTGGGTGCTTTCTCTCCCCTCCCCACGCAGACGTCTTTTTTTACTTCCAGGAACACATATCTTTTTTTTTTTTTTTTTCCTTTCTTTAGGAAAAAAAAAAAAAAAAAAAGAAAAAAAGGAAAAAGAAAATGAAAGAAAGCGAAAAAGAAAGAAAAAGAAAAGGGAAAAGGCAGACTTTCGGATGTTCAGGCTTCTCTGTTTGGATGGATGGCGAGCGCAAAGTTGTGATTCAGCGCTCTGCTTTCGGGTTGGCACCGCAGCCCGGTACTTCTGAGCGCTAACAAATGACAAACCCCGGCTCGGCGCGGCCCCGCTGCCGGGGAGGCTGCGGGGACGGCAGATTGCCTTCCCGAGGGGGTGGCGGGCGGGGGGGTCCGCTGTCACGCCGCTTTTTGCCAATCCCGTCTAAAATAATTCACGGGAGCACAGGCGGGGAGGCGGCGGCGGGGGGCGGGGGGGCGGCGCGGGGTTGCGCACCCGCGGAGGGCCACGGGCAGCGGGGCAGAGCCCCCCAGCACCGCCACCACCTCCCGTGACCCCCCCCCGGGGCCCTCGTCCACGGGAAGGTCGCGCCGGAGGCGGCGTGGGGAGCCCACTCCCACGAGTGATTTAATAGAAGATTATTAGGCGAGGGGGGGGGGAGCGGCTGGGGAGGGGGTTGCGGGCGTGGGGCAGCGCTGGGGGGGTGGGAGAAGGATAAGGAGGAGACCCCCCCCACCCTTGGGCGAGGCGTGGGTCTGGCGACAGGCTGCGGGGATGACCCCGGAGGGCCGTGGTGATGGCGGAGGGGACACCTGCAGGGGAGAGGGGGGTGCCCCCGGGGGGTGCCCACCCAGCGGCAGGCCGGGGGGTCCGGCCACACAAAGCCCCCCGGCGGCCCCCGGGGGGGGGGCGAGGGGATGGAGGGCGGCAGGCTGAGGGCAGGTGCCCCAGAGAGCAGCCCTAAGTCCCGGGAGGAGCCAGCCCTGGTCCCCCCGGGAGGTTCACGCACAGACACACGGACAGACACACGGACGGGGGATACAGCCCCCGGCGGAGACCCCTTCCCAAATCGGGGAGCGATCGCTTCTCCCCCCGTGAAACACCACCTCGGGTGCGTGCATCCTCTGCTGCACCGGTCAGACAACTCGGTTGTCCTTCAGGGCTGGCCAGGGAATGGGAGACAGAATGGGAAAAGGGGGGAAATGTAAAAATTTAAAGCAAAAAATAAGGGAAAGAAGAGAAAGGCCTGGGAAGGAAGGCCCCAGCGCTGGTGATGGGAGATGAGGCCTGGCTTGGGCAACGCTGGCTGGCGAGGCCTGGCCGAGGATGCTGCGGGGGCAGCCGAGCCGTGCCGAGCCATGCCGAGCCGTACCAGGGCCCCCTCCCCAATTTGGGAGCTCCATCTCTTCTCACAGTGCCCGCGGCCCGGCCGGGAGCAGGGCAAAAGGAGCCCCCAGCGTCCCTCTTGTCCCTGCCACATCCCGCCCTGTCCCCTGGCGGAGCAGGAGACGTGAAAATGCTGGAAGTTGGGGAGACAGAGAGGGAAATTTTTACACGTCAGAACCGCTCGCCGGGTCCTGTGACAGCAGCCTATATATTTATTGTCCCCCATCTCCTCCGCTCCCTGCGTGTGCATATATGCACACACACACATGTGAGTCCGCGCGTGTGGTGTGTGTGACGGTGTTTTTGTACACATACACTGCTCGCAGGGCTCGGCAGGTGAGGCCGGCGTTTAACATTTGGTTTTTGGAAAACCCAAATCTCAGCTCCCTGCTCGCCCGCCGCGCTCTGCCGTGACGCTCAGAGAACAGCCCTACCTGCAACTGGCTTTCACATTACGCCCCCCACGCCTGCCCCCCCGCCAGAAATAGCGTTTAGAAGTTGTCACCGCTCATCTCCTGAATGAACTTTTCCTTCCCGCAGGGGACGAGGGGACGAGAGACAGGGGCTGGCGCGGCCCCGGGTTGGGTTACACCAAGGGGAAAGAGGGAGATACAGAAAGGGAAGGAAAGGGGAAAAAAAAAAAAAAAAAGACAAAAATAAATACACACATCGAACCCTAAATCCTTTCAAAGCTCAGATCCCCCAAGCCTGAGGAAAGCGGAGTGCGGGGCGACGGAGGGGAAATAAGGGCTGAGCCCCTCAGAGATGCTCGGCGCGCTCTCCTCTGCCCATCCCGGACCCGCAGAGGTTAGAGAGCGATCACAGCTCATTTCCCAATTACACGCGAGCTGTGGCCGTTTCTGCGCGCCCCTGCAATTCGCCGGGGAGAGGAGAGGAGAGGAGAGGAGAGAGGAGAGAAGGGCAGAGGAGATGCCTCCCGCCGGCTGCGCTTCGCTCACACCCGGGACACGGCCGTGGGCACGGGGACAGGGCGCCGCGGGGGGGCTTCTCCCCACGACCCCCACGAACTTCCCCGGCCCTCCCAGCACCGGCTGGCTGGGGCGATGATGCTGTCGCCTTTTCCCTGGGCAAGGCAGCGAAGGGTCCGCGGCGAGGCGAGGGGAGCCCGCACCTCCCCGCCGCGCTCCCCCTTCCCGCAGCAGCGCGACTCGGGTGGGTTTGAGCTGTCCCCCCCCCGCCCGCTCCTGCTCGTCTCGTCTCGGAGGCATCTGATTGCTGCCCGTTTAATCTGTTGACACTATCACGCAGATAAACAGGCTGCCATCGATCTTTTCATTAGGTGATCGCATAACAAACAGAGCAGGTGAAAAAGGAGAGCGCGCTGGGATGCTCGCAACTTGTGCTCGGGGGCTGCGAGGGGTGGCCGCCCGCCCGCCGCCCGTGCCCCCGCCACCCGCGTGGGGCCGCCCGGAGAAACACGCGTGTCAGAGGGGCCGGGGGGGGGGGGGAGTGTGCAAATACCCACACACGGGGGGGGTCGGGGGTTTGGGGAGGGGGTCTGGGCTCATGGTCAAAGCAGCGGTGTCGGCGCCCCCGGAGCGGGAACGAGGGGCTGAGGCCGGGCCGGGGGCGTCCCGGGGCGGGGGCAGGGTGTCCCCGCCAGGCGCTGCGCCCCCGCCGCCCCCCGAAAGCCCGAGGACGAGGAGCGAGACTTGCCTGGGGTGGCCGGGCCGGGAGCGGGGCCGGCGGTGCGGGAGGAGCCGGGCTCCGGCGGCGGGGTCCGTCCAGCTCCGCTCAGGCTTTCTCCCTCTGCCTGTGTCTGTGTCTGTGTCTCTGTCTCTCTCTCTCTCTCTCCCTCTCTCTCCGTGCCTTGCTCTGCCTCTTTTACTCCCTGTCTCTTCACAGTCTGGGGAGTAAAATCTGGATGATATACATACCGAGCTTGCTTTTTTTGTCTGATTTAATCTTATTCGTTTCACCTTTTCAATGACCAAGAGACAGGACCGAGAGTTTATTTAGAAAGAGGGAGAGAGAGGAAAGGAGCCTACTGTTGCATAGTCAATAACATCCTTTTTATCAATGCAATATACAATAGAGACGGCTTGGCCAAGGGACTCATTGAAAATCTCTTCATTATTTCGGGACAAAATCAAGCGTTTATTCTGATCTCAGAAATGATGAAGGATTCTCCTTTCCAGCCGACTCCCAGCCTTGGATTTCAGAGCTGACAGGGAAAAAAAAAAAAAAAAAAAAAAAAAAAAAAGTAATCACGATACATCAAAGTTGAGTGTGTGTGTATGTGTTTTGTTTTATTTTTTTTTAAATGAAAGCAACATCTCTTATAAATAAATTAATAATAATAATAATGGCAATAAAACTTCTGTCATATATTTCATCCCTCTTCCCCCTGTAGGCTTTTCCCCGGGCTTACCATCTGATTGTAAACTTTTATGGGAGCTAAGAGGAGGGTAGCCTTTTCTTTCTCTCTTTTTCCTTTTTTTTTTTTTTTTTTTTTTTTTTTAACACTTTGTTTCTTCTTTGTCAGACACAGTCTTTCGACCCAGAGCGAATTTCAGACCTCTCGCAGAAGGGGGAGGTTTCGGGGAAGGAAGGCTTGCGAGGAAGGAGTCTAGCGGAGGTGGACGCTTAGAAAGAAGGGGTTTCTCCCTCTCCTCGGCGCAGCCGCTATATATTTTTTTAAAAATATATTATTATTTTCCTATTATCTCCCCAGTTTATGGAAAAAAATAAATAAAAATAAAATAAAATAAAACAAGGAGAAGAAAGCGAGGGGAGCGGGGCGGCGGGGGGCGGGGGGCAGAGATGGGGGTCGCGCAACCTCCCCCGCGGGAAGGTCGGGGGGACCCGGCGGGAAGCGGGGGGCTCGGAGCGGGGCGGGGGCTGTGCCCGGCGGGCCCCCGGTGGTCTCCTGTCCGCTAGATGGCAGCCGGCGCCAGCGATTCTTGCTCCGCGCCGCCGCCGCCGCCGCCGCCGGGGCCGGGCCGGGCCGGGCCGAGCCGAGCCGAGCCGCGCCGGGCGCTGCGGGACGCGGAGCGCGGCCGCCCCCAGCATCCCCCTCCCCACCCGGTATCCCCCTCCCCTATATTCCCACCGCCCTCCTCCGAGCCCCCCCCTGCCTCCGCCGCACCGCGCCGGCCCCTCCGCGCCCAGCCGCGCAGCGCCGCGGCCGCCGGCACCGAGGTTTGCTCCGCGCGGGAGGCGCGGACAGAAGTTACTTGGGGAGGGAGGGGGCGCAGGGGGGGGGCGGCTGGATGGTGGGGGGGGGGGGGGCGCCTGGGAAGGGAGGGGTTCGGGCAGCTTCCCTCCCCCACAGCACCCCTGCCGCCCCTCGGAAAACAGCGCGAGGAGAGAGGGGCACAGATTTAGCAACCCGACCCACCACCCCCCCCCAAAAAAAAAAAAAAAAAAAAAGAAGGGGGGGAGCGCGGTAGGGGCTGGGCGGGAAGGGCCGGCCGCGAAAATAGCCCGAAGTGGGGTCGGAGCGCGCACAGATGCAAATATGTGCGTGAACGTGCGTGTGCAAGTGTACACACGCGGGCACATGCACTGCTTCTTGCACAAGGCGTGCTTTCCTTTCCATCATTAAAATCCCTCGCATGTTTTTTTTTTTTATTATTATTATTTTTTCAATTGGAAACAGATACAGGAATCCCAATTTAAAACGCTGAGAAAAAAAAAAAAAAAGGAAAAAAAAAAAAAAGGAAAAAAAAACTTTTCACGGGGTGCCCAAATCGTTCCCTTTTAATTCCCCTTTCCGCCTATCGCAATGCATCCTCCTCTTTTGATGTGTGTGCTGGGGTGTGTGTGAGAGAGAGAGAGAGAGAGAGAGAGAGAGCGAGGGAGACCGTAGACGACCCATACTAATCAGGTCTCAAAGTAAATAGCAGCGCAGGGCGATCTCAATGTAAATTGTGCTTGTCAGAAGAATCCCCTCTCTCTCTCCCTCCCTCCCTCTCCCTCCCTCACTCCCCCCTCTCTCCTCCCCTCCCTTCCCCATCCCAGTCAGTAGGTAGCAGAGAATTAAAAAAAAAAAAAAAAAAAGGGAGGAAAAAAAAAAAAAAAGACCTGGGGGGGGGTAACCAATGGAGTGAAGGAGGCTTGGCTAACCTTAGCCTCCCATTTTCTCTCCCCCCAATTCAGGGCTCTGACCAGTCAGTCGCCTTTGATTATCAGTTGCCAGCAGCCCTTCTCTTGGCTCCTTGACATGAGCTCCATATAAGGCAGCGATCTCCATAGAAACGTGTCAGTTTCAATAGTAGTGTCAAAGTTCACTATATACAGACATTCGCGCAGATCCCCCTTTCGGAAACATTGCTCTGCTAGGCTTCCCGTTTAAACGCATTCATTTTTTGGGTCTCTCTCTCTCTCTCTCTCTCTCTCTCTCTCTCTCGCTCCCTCTCTCTCCCCCTCTCTCTCTCTCTCGCTCCCCTTTCTTGCATATTCTATTAGTTGTTTTTTTTTTTTTTTTTCCTCCCCTTCATCTCCCTCTTCTCCTTCCTTTTCTTCTTTTTTCCACCCTTCCTCCTTGTGTCTTTCGCTTCATTCCTGCAGGAGAAGAGAAGAAGAGAGAGGTGAAACTAAAAAAAAAAAAAAATCGGAAAGAAAGAAAAAAGGGGAAAAAGCAGAGAGAGAGAGACGGGGGGGGGGGAAGCTCGGAGAGAGAGAGAGAGAACGCGTTCACATCTTAATACCGTTATTATTTTGACCGTTCTTGCCTATTTTTTTATTTTGGGGGAGGGCTCTGCTTCTGGCTGATGAGTTTTTACCCGAAATACTTTTTTTAGGCAAACAAACAAACAAAAAAAAGAACCTTTTGGGGGCGATTTCCACCGATCTTTTTTTTTTTTTTTTTTTTTTTTTCCTTCCCTGCAACCAGCATCGTGTGTTCTCACAGGAGAAGAAGAAGAAGAAGGAAGGGGCAAGAAAGAGGAAAAGAAGAGGATTTATTTATTCGACCTACTTTGGATCTCTCTTTTTCCTGCGTGTGTCATTATTATTCCCATTCTCTATTTTTACACTTCGCCGTGAATTCGTCTCCTCTGCGAATTTAGTCACATCCGATTTTTTTTTTTGTATTTTTTTTTTTTAAAAAAAAAAAAAAAAGAAGAAGAAGAAGAAGCGAGCGAGCTCCAGAGACACAGAGAGCGAGAGAGAGCGAGCTCGAGAGAAAGAGCAGCGACCGGCAACCTCCTCCTCCTCCTCCTCCTCCGCCGCCGACACGGGATCAAACTGCCTCAGCTCCCCGCCCGCCTCCGCCGCGCTCCCCGGCTCCGCCGCCCTGAATGGCTGACGGCGCCCTGCCCTGGACCTGGCCCCCGGACACCTCCATGCCCTGATCGCCGGAGGCCGGATCCTTCCTCCGCCTCCACCTCCCTCCTCCCCGGCCCGGCGGCGCCCCGAGAGCCCGCACCGGCAGCGGCAGCGGCGGTGGGAGCAGCCTCCGCGGGCCCCGGCGGCGGCGAGCGGCGAGCGGCGACCTCCTCCTCTTCCTTCTCCTCCTCCTCCTCCTCCTCCTCCTCCTCCTCCACCTCCTCCTCCTCCTCCTCCTCCTCCTCCACCTCCTCCTCCTCCTCCTCCTCGGCGGCGCTCCGGCTTCCTCTATGCCTGCACATCCTCCGCGCTCGTAGCGCCCGGACCGCGTGTGCCTGTGCCCGTGCGTGTGTGCGTGTGCGCGAGTGGGGAGCCGTGTGCCGGGCGTGTGCGCGCGTGTCTGCCTGCGTGTGCGTGTCCGGCGTGTTACTCTCCTGAATGCCTCTCCCGACAGCCTTGTTTGCCGTTTCTGATTTTGCAACTTGAAGTGGCGGAGGGGGGGGGGGAGGGAGAGGAGAAGAGGCGAGGGAGAGAGAGAGGGGGAAGCAGAGAGACGGGGGCAGTTTGAGAGGGGGGGGCAGCGCAGGGAGGGAAGAAAAAAAAAAAAAAAAAAAAAAAAAGGAGAGGGGGGGGAAAAAGAGAAAAGAGGGAGAGAGGATAAAAAATCCTCCGACGCCCCCCTCCCCCTCCCTTTTTTTTTTTCCTTAAAAGAAAAAAAAAAAAAAAAGAGAGAGAGAGAGAGAGAGAGAGAGAGAAGAAGAAGGAAAAATTAGCGAGGGCGCGAGGAGCGAGAGGAGGGGGTCTGGCGGCGGAAAATAAATAAAATAAAGAAAACGGCAGGAGCGGCTCCAGCCGGCGGCAGCAGCGGCGGCGGCAGCAGGGCAGCGGCAGCCGAGGCGGAGGCAGGCGGCAGGCACGGTCCCCTCGCTCCCCGCTCGCCCCCGGCCCCCGGCCGCCCGCCCCCCCCCCGCCCCCCGCCTCTCTCCCCGGCAGCCCGCAGCGAGCCGCGCCGCTCCCCAGCACTTTTTTGGGCCCGAGATATGGCAATGGTAGTTAGCAGCTGGCGAGATCCGCAGGAAGACGTGGCCGGGGGCACCCCGAGCGGCCCCAACCCCGCAGCGCAGCCGGCCCGGGAGCAGCCCCCCCAGCAGCAAGGGGGCTCGGCCGCCCCGCACACCCCGCAGACCCCCAGCCAGCCGGGACCCCCCTCCACGCCGGGCACGGCCGGGGACAAGGGCCCGGGCCAGCAGGGCTCGGGGCAGAGCCAGCAGCACATCGAGTGCGTGGTGTGCGGGGACAAGTCCAGCGGCAAGCACTACGGCCAGTTCACCTGCGAGGGCTGCAAAAGTTTCTTCAAGAGGAGCGTCCGCAGGAACTTAACTTACACATGCCGTGCCAACAGGAACTGTCCCATCGACCAGCACCACCGCAACCAGTGCCAGTACTGCCGCCTCAAGAAGTGCCTCAAAGTGGGCATGAGGCGGGAAGGTGAATATTTCTTCCCTACTATACTACCGCTCCCTCTCCCCCCGTGGCTGTCGTGCGAGTGTGTGCGAGTGTGAGTGAGCGTGTGGCGTGCGCACCCGGCCGCGCACACGCGTGCACACAGAGACGTGCATACACACGCGCGCAGAGTGTGTCTGTGTGTGTGTACGGATATATTTGCAGCTCTCCGTGGCGATCTAGGTCTCTCTATATTTACATGCACATGTCAATCTCTCCCTCTGCCTGCACTCCATCTGGCAGCTTTGCACCAGGTTTTGTTGTTATTGTGGATGGTGGTTGGTGGTGTTTTCTTTTGCTTTTTGGTTTGTGCCTCCTGCCCTCCTCCTGCTTCTCCCCACCCCCTTCCCCGGCACCGCCACGCTCTTCCCTTCCCCGCTCATTGTGCCGAGAATTTATTATTATGATCGCTCGCTAAATATTTATCGTTTAGCCGCTATCTCCGCGCGCGTGTGTCTGCCTCTCCGCGTGTCTGCGTGCGTGTGTGTGGATGTGGTTTTGTCTATTGTTGGCATGAGACCGGGGGGTGGGGGGAGATACATCTCTCTCTCTGTACGAGATGTGCTTCCATTCAGCTTCCTTTCCCCCCCACCTCCCGCCCCATCATTTCTTTTTAAACCCACAACACTTCTCGGTAGATCCATTCCCAGGCTCTTTTTTTTTTTTCTTTCTTTCTTTTTTTTTTTTTTTTTTTTTCCTGAAAGAAAGATGAAAGACGTGTAAGTAGGAAAGAAAAGAGTAAAAGGAGGCGGGTGGGGGGACGAGGAGGGGGAAATGTGCTACTGTATCTCCGCTTCCCTGCGCTTCCCGGTGCCCCAGAGTGTGCTTCTGTGCGAGATCTGGCCTTGTTTTCACTCCATGCGTTCAAAGGAAAGTTTGTGAGTGAACCGGGTTTCCGTACTTCTGTCATTTTTTTTAGCACGCTGCTCATTTTATTTCTTCGTCAAACTCCACCCTCTCCTTAAAGCCTGCATACAAATTGCGATTTATAACCTATTTACCGATCCTTCTCATTTTAGCAGAATTCCTAGCCTGCATCTGGCAGTGGGCTCCTCACCATTTCCAAGTGCTCTTTTATTTATATATTTGTTTGTTTGTTTCCCCCCCTCTCCCTTCCAAGAGTTGCTGTGGTTTTCCTCGCTTTTAGGCTCGTTCCTCGCGTAGGAAGATTTCCTGCCCTTCTTTCTCCTCGAAATGTGTTTCTCGGTTTACAGTGAAAGTTTACCCTGTGACTATCGTTAAAGATGCCTGAGAGTCACACCAGCGAAACAAGTCGGTTTTGCGGACTGGGGATTACTCCTGCCTTAATTGGTTTTGAAATTGTTATTTTGTATGCCACGAGAAAAGGAACGAAGGTGCTCCAGATCTGAAAGAGCTCGCAAATATGACGACTTCATTGGTAGCTTCAGGGGCTGTTGGTAGGCGTCTGGGAGAGGGGAAGGAAAAAAAAAAAAAAAAAAAAAAAAAAGGAGAAGGGGGTGAAAAAACGCATAGATTTGTGTTCGCAGTTAATTGATAAATAACTGCCAAGTTTAAAAGCAGATCCAAGAGGCAGAGGTGGGCTGGAGGGCAGGAGCAGGAAGGTCCGGCCCGGGAGACTTGGAGGGCTCGGTGGGGAATGGACGTGGCTCTGCTAAATGGGAATAAAAGAGAAAGTTGGGGAAATGTGCCACGCCAGAAAGATGAATTATCTGCGTGCCAGCCCGTGTGCGTGTGTGCGTGAGTGAGTGTGTGCGTGCTCGTGTGAGCGTGAGCATGTGTGTGAGTGTGTGTGAGTGTGAGCAGAAATAAGCCTGAGTAGCTGTATCTTCTCCTTAAGTTACCTTTGTTTACATGGCATGCGGCTGAAAACGCTGGCACTGATGAAGTAAAACACACACACACTTAAAAAAAAAAAAAAAAAAAAAAAAAAAACTTTGGTCAGCTTTCGGGACTCGAGGCATGCTTACGCTCTGTGTGGAGATGGTTAATGAATCCAGTGTTTTTGCAGTTGCAAGCTTGTGCATTCACTGTGCAACGCTGACTGCAGGCTTTTGCAGTGGCAACAGCGCACCAAAGATATTAATTACACCGTCCCCTTTTTTTTCCACGAATGTTTGGCTATTGTAAGTTCGGACCTTTTTGTTTTATTTTCCCCTTCCCTTGATAATATTTAATCTTTCTCTTCCTTTTAGCAGGGAGAACTTTGCTGGGCGGGGGAGGGGGGGGTCCTCTATGGAAAGCTTGTTCTGTGTAATAAAGTTAGCAGTGGGGAGCTGGGGGGCTGCGACCTGTTCCAGTTTTAAGGGTAATGATGTGGTATTTTTGAAGAATATGGACGCGTTTATTTTTATGATTTTTATTTAAAAAAAAAAAAAAAAGCAACACAGCAGTTCACTTGTAAATCTCAATGCTACCAGGGCAATCGGCTGGGATCCACAACAGAGCTTGGCTATATTTTTAACAGCTGGCTGTGATTTTTAACCCCACTTTCTTACCACCCGGAGGATTCCTTTGATTTTATTTTTACGTGTGGGGCTGCCTTTTGTTGCGAGAGGGGAGGGGGGCACAGCGGCGGTGGGGGTTGGGGAGGGATGGGGGGGGGGGTGGCGGATTTGTCTTGTTTGCCTTGGCTTTTTTCTTTTTTTTTTTTCCTTTTTTTTTTTTTTTTTTTTTTTTCTCTCTCTCTGTTTTAATCTGTGTTTATTTTCGTGAAGCCTGTCTGTCTTGGGGGGCGGGGGGCGCTTGGCTGCCGCTGCTGTGCTGGGGGTGCCTGAGCCGGGGCTGGGGTCGCGGCCGGGGCCGGGGCCGGGGCCGGGGCCGTGCCGTGCCGTGCCGGGCGGGGGGGCGATGCAGGTCTGCCGCAGCTGCCCGGCTCCGCATGCCTCTGGCTGTGTGTGCCCGTGCGTGTGCCGGGGGGGAGAAGCCCGGCATTGTCTCCGGCTGTCTGGCAGCGCCGCCGGGGCGATGCCCGCGAGCCTCCTGGATGCACATTTCCTCTCCTTCTCTCCTTGTTTTTGTCAGCGGTTCAGCGAGGAAGGATGCCGCCCACCCAACCCAACCCCGGCCAGTACGCCCTGACCAACGGGGACCCCCTGAACGGGCACTGCTATCTCTCGGGATACATCTCCCTGCTGCTGCGGGCCGAGCCCTACCCCACCTCCCGCTACGGCAGCCAGTGCATGCAGCCCAACAACATCATGGGCATCGAGAACATCTGCGAGCTGGCCGCCCGCCTGCTCTTCAGCGCCGTCGAGTGGGCCCGCAACATCCCGTTCTTCCCCGACCTGCAAATCACCGACCAGGTGGCCCTGCTGCGGCTCACCTGGAGCGAGCTCTTCGTGCTGAACGCGGCGCAGTGCTCCATGCCCCTACACGTGGCCCCGCTGCTGGCCGCCGCCGGCCTCCACGCCTCCCCGATGTCCGCCGACCGCGTCGTCGCCTTCATGGACCACATCCGCATCTTCCAGGAGCAGGTGGAGAAGCTCAAGGCGCTGCACGTCGACTCGGCCGAGTACAGCTGCCTCAAAGCCATCGTCCTCTTCACCTCAGGTGAGCGCCGGGACAAGAGGTTTGGGGCGCGCCGAGGTTTGGGGCGGGGGGCGGCGGGACGGGGGCGATGCGCGCGGGGGTCGCGGCGGGGAGCGCGGGGACACGGCCTCGGGACCCCGCCTCGCCCCCTCGCCACCCCCCGGCGGAGTCCCAAACGTCCCAAACACAGGCGGGCGTGCATCGGGCCGAGCGGAGACGGCGGGAGCGTGCGTGCGTGCGTGTTAACAATTTTTTCTGATGATAGATGGTTCAAATTAACCGGCAGGAAAGTGCATTAACATCGCCTTTGAAGTGCTCTGGTTGTAGCCTATAAGAATATAATACATCTTCTATTATTGTAACCTGCGAGAGAGAAATTTATAAACATCAAAGACGAACGATGCGGTGGAAATGTAGGCAGTGGAAGCGAGGCGAGATAAGAGGCCTCGCAACGTCATTTTTTAATTATTATTCTAATTATCGCCTCGATGGGGCTAATTGCCACTTTTTCTACTTGTTTGTTTTTCTTTTCTTTCCTTTTTCTTCTTCTTCTTTTTTTTTTTTTTCTTTCTACTCTCCCTTTCCACTGTCTCTTTTCTGTCCGGTTTGTTGTTGTTTGGTTCGAGCCCTTTTATTATTATTACTTTCCTTTTTGCTGTCTGTTGTATTATTGTTATCCTTTTATTATTTTTTTTTTCACCCTGGTCTTCTCACTTAGTGATAACTAAATAGTCCTAATAAATCTGACTTAAAACTAGGCCAAAGCAAAATTAAAAGCGTTCCTGAACAAAGATGGCAAATCGTTCAAAGGCCTTGTTTAACAGTAAGCATTTTATAATCCATCAATATTTGTTGCCTTTCATGCATGAAAAATAGTATTTACATTGTATTAAAATGACTCCTAAATTTGCACAATATTGTAATGTAGCAAATGTAGTATTAATATCGATTTGAACATCAGATAATTTATTTAGACAGGAGTATCTAATTTGTATGCAGGGTGGTCGGAGACATGTACTGTGACTGCCCCCTTTTACTTCCAGTGCAAATGCAGTCTCTCGGCGTTGGAGGGAATATTTCTTTGCAGAGGATAAAGTGCAGATCTTAAAACAAATGGAAGATTTACTGAATAGCCAGCTCGACATTTTAATGCATTTTATCTTAATAAGTCTTCCTGATGGAAACATGTTTTTCAAAAGTGACAAAGAGACCTGGCAGCATTTATCAGGCTGATTTAACTCCGGAGCCTGCCTGCAGACTTACGCACTCTCCATCCCCATTCATTTCAGGGTGTTCATCAATAAGTAGGGTCGATTGGGGAGAACCCTTCTGTGATTCCCCCACCCCCCACCCCCTCCCCCCAGACCCAACTTCGAGAAATTAGGAAAGCTCTGGCCCGTGCCTCAGTGCTTCCCGCCGCCAAAGGCGCTGGGAAGACGATTTCCCCAAATTAGGACATTTTTTGAGGGGGAAAGGGGGCTTTTTCGTATTTTTCTCTCTTCCCCTCTCTTTCTGTTCCCCCTCCCACCTCCTTCCTTTACCTTCCTCAGATGATCGACCTTGGCTAGAAAGGCAGTTGGAGGCTTTAGATGAGCCCCTCATTTACATATATTAAAAACAAATGTAATAATTAAATGTTTACGAGGGGGGAAGCCTGTTCCCACAATGGAGCGGGGCGTGAATGGGGTTTAGAAAGGGAACAATAATATTATTTTGGAGCAGGATCGCATGGGGCATCTCAGAAAATGGAAATACAGCTGTCAGGAGTAATCTACCCCTTACCCCCATCCGCACATTTCCACTTTTCACTAAACTTGTTTTGATTGCTTAGCCAGAGGGGAATTCATGGGAAGCGTTTCTCAAAGTCGTCCAACTTTTAAACAAACTTTGACTGATGGAAAAGACATTTTTAGGCATATTGTCCTAAGTCCTTTGCTAAGGACTTCGTATTTAAAGCTGGCATGGGTTTCTCCTGTTGTGGTTTTTACATTTGGGCTCCGGATAGTATATTTAATCCGTAAAATTCTGGACACCGTCCAACGACTGGGTCGTGACCCAAAACCTGCTCCCTTTCTTGACTCTCTCTCTCTTTCCTCCACCTTCTTCTTCTTTTCTCTCTATTTTTTTCTTTCTTTAGAGTTATTAATTCCTGCATCTACCTTTTCCTCGTCATAAATAAACGTTTCCAGGAAGGGACCGAGCTAAATAACATAAATCCAATAAATCTATTTGCAGCGCAATAAGAACTTTGATTTCTAGTTAGATGCCAGCTGATTACATCTATATTTTCTGAACACTAAACTCTTCTGAAGGCGTAACATGAAATACATTCCCACTACTACAAAGAAGAAGGCTGGAGTGTGCTGAACAGTAATGGTTATTTATTTACATAATTTCTTTTCCATAGACTGCGGGAAGAAATATAGAGCTTTCCCGTATTGACACACTGCCATATGAAAAAGTGAGGCACACAGAATTTTCACATTAGCCCACTTTCTGAGATGGGATAATAATTCACCTTCGGTAAACATGTATTGCATTATTTCTTCCATGGATTGCGCTTCTCTGGACTCAATAATCTAATCGAGCTGTGCATCCCTTAATTATTATTATTTTTAATCCCGTTCTAGAGGGAGAATTAAGCCTTCCCACCGCCACCTTTAAGGATCCGAAATAAAATCCAAATAAACGCATATGCCAGACTATTAAAAATAATTAAAGCTCAATAGATATTATCGGCACGAGAAAAATCAGACGTGCTTGGCGGCGTAATGCAAATCCCAAGGCGTATTTTTCTCCTTCTCCTGCCTGCCGCCCTCCTAGCCAGCAACTGCCCCATCTACAGCGTCCGGTGACCTGCAGTATAGGTGCACTTACCATAAATATCTGATAAATATTTTACTAACCTTAAGGGTATGACATATGGGGCATAAAGAAAAAGCCCTGCTAGGGTGTCAGTAAGACCCTTTCATATTGCATTGTTTGGAAGTTGAATAGAATCCTAATGCATAATGGGCAGATAATGCATGTAAAATAGCAAGATATATGTAAATATGGAGTGTGATTTGTGGCAATCAACATATGAACAGGCCTGTGTTTTTGATATATATTGCTAACAAGAACAGGCCCGAGCGTTTGATATATATATATGTTGCAACCTGGAGCTTTAGATGTTGCAAAATATCATTGCATTAAAGGTACAGTATGGGTTAGCAGAGCAGTCTGGCTCAGATAATTGTATATCTGAGGGATGCCAAGTCCGCAGTTCAGGTCAAAGGTTCCCCTCTTCAGAAGTTCTTGAATTATGGCTTGTTTTATTTGTATTTTTGCTCGAGGCCACAGTATTGTAGATGAAGGTGTTCAGAATTCTTTGTAAAGCCAGTTCTTGATATGAGAAGGCAAACTTCAAAAATCTAGTCGCTACAGATTTTTTTTTTTTTTTTTGAATAATTTGTTGTGTCCTTCCAGGGTCATAATTCTACATTCACAATTTTATAATGTCCTTTTGGGGGGCCATTAACATGCATTAATTCATATACAGATCTATACATTAGCAAAGTCTGCCTTTGATCTCTGTAAAACCGCAGTGCCAGCTGACGGCCTCTCTCTGATCCTGACGTCTTCTTGTCGTTGTTGTTGTTTATTTAATTATTATTATTTTTTTTATATAATATCTATTATTAATCTGTGAAACAATGTAGATATTTGAGCCACGGAGGTTATCACGCCACTCTTCCCTGCCCTCAGTTCCCAGCCCAAGACCCCCAGCCAGCCATCACTCCTTGCACAATTACTCCTGCGGGCGCGGGGCTGCGCGTGTAACACGCCGATGGTGCGTGCACCTCTGCCCCTCTCCCTGCGCACCCGCGGAGGCCCCGGCCGCGCACCTCCCCGCCCGGCCGCATCCTGCGCGGTGCGTGGGGCGCGGTTCTGGACACCGCCGGCCCCGGCTTTTAGTGTGTGGGCCCTGCCGGGCGCGGAGCCGCCGGGACGCGGTGCGGAGCCGCTTCTCCGCGCCCTGGTGCGTAGCAGGCAGTCAGGGACCCCCCCTCGGCATCCCTCCAGACCCCATCCCCTGCCTCCCTGCGATGCGCAGCCATGTCAGCAAACTCGCTCTGTGTCTGCGCGCTCCGCAGTCCCTGCCTCTCTCTCTCTCTCTCTCTCTCTCTCTCTCTTTCCCTTTATTATTTTTTTATTATTTTTATTATTATTATTACAATTTCCTTTCCCGGCAGCCCCCCTTTCCCACCGCTGTTATTTACCGGGGGCCGCTCCCGGTTCCCAGGAGCGCGGTGATGCACACGGGGGAGGGAGGGGGGGGTGATGATGATGATGATGATGATGGGGAGGGGAGGGGGCGAGGTCGCGGCGTTTTTTTTTTTGTTGTTGTTTTTTTTTGTTTTTTTTTTTTGGGGGGGGTGGGATGGCACGGCTATCAGCGCATCCCCGCGGAAATACGCACCGGGGGGGGTGGGGATGAGCGAGGAGCGACCCCGGCGGACAGGTTATTGATAATCCGCGTTATTTATAGGAGGGGGATGGGAACTGGGGGAGCGTGTGTGTGTGTGAGGGGGGGGGGGTATCTCGGGGGGGTGCCCCCCCCCCCTCCATGGGGGAGGAGGGGGGCGCCGGCGCGCAGCTTCCCGGTCCGCTTCGCCGCCACTAACCGCTTCTCCCTTCCTCCCCCTCCTCCTCCTCCTCCTCCTCTCCTTCCTCCACCCCCCCCCCCATACTCCCCCCCCCCATCCGCCGCCCTTCCGCGGGCGCGGTGCGGCCGGCAGACGCCTGCGGGCTGTCGGATGCGGCGCACATCGAGAGCCTGCAGGAGAAGTCGCAGTGCGCGCTGGAGGAGTACGTGCGGAGCCAGTACCCCAACCAGCCCAGCCGCTTCGGCAAGCTGCTGCTGCGGCTGCCCTCGCTGCGCACCGTCTCCTCCTCCGTCATCGAGCAGCTCTTCTTCGTCCGCTTGGTAGGTAAAACCCCCATCGAGACCCTCATCAGGGATATGCTACTGTCGGGGAGCAGCTTCAACTGGCCTTACATGTCCATCCAGTGCTCCTAGAGCCCGGCCCGCACCCCCGGCAGAGACGCTGCGCGGCGGCGGAGGCGGGAGCGCTCGCACCGAGGGGCAGTCGGGGTGCGGGGGGGCCCCGGGAGGCGGACACTAAAACAAAAGAAAAGGCCCGAGTGGGATCAGAGGTGTGGCCGCGGTTGGGAGAAGGACGGACCTTGGCGTCCGTGGAGGTTCTGGTGCTTTGGTTGGTTTTCGGTTTGGTCGGTTTTGCTTTTCTTTTTTTTTTTTTATTTTTTTTTCCTTTTGGAGAGGAGGAAAAAAAAAAAAAGATGATAATAATAATAAAAGACAAAAAAGCAAAAAAAAAATACAAAAAAAATACAAAAAAATATGAGTATTGAGGGGATATTAATCAAACCTGAAGGGGATACTGGATCTTCCAGGATTTATTGTGGACTGTTGTTGATATATGCTGTACAGTAACAAACAAAACAAAATGCGTTGAAACTGAACTGAACCTTGTGTAGAATGAAAAACAAACAAACAAGCAAACAAACAAACAAAATTCCACGCGCAAACACTTACCACGAGCATTGTTACTCATTTTGTAAAATATTAGTCTTTATTTTCATTTTTTGTAAAACTTAAAACATCGTATGCGCATAAAGGAAAAACAAAAGAAACGAGAATTAGGGGAAAATAACATTTTCCAAATAATTATAAAAAAATTGTCCTGTGTCTATGTATCTATATCTGTTTTGTATTTTTTTCTGGTTCCAAACCAGGTTTCCTGTGATTCTATACTAATAATTTTTGATATAACCCTTTGCTTCTTATAATGAGTGCGATATATGTTGTCGAAGCTGTTCTTCAAGAATTAAAATTGAAGTGAGAATTTAAACAAAAATAAAAGAATTTAGCAAAAAAAAATCAACTTATCACCCCACAACCCATGAGTCTTGTTGCTTGAAACATGCCAACAGTTCACCAAAAAAAAAAAAAAAAAAAAAAGGAAAAGAAAAAAAAAAAAGTTTAACCTCCCTGGACTTTTTAACTCCTTTAGTGGTGTTAAAAGGGAGAACGTTAAAAAATAAAATAAAATAAAATACAAAGTTGTGAGGGGCCAGCCAAGCTGTGCAGACCACGTGATGCCCCCAATCTGGCTTGGCTGTGCTGCCGAGGCCTAGGTCCTGCGGGTCCTGGTACGGTGCCGCAGGTGGGCTCCCTATGCTGGGATGGGGGTGGTGGGCTTGCCACCTGTGCCCTGTGCCACACTGGCCTGCCTGCACTTGGAGGCCTTCTCCCACCAGCTGGAGTTCCTGCCGAGTTTACACCTTGCTGCCTCCCTCCAGAAACCATGGGCATGGATTGAAGTCACCCTACCCCACTGACACTGTGAGGAGGTGTGTGGGGCCAGGCATACCCTAGCCATGACCCCCGTTACCCTCTGTCCCAGGCATAGTGGTGTCTACCTGGCTCTTTCTGTTGCTTTTATTCCTTTTTTTTTTTTTTTTCCCCCTCTTCTTCTGTTCTACCCCAAGGCCTCATAGACCTATGAGCATGCTCTGGTGAGCATGCGCTGCGCTTGCTCTTGGCTGAAACATCGCCCTCGCTCTTTTGCTTCTCTCCTGTCACTGTGTGCTGAGGGTACTCCCAGCCCACTCGTACCAAAAACCAACTGGATTTTGGCTCCTTGGGTGGTGAGCCACTGCTGTCCATGTTCATGCCTGTCACATGTGTGCCCCTCCTCACAGGAACACGGGTGGGAGCACCCCATGCCAGGCTGGGTCCCAGGTCTGTGCCAAAAGCCCCACTTCATTTTGGCTTGTGCTCTTTCTTTTTTCTTTTTTTATTTCTTTTTTTTTTTTTTCAAAGAAAATTAACAATCATTTCTGTAATGGAGCTCCTTTGAAGGTAAAGGCTTCACAATGCTTCTAGCTGGTGGTGCAGATCTCTGTAACAGCTTTCAGTGCATTAATGTTTTATAGGATCTGAGACGGAGCTGTAAGAACACATACTACCAAGGGAGCTCTTTCTTAACGTATTAATAAAGCCGGATCTTTAAAAATAACATCCCCCCCCACACACAGACATCTCCCGTGCCCTCCAAACAAGCCCGGATGAGGTTGGCTTTTCAGTTTGTGGAATCATGGGCAATGTTTTTCTTTTAATTTGCTGTCCTCCATCCTCTCCTCTCTCTCTCTCTCTCCCCTCTCTCTCCTTTTCTTTTTTTTTTTTTTTTTTTTTGCATTAACAAGATCCTTCAATCCAACCCGCTTGGGGTTTTTAATATTCTAGGCGCAGCAGATCCGAGGCGAGAGCAGCTCTATACAGTAGGCACTTATAGCTGGATAATCAACATCGCGGGCAGAGGCTCCGTGGGGGCAGAGCCCGTCTCGGCAACGAGAGGCGGCCTGGATTCGCAGGTGCTGCGTGGGGGGCGCGGGTGGGTTCCAACCTGGGTGGAAACCGGGCACGGGGAGGCTCCTTCCCTTCCTCTCCCACATGGGCGACAGCCTCGTCCCTCGCCCCCCGCGGGCATGGGGCTCCGGCAGCCCCCCGGGGACAGGGACATCCCGCCCCGGGAGGCGCTGGGAATGGACCCGGAGAAGCTTTTTGGTGGGGCGGACGGCCGGGGACCCGGCCGGGTCAGCACCGAAAGGCAGAGCAAACTAACTGGAACACGAACACACGCACGCACACGCAAAACACACGCACACGCAAAAAATAATAATAATAAATATACATATATACAAAACACACACACAAACAAATGGGGATATCGGAAGAGAAAGACAGGTCTCGGTTTCTTCCAATGAGATGTAAATATATTCATTACAGTGTTATCCCACTGATGAAAACAGATAAACTTTTTCGTAGGTCAGAAACGTATTTTTCAATTAATTTTCATATTTATGAATAATAATAACCCACCGATTGCCAAGAAACTTGCAGGTGTAGAGGAGGTGTACGAGATGCACTTATTTCCATGTATGTGCCTAGAAAGAAGTGTTTCAATCCCTTATTAAACTTTGCTTATAAGACAGTATTGTGTTCTGAAGTGTTAAATAACCCAGTCTGCGTTGTGTTGGTGGATGTTTTCCTTTGCCACGCTCCAGCCTCTCGGGCATTCATACGGCGGCTGAAAATACTGTATGATCGCGTCACCGAGCGCTGTGTTGCTGGAAAAAAAAAAATAGAAAAAAAAAAAAAAAAAAAGCAATGTGAATGTGGAGAGGGGCCGGGGTCCCTTCGCAAGTTTCTGCTGACTTGTTCGTAAGCTACAATATACTGCTTTGAAACCATCTCCAGCTACATTTCTCCTGCCTCGTTGTCGCGCAGGGCTGCCCGCCGCGGTCCTCGGCACCTACGCTGGCAGAGGGAGGTGGGGGGAGGAAAAAAGGGGGCAAATAGGGGCCGCAGTGGGGGTCCCAGCCCACCCCTCCCACCCCATCCCCGCTCTGCGGACCCGCTCCGGCCCCTGCCGCGGCGGAGAGCGCGACCTATACAAAGGGCCCTACCTTTTAGCTCCTCGCTAACTAGCTTGCCTCCTCCCACCGCCCAATTAGCCCCCCGCTATATATTCAATCGAATAAATATTTGGAAATACTTTTAAGTGGAGGGCCGAGCCCGGGCGGAGGCGAGGGGGCTCGGGGAGGGATGCCCGGGGCTCGGCTCCGCTCCGCTCTCCCCGGCGCTGCCTTGGGGCAGCTCCTCTGCCCCCAAAGCTGCCGCCCGACGGGGGGACGGGGGCGAGGTTGACCCTGCCCGGCCCCCCCCGGCCCGCCCGGGACTCCCCCGCTGCCTCCCCCCGCCCCCACCTGCGGGGCAGGGGGCGCCGCCCCCGCCTCTGAGCTCCACAAAGGGTCAGCGCCGCTGCCCCCCGAGCCCCTCCGCGACGAGATTTGGTTTTGGGGAGGGTCAAAGAGGGGCTGGGAGGGGGGGAGGGCTCTGCAGGCTGCGGGGCCGCGCAGGTGTGTGGGATGCGCCCAGGGTCGAGCTTGGAAGCGCCCCAGCCAGTGGCCCTGCCCGGGGTCATGCCAGGAGGCAGCACAAGAGCACCAGGGACGGAAGGGAAAAAAAAAGTAAATTCCACCTTGCCTCCTGCGTGGGGAGGCTGGATGGATGGCTAGGCGGGGAGAGGAGCGTGGGCTGGCGGGTGGAAAGGGCTCTTCGGCTTTTCGCTTTTCTTTTCCTTTTCTTGCTCTTTTTATTATTTATTTATTTATTTCCTTTCCTTCCAATCTACCTGCCATACACGAACGTCATGCGTCCCCTTTGCAACAAAAGCCGAGCACTCGGCCGCCTTTGAAGCAGATTTTGAGCGGCCCGGCGCGGGTAGGGGGGGGGGGGGGGGGGGGGGGGGGTTGAACCGGCCCCGATGCGCTGCAGGCGAGGCGGGGACGGACACACGGACGGCGGACGGACCGACGGACGGAGGCCAGGGCTCGCCCCGGCCCTTCCACCGGCAGCGGCCAGGCACGCAGCCATTCACAGGCGATGTTCCCTCATGTGCGTGCACGGCTATTACGGACACTGTTGACATGCTTCCTCCGGTTTCATGGAGCATTTTGACTATTCAAAGGGTTGGTTCTCGAGTCACGGAACAACAGGTTTGGGGTGGGTGAGGTTTGGGGTCGGATTTTGTTTTGTGGGGTTTGGGTTTTGTTTTACGGTGGGTTTTCCTTCCTTTCTCTCTCTCTCTCTCTCTCTCTCTCTTTTTTTTTTTTTTCTTGTTTTTCCCCAGACCCTGGTCCACCCTGTGCTTCAATGGAACAGACAGAAGTGGGTCTCCACCACCCTTGCCCACTTTTCACCCAGTCCCTTTCCATCCTGGGGCCGATTCCAGAAATGGCATGATCTCCACCAAACGCGTCTATATATTTGTTTTAAAAGGCTCCCTTTATAATTGGCTTCACTGTCATTGACATTGACACGAGATTTTTTTTTTTCCTATACTTCCCCCCCCCAGCTTTTTCAATCCCCAGTGGGTCAGAGCGGCTGAGGATGACTATTCTGCAGCGATGCCGGAGCACAGCGAGAATTACAAATGAGTAAATGTCAAAAGCCACAACTCACGGCGGCCGCGGGCAGTCCCCTCGCCCAAGAGAGGCTGGCCCGGACACCTTGCAGACCTGCCGGCTTTCCCAGGGCCGGTGACGTGGGGGATCCCTCCTGGCAGAAGGAGTTTTAGAGGAAGAGGAGAGAGGGGGGAGGAAGGGAGGGAGAGAAGGAGGGGGCAGAGAAAGAAAAATAAAGGGTAAAAAGAAAGAAAGAAAAAAAAAAAAAGATTCGGAAGGGAGGAGGTGAGGAAGGAGAGAGATCTGAGAGCACAAGTGGAAACTAATAAAACTCTTGTTAAAGTGCTTGCTCAGGATCCATGGCGTCACCAGGTCTTTTACTTAGGAAGCCAAAGAGTTTTATTCCTAAATGAGTTAAAGAGCCATTTACCTCTGTCGTGTTCTATTCATCAAGCCACAAGTCGAGAGTCCCTAACATGAAACTATTTGTTTGCTTACACAACCAGCTGGGTGCAATTTCACGTCTGAGATATCTATCTGAAAGCGCCTCTCATTTATTATCCTTACTTGTCAGCGAATCCATTTTCCAACTTTCTCCCCACAACCCCCACCCCCCACCCCTTCGTCACTCATTGAAGACTCCGGGCTTAAATGCTCCCTTAAATATTTCAGCACCTACCCCTGCTCCCCTCCTACCACATCCGGCTCAAACACCGGTGGAAAACCCTAAAACTGCGAGGACCAGGACGGCGAGATCTGGCTCCCTCGCTACAGCTCGTGCTCCTCCCTACCCTCTTCTCCTTTTCCCCTGAGGCCTGAGGATGGACGGCTTCCCCCCATACTCATCCCCATCCCCATCCCCATCCCCGTCCCCGTCCCCGTCCCCATCCCCATCCCCATCCCCATCCCCATCCCCATCCCCATCCCCGTCCCCATCCCCGTCCCCATCCCCATCCCCATCCCCATCCCCACCCCCATCCCCATCCCCATCCCCGTCCCCGTCCCCATCCCCGTCCCCATCCCCATCCCATCCCATCCCATCCCAACCCCATCCCGATCCCCATCGTAATCCCACCCCATGCCCATCCGCTTTCTTATTTTTTTAAGCACTCCTGAGGCTGGGGCTTGTCCCACTGGAGATTTTCCCACGGGTGCAAGTTGCAGCCACCTGGGAAGGGAAGGGAAGGGAAGGGAAGGGAAGGGAAGGGAAGTGAAGGGAAGGGAAGGGAAGGGAAGGGAAGGGAAGGGAAGGGAAGGGAAGGGAAGGGAAGGGAAGGGAAGGGAAGGGAAGGGAAGGGAAGGGAAGGGAAGGGAAGGGAAGGGAAGGGAAGGGAAGGGAAGGGAAGGGAAGGGAAGGGAAGGGAAGGGAAGGGAAGGGAAGGGAAGGGAAGGGAAGGGAAGGGAAGGGAAGGGAAGGGAAGGGAGCACTGGTTGGCCGAGGGGGCATATTGGGACCGAGGGTGAGGAGGCGAGGAGGGATGTCAGGGGTTTTTTTTCCACCCTTCATGGTTTCCACCAGAAATACAAAGCCACTACGTGAAAACGGGCCCGATCGGGTTTTAAACGTGATTGCGAAGAAGGAAAACAATTAACAAAAGGGACAGTGGGAAATAGTATCTCCCCTCCCTTCGCTTACCCCCAATTTTGAAAAATCAGGATAATGTGAGTAGTGTTTCAAAGCAGGACGGTCTGGCTGACAAGAGACTCACTGTTGGTAATCTCAATGATGGCTGTATAATAGTGTATATACATCTCCTTGTCTGCGCAGCCCTCCGTCAAGCTTAAAGCAATGGATCAAATCCAAAACTACAGGGTATAAAATATCCCCAGTTGTTAAAAAAAAAAAAAAAAGAAAAGAAAAAAAAAAAAAGAAAATAAAAGAAAAGGAAAAAAAAAGGAAGGAAGAAAGGATGGGAAAGGGCGGGGGGAGGCTCCTTGAAGGAGAAGCGGGCTGCGAGCTGTCCTATTGTGTTGGCTGAGGAAGACGTCCGCTGCCTGCGAGGCCGAAGGCCGGCCCTAAAACCACCGCCCGGCCAACACACCGCGGCCTCGGGGGTCGCGCTCGCTCCCCGCGGGGTTGGCGACGCGCACCGGGGGCCGAGCCCCACGCTGACACCCCCGCGGGAGCGCGCCCGGCCGCGTGTCCGCGCCCCGTGTGTCCGTGGGGCGGGCGGCGGGGACAGAGCGGGCACACGAGGGGACAGAGGGGACACGGGAGGAAGACACAGGGGGCACAGGGCGGGACAGAGGGGACACAAGGGGGGACAGGGAGGACAGCGGCCTCCGCCGCCCTTTGTCTTCCAGCCTCCGACGCCCTGCCCACGACCCCACCGCCGACCCCACGGACCCCGCGTGTCCGTGTCACCCCTCGTCCCCTCGTCCCGGGAGCCTGGGGGCCTGGCCCCGCTCACAGCATCGCCTCCTCCCCACCTGCTTATTTGCAGGGGGCAACAAGAGACCCCCTTATATATATATGTGTGTGTGTGTGTATATATATATACATATATTTATTTTTTTTCCGTGTTTTGCTTCGCTTTTCCCCAGCCGTTGTTTGCGCTGCGGGGTCGGGTCCACCGGTGACTTCATTACACAGACACACGAGCCTCCGCGTTTGCTCTCCTTTTGTCTTTTTTTCCTCCTCCGGGTTATTTTGGGGGGAGTCAGGTAGCTTTTGAAGAGCTGAACCTGCTCTGCACAAAGAGCCAGTAAAGAAGGAGTTGGGACTTAGATCCAAAGGCCAGAAAGCGCTTTAAACTCCCAGATTTGAGCCAAACTGCCTTTCTGAGCGACGTTTCTGAGGCTGGAGAGCCACACAAACTTCCAGCAAAGTAGCTGCGGCTCCCTGAAGTGATAAATAAAACTAGTCAGGTACTTTTTCTTCCAGAGAGCCATACAAATTGGTCCATGTTGACAGATGTTTGTCACTTAGTAACTTCTTTCCAAGTTTTTTTTTTTTTTTTTTTTTTTTTTTTTCCTCCCTCTCCCCTCCTCTAAGCCTTCTTCCGAGCTTGCTTTGTTGTTTTAAAATATGCATGTCTCTCAGGAATGCAAGTCACGAGTCCAAACTTCGTGTCCAACCTCCCACAAGAAATGATCCTTTTATAGGGAACCCGATATGTCTCAATCTGCACTTCACTCAAAGCCGCTGGATATAGGGCACTGGTCCCTGCTCAAAAATAACTCCGCTGAAACGCCTTTCCACCTAAAAAATCCCCGCGAATTACTCCCAGGGAAGAAATATAGCTCCCATAATTAAGGAAGCCAGCGGTCAGAGGGGAATGCAGTCCGGAGGAAAAAAAAAAAAAAAAAAGAGAGAGAGAGAGAGAAAGAAAAAGAAAAAGAAAGAAAAAGGGCAGAGAGGGAGAGTTTTTATTCCTGTGCCCGCTGCACTGGGCCGTCATTAGCAGCAGGTTTATCAGGACGAGCCTCTGAGGCAGCTCCGGGTGCATGGGGAGAAGGCGTCAGCTCATGACGAGCAGAGAAGAGGAGAGATTAAGGAGCAGAGCCCAACTCCGAGAAAAGAGTAAGTGACCCTCAGTACAATGCAGGAGCCAGGGGACTGCCGGGCTTTGAATTGGCAGCCAAAGTTTGCTCGCAGGCGCGAACAATGGCGTGGGGGCAGGAGAAGGCGTGGGACGGGGCAGGGGGGGCCGGGGGCTGCGGGAACGGGGATGGGACGGGGATGGGATGGGGATGGGGATGGGGTTGGGATGGGGATGGGGTAGGGGTGGGATGGGGGCAGCGGGGCGCGGCCTGGCCGTGCGGTGCCGCTCCATCACCCGGTCCCTTATTTACGTGGGAAAAAGTAAAAAAGAAAAAAAAAAAAAAAAGTAATACATAATTAAATAAATAAATAAGAAAAAAAAATGGAGGGGGAAGGAAGGAGGGAGGGAGGGAGCGAGAGAAACTTCCCAAGTGATGAGAAACAGATGAGTTCCTGCCTGGGTCACGTCTGCTGCGGGCCCTGATGCGAAGTGACGTCATCAGTTACATACCCTCCGTCGTCAGAGCGAGCGGGACGGGGAGAGGGGAGAGGAAGAGGGGAGAGGGGAGAAGAGCCTTCCCTCCTCCCCCGCCCCCCGTCGGGACAGGCTGCCCTTAGGACCACGCCGAACAATGCCCGAGTTGCCCCTGGCTGCAGACACCTTTCCCTGCGCGCCCGCACAGCCCAGCATATGGGAAGCTCGCAGGCCCGGCGCTCAGCGGAGCCGATAATGCATTATTTTTTTCGGCAATATTTACAGCGCCGCTTTTAATACGCACCAGATGGCTCGCGACGAGGCTACCAGCAGCCAGCGAGCTCCTCGGTTTTACTCGGCAGCGTTTTGTTACAATTACGCTCCATGCTGGGACCAATTTTACCGGTGACCTATTTTTCATATTTGTAGCTTTTTTTTTTTTTTTTTTTTTTTTTAATATTAAAAAACCTCCTAAGGCAGGGCAGGGCTGAGGCAGGCGAGGAGCAGCCGCTGCTGCCCCCGGATCGCAGGCGGCTCCCCTCGTCCCGGGTAATGACACGCCGCCGCGCGTGTGCCTACGTCTGTGCGCAGATAAATAATAGATACTCATATTTATCCCTCGTTTTTGATCAATAAAGCCCCTGTTTGTTAAACCTTAGCTCAGCGCGCTCGCCCTCCCGAGTGCGGAGCATCGCAGGCGGCTGACGGCGGTGGCAGCGCACCGCGCCGGGCTGGGCTGCGCTCACCGAGCCGAGCCCCCCGCAAAACTCCCCACAAAAACGGGGCGTTCCGCTGCCGAGAGGAGAAACCCAGCCCCTCGAAGTCCCCGGGAGTCCCTAACCACTGACAGCAGGAAGCTGCGGGTGATGCATTCCTGCGAGCTACACGCCGCGCTGCCCAGGGCAAGGCGAGCAGCCCTCGCCTAGAAAAAGCATCCCCGGGCTCCTCAGCCCGGTGCGCACCGAGCCGCAGCGGTTTTCTCCTCGAGTTTCTCCCCCTCCCCATTCTCTGTACAGCACAGCGCCTGTTTTCGGCGTAAACGGCCAATTTACTCCTTCGCAGGTGTGCTCTCCCTTACACAAACGCTTTCCCCACTTTTATGGGAACTGTTGTTTTTTTTTTTTTTTTTTCCTCTCCTGCTAAAATCACAGATGTTTATTTTATTGATATAACCTATACCTCGGTTATGCCGGGAATAATATGCCTCAACTAACAGTCATTTAGCAAATAATAGAGGCGCTCTGGATGCTTTCCAATGTTACACATGTACTTGGTCATAAAATGATATGTGAAAAAATTAACATCTGCTTTCCTAAAATAAAGTGTTCCAAGTAGCTTTTTATGAATGCTTCCCTCATTTTAAAAAGAAATATGTAGAGATAAACTGGCATCCATATGTATAGCATATTTATAATGGTTTTAGGATTTGAAGGTAGCTATTCATTGCATAAGCCATTTAGAACTGACGTTTTAAAAGCTACTTAACCTCAGACATCCTTGAATCTTAAAGAAGGATTCCCAAAGATATTATTTAAAGAGGAATTTGCTGTAATTTAATTGCATATCAAGGCGGAACCGTGCGCGGGCACGGCCCCGGATGCTGCGCTCGACGCCGCTCCAGCGCCCGGGATTTTCTTTACCTGCGCCCCCCGCGCCCCCCCGGGACCCCCCCTTGTTTGGGGAGGGGGCAGCGGCGGCGACCCTCCGCTGGGCGAGACGAGGCCTCTCTGCAGGTGGTCCGGGGGCACCCCAAGCGACCCCCGGCTCCCCATGTCCCGCCCCCCCCCCCAAAAAAAAAAAAAAAAGAAAAAGAAAAACATGGGAAAAAAAGTGGCTTTTAAATGCTCCCATGGCTTTTCGAAGGGGGTAACCCCCAGCCGGGGCGCTCAGGGTGGGGGAGCACCACTGGGGCGTGGCTGCACCTCGGGACCGGGCAGGGTGAGCTGGTGGGGAGAGAGGGGGTGAATACCCCCCCAAAAAAAAAAACAAAACAACCTTTTGCTGCCCCCAGACCCAGTTTGGCCGCTGGCTGGGGGTGCCCAAGCAGCACCCCAGCGCCTGGGGCCTACCCTGCCCTGCCTGCAGTGGCCTTGCAAGCCAGGGCCAGAAAAGGCGGGGGGGTCACAACCCCCCCTCGGGTCCCTCTGACCCCCCCCGGGTCCCTCTGTGCCCGGCCTGCCCCTTGGGGCGTGGGGCAGGTGGGGGGAACGGCCCCGCTCTGAGTGACAGGGAGCTCCATATCTTTTTTCTTTCTTTTTCTCTCTCTTTTTTTTTTCTTTTCTTTTCTTTTTCCCCAAAAGGCTGGCCAGAGAACCGCTGCTCCTACGGACATGAGGATTTCCAGCGCTCCGCTGAGCCCCCCTTTTATTTGCTTTGGTGGGGTGGTTTGTTTTCTCTGCCACCAAGGCTGGTCAAGGGAAAAGCGGGCTTGGGGGTTAGCAGGGAAAAGTCGTGTACAATTTCTGGGAAAGAAAAAAAAAAATAAACAAAAGTCCCACACAAGTCTGACTGGGTTGGTAAAATCATTAAAATATGTTAAGTGACATGAAGTTTGGATTTATGTGGACACACCGGACAGAAAGTGGACAGAGCCAGCGGGGAGAGTCACGCTTTAAGACAGGGGGTCTTTATTTAAAGATGGTGTATTTATGGGGAAAGAAAGGGAATATCTTACAAAGCTCTGGCTATACCCCCGATAACAAAACCTGTCACATCTTTACTTCTTGCTAGAAAAGAGCGAGTGTCCTCATTTGAACATCTCTAAAGTGATTATTAGATTCCTCTCCGAGAAATCGGTTTGTGAGACTGAGCCCGGAACACACAGACAAAAAAAAAAAAAAAAAAAAAAAAAAAAAAAAAAAGGTGTGGGGAGAGAGAGGAGAGAGAGAGAGAAGGAAAGAGAGATTTGTTCACACTGTGTCCATCTCCTATTTTACCTTCTCAAATACCACTGGAGTATCCCTCTATCCACTGTCCTACCTAAGGACCTTTCGTTAGTATAAACAAGCCCTGATTTAAAATAAAATATTTGCACTAAGGTAGAAAAAGGGGAAACAATAAGAAATCCAGTAGTTGTTGAAGTAGTAGTTATAGTCGTAGTACTAACAGTAGTGGTAGTAGTAGTTGTTGTTGTTGTTATTGTTGTTGTTATTATTACTACATCCCACCCCCTCAAATAAGATCTGAGAACTTTTTTTTTTCCCCCGAGAGTGTGAAATGAAGGACACAAAGACAGTGGTATATCAGTGAAAAGAAGAAAGTGGCCTTTTAATGAGAACTAAAGAAAACTAAAACGTAGATGAAGTGTACCGTAAAAGCTGCTTCAAAGTACAGTAATTCCCCCGAGTTCAGCCATCACGTAGATTTGGTAATTGGGAGTTTACTGCGCAGAGGTAAGGCAGCGTGGTGTGGATAACCCCGCATTTTTTCCCTTCAACAATTACAGATAGGTTTCACAGGCTGTCTTTGCGGAGAGCCATGAGGCATTAGGGACCCTTCGCTGCTGCAAATGAAGGAAGAGCCAGTCAACACTACGGAGAGGCAAAACAAAACAAAACAAAAAACCCAACCACCTACCTGCGTGCGCCAAGTTTAAATGATTTCCCCCTCTCCTAATCGTGGTCCTGGCTGCAGATGGACTCTAACAGGGGCGATAACATCACCAACTAGCTGCTGCTACCTTTACTGGCGTTTGCTTCTATGCCCGGCTTTCACTTGGTGTTTATTTTCCGACCTGAGCTTTTGCTGTATCACAAAAAGGCTCCACAAGTAACAGAGCAATAAATCCTACCAAAAATAAGACAGATTTCCTCATCGATGTGTAATAAAGTTAAAGGACATTGTTTTGTCAGACAAGCGCTAAGTAGAAAATAAATCTTTGGGTCTGGGGAAACAAAACGGAGTGCTGTTGGCATGTGTGTAAATTTACTTTTAAAAGCAATAAATCAATGTTAAATTAAACAGCTGGGTTCCCTATCTCGGAGAACCTTCCACATCGGAGGAAACCTCACTGGTGGAGCCCGAGATTTAATAACGGCGCCCCCCGAGCCCAGCCCCGACCCTGGCGCAGCCTCCGGCCCCTGCCCCGGCCGCGCCGCCGCTTCGGGACCCGCCGGGGGCCGGGGGCAGCCCCGGGGGGGCGCACGGAGACCCCCCCCTCCGCCTCGATCCGCGGGGTGCCCGGCACAGCCGCCCCCGCTGCCCTGCGCCGGGGTTAAGCAGCATAACCTGCCCGAACAGCTCAATACTGTTATTATCTCGGTGCTAATTTCATCATTTCTGCATCACGGGGCAGATGCCGGGCGCTGCCCCAGCGGGAAGTGGGGCTCCGGAAGGACGGCTCCCCATCGCAGGGTGCCACGGAGAAGAAATGGGGTGCACCTGCTCGACACGGCACCTCGGGCGTCGTGGTCCCACCGCATCTCGATCTGCGTCCCCACATGCTGACAGGGATGGAGAGAGGGGAAGAAATGGGGGGCTGGGGAGATAAAAATTGAAAAATAAAGAGAGGGAGAAAGGAAAGGGGAAAGAAAGAGAAGGGAAAGTGATAGGAAGAAGGGAAAGAAGGGAAAGAAAAAGAAAAGAAAGTAAAGAAAAAAAAAAAAGGAAAAAAAAAGGAAAAAAAAAAGAGTAAAGACGGGAAAGAAAAGGAAAAGAAAAGAAAGAAGGAAAGAAAAGGAAAAGAAAGAAAGAAGGAAAGAAAAGGAAAAGAAAGAAAGAAGGAAAGAAAGAAGGAAAGAGAGAAAGAGAGAAAGAAAGAGAAAGAGAGAAAGAGAGAAAGAAAGAGAGAGAGAGAAAGAAAGGAAGAAAGAAAGAAAGAAGGAAAGAGAGAAAGAGAGAAAGAAAGAAGGAAGGAAAGAAAGAAGGAAGGAAAGAGAGAGAGAGAGAGAGAGAGAGAGAGAGAAAGAAAGAAAGAAAGAAAGAAAGAAAGAAAGAAAGAAAGAAAGAAAGAAAGAAAGAAAGAAAGAAAGAAAGAAGGAAAGAAAGAAAGAAAAAAGGAAGGAAAGAAAGAAAGAAGCCAAAGAAGGAAAGAAGGAAGGAAAGACACGAAGAGCGAAAGAGAGAAAGAAAAAAATAAAGGAGGGAAGAAAGAAGCCAAAGAGACTTGCAGTAACATTTTTGCACTCTGATGTAGACAAAACACGAATCAATAAGTTATTAAAAACCCCAAACAACAAAAGCATTATTGCAGAGCAGAAAGCAGCATGGCTTTCTGTTAGGGAATGTCTGTATCTGATTGCAAATGTTGAAGTCACCAAGTAAAATTTTTAAAGGACGTGACAATAAAGATATTTGGACACACAGCCGTTCACCGGTGTCAGTCGTTTCCTTCCAAACACAGGGACAGGGCTTGGACGAGGGACTTGCGGTGGCTCCGCAGCAGTGGGAGCGCTTCAGATGCCCTTGCAGACCCACTCTGGTGTCTACACACCACGGGCGTATTGGGTTATTTTTGCCGAAACAGTGCAAACACGAGGTAGAAGCATTTATTTATTAATTTAACTATCTACCCACTTAATTATTTATTTTCCCCTGGAGCCCTGCAAGTTCCAGAAAAGAAAGGTGACCCTTCACGGGACGGGAGCGGGAGCGGAGATTTAATGTTCGCTTTGCCTTTGTTTTGCTCTCTTTGGAAGGCGGATCTAAACACACGGCAAACTTTGATTGCTTGTTTGTTTGTTTGCAGATAAGGGCATTTTCGGCTTCCAAGTTTCACTCGCGGCACCGCTGCGGCTGTCACGCAGCACTCAGCGCACCCCGTTGTGCCCCCCTTGTCAAACCACCTTGGCTCTCCGGGCGCACCCAGGTCCCTGCTGGGAACGCGCCATTGCTGCGGCTGGCAGGGCCGGGAATTTCGGATATTTCCCCTCCAGGGCAGCTCTCTGGGACGGCGAGCCCCGAGGGCTGATGACTGCCAGCCAGGTGCGCGCCGCCCGCCCCCCCCTCCCCCCCCTGCACGCCGACACGCGTGTGGCGCAGCGCGTTCGCGCGGAATTAATTAGCGAAGACGGAGAAATAGATTATCCTAATAACCCCGCGGACAAATGAAGGACAAAGACCGGAGGGGTCCCCCCGGGTGCCGAGCGGAGCCGCCTCCGCGCCCCCCTCTCCGCTGCGGCGGGACGGGGAATGGGGGGGGGAGAAATGGGGGGCGAGGGGAGCGCGGCCCCTCCGCGCCTCTCCGCGGCTCTCCGCGTCGTCGCCGCCCCGTGGCCGGTTCCCGTGGCCGGGGCTAGGTGGCGCTCCGCCTCGCGGCACGGCCGCGCCGCCCGCCTGCACCCGCGGGGGGCTCCGCGCCCGCGCTGCCGGCCGCGCAAAACCCGCGCAGCCCTCGGAGGGGGGCGCGGAGCTGGGCGAGCCCGGGAGGGGTGGCCCGCAGCCCGGCACAGCTCGAGGGGAGGTGGGAAAGGGGCGCGGGGGGAGCCCCCCCGGTGCCCACGCGTGTCCGCGGGCGCGCAGCGGTGTAGGTGGCGCCGCGGGTGTGGGCTGGGTGGGAGCGCAGAGGCGCTCCGTGCCGCGCTGCCACGAAGGCAGCAGGACAGTTGCGATGGGTTTCAAGGGTCGGGAAATCAAACACGGGCCTCTGGTCCCCGCAGGGCTGCGCGTGGTGTGGGCGTTTTTGAGGATTTCTCCCCAAGGCGAGAGCCAGCACCCGCGGTGGGGATGGACAACTATGAGCTCTAGGCAGCGAGGGCATCCTTCCCAAATTCACCCTCAGCATTGCTAGGGCTTCTTCCCAATTCCTGCATCTAAAGAGTAAACGGCGTTTTGGGGCAGAAGAAACCCTCTCTTTGCGGGACAAACCGCTAAAAAAAGTTCCTGGGGGAGATCAAGCCGACACAGAGCGGGCAATGTCCTACAGCCCATCGGGCTGCGGCATTATCACCACCAGCGCTGCTGCTGTTGCTGCCACTAATTGAACAGGGAGGTTTCCATCATTTGCATCAATCCTGCGGCACCTTAAGGAAAGTGGCCTATGAGATGGGGAAAAGTAATAGTAAACAGTGATTCACCGAGCGCTGTCTTGCGGAGCGCTCCCGCAGGCGAGGGAGATGCTGGGCTGCTCATTTCGGCTCATCTCGGGAGCGTGGCGGCTCCTTCCTCGGCGGGAGGGATCCGGAGGAGTTTGAGTGGCCTGATTGGTAAACTTTATTAGGGATTTCGGATCGGATTATTCGGATTTGGTGCCGTGGGATCTTTGTGGAGTCTCTCTCTCCCTCAATAGGTGTTAGGCTGTAACTAGGAGGCGCTGAAAACCTAAGGCGGAAAATTTACAACTTGATCAGCTCCAAACCACACACACCAAAAAAAATCTGCTACTGTTGCAAACATATGTTACGGATTAAGTTAAGCAAATGGCTCTAGTTTTGCAAGGTTGAAAGCTGATAATGAAAACTTATATGCTAAAGAGTTTGGCTTTTGTTCTAACTCCAGTTCCTTAAACGCCAGCAAATCCCATTTACCTTTCTGAAAAAAAAATAAAATAAAATAGGAATAAAAACAATGCCCTCCATCTAGCTGGAATGGGAGCCCTGGCACTTGCCCCTCCGGCGGAGCTGAGCCTGCCCCGAGCTCTGCATTTATCTCCAGGTATTCGTTTCAGGCAGCGGGCACGGCGGGGCAGGCAGCACCTGGGGTCGCACAGCCCTCCCCGGCCCCCCCCGAACCCCTCTCCCGAAGGATCCCCGGCACCCAGGGGTCCGAATCTGATTTTCCTGCCCCCTCTCCCCTCCGCACGGCGGACCCCGCACTCTCGTCCCCGCCAAGCCCGCGATGAGGAAGACTGCGGCGGGGAGAGCGCTTTGGGGAGGAAGGTTGCACCTGAAGGTGACCCCAGCCCGCCCGCAGTTCGCCCCCTTGGCTGCCCCCCATCTCCCCTGCCTTGGCCGCTGCGGTGGGAGAGGGGGGCCCCCCTCTCGCACACATCACCTGTCGCGATACGGCTACAGGGACAAAACCGGGTCCGCTGCACTCCCGGAGGTGAGGGCTGGTGCCCCCTTTATTGCTCTGTTACTTGTGGAGCCCGAGGAAAGGGGCTGAAGGCCCGAGTGGGGGGTGTCTCTGTGGGCACCGAGCTGGGGAGGGGTCTCCCTGCTGCGTGCGGGGCCAGGAACGCGCGGCCGCTTCGCTGCCCGTCGGCTGGCAGCGGGGATGCGACACTGATAAATGGCCGGGAAGAGGAGAAGCCACCCCAAAAGACATCGGGGGGTCACAGGAGGAGGGGGCGAGAAAAGCGCCAAGGGGGTCCCGACACTCCTCCTCGGGCTGGGGGAGATTTGTTTATTCCTTTCGAAGAGAAACGGAGGGGGGGGGGGACGGGAAATGTCTCCAGAAAGACAAACAAAATACATTTTGCTCTATTCGTAGGGGAAAGTTTCCACGCTCCCCAAAGCCCTCACGGATCAAAATGCGTGTGAACGACCCTGTCTGTCCCGCGCGGGGAGTGGGGACAGCGCGGGGAGACGCGGGCTAAGGGGCAGGAGGGGAAGGGAGGCAGAGAATTAGGGACCTAAAAAAAAAAAAAAGAAACAAAAAACCAAAAAAAAACAAATCCTAAAACAACAGGGAATAAAAACAAACACCATGAAACGCAACAAAGTCTGGACACTCGGAGGCCAAATCCAAAAAGTTGGGGCGGATCCGAACGAAACTCCAGCGCCTGCGTTTGCTTTTAAAGAGCTCGGAGAGCACAGGGCTCGGTGGAGAACTGGGGGTGAATTTTCCCGACCATTGTGAAGGCGCAGTGGGGTTCCAACTTTGTTTCCGTCTTCCCTTAATATATATACTTATACGTGTACATTTATTTATAAAGAAAGAGCGGAGAAGAATAAAGAAAGACGAAAAAAAGAAAGAAAAATAAATTAAAAGGGCAAATAGAAAATAAAACAAAAACATTCCAGACGAATATTCAGCGCCGCAAGACATTTAAGCCTTCGGTTTCGTGCGCGTGTGGCAAAGCCTTTGATGCAGGCATCTCCCTCTGCGCCGAAGTCGTTGGGCGAAGCCCCCTGCTCTGGGGGGTCCGGGAGGAGGTGGGCTCAGAGAAACCGCCCCGGCCCCCCCCCGATGCCCCCAGGAGCTGCGGCGGGTCCCGTCCCGGGGGCATCCCGCACCCCTCGGCGGAGCGCTGAGTCCCTGGGGGCTTGAGGCGAGGGGGGGCACACACAGGGGGAGGGGGCGACTCCGAGACCCCCCGGGAGGTCCCCAAACGACGTCCAACACGGCGGCCCCCCCGGGCAGCCACGGCGGCGGGCTGCCGGGTGGGGGCACGGAACAAACGGATTCGCGACCCCCGGCACAGCCAGCAGGACCCGGGGCCGGGGGTGTCCCGGGAGGGGCTCCCCGAGGACCGGGCTCCCCCCTGGGGTCTGACCCCGCAGCCGGTTGCGGATCCCGGTGGGGCGGGAGGAGGAGAAACGCCCGGTGCGCCCTGGTTCTGGGGGCTACACGCCGGGACCCCCCCGGCGGAGCCGCTCGGGGCCGGGGCTGGCACCGAGCATCAGGACCGGGCTGACCCCCCCCGCCCCTCTGCCGCAGCCCCGGGAGGAGTCGAGGGGGAGTGTAACAGGCAATCAACTTTTTTTCTTTTTCCTTTTTTCCCTCCCTTTCCTCCCCCCCCCCCCCCCCTTTTTTTTTTTTCCATCCTCCCGCCCGGGAGCAGCCGGCCACCGGGAGTTTTGCCCGAAGTGGCAGCAGATCAGCCACCGACCCCCGCCTCCCCTCCCCCTCCCTCCGAGGGGGCCCTGATACAGCGGGTGGGGGGCGCCGGGGGCACGGCGGACGGGGCGGGGGTGTCCCACGCCTCCCCTTTTCCCCTTGTCGTCGACCTCCCTCTCGGGGTCCGTTCCCCAAGGGGAGGAAATCCAGGGGGCAGCCGGCGACCCCTTCCCCACTCCCCCATCCGCCACCGGGGAGGCGACCCCATCGGAGCGGCGGCGGCCCCAGACCCCAGACCCCGGACCCCGGACCCCGGACCCCAGACCCCGCGCCCCGGCTTCGGCGGCGGCGGCGGCCCCGGCGCTGTCCGTGGTGCTGGGCCCGCCCCGAGCGCCGCCAAGCCCGGCCCTCGCCGCCCGCCTCGGAGCCAGAGGGGAGCCCTCAACCCGTCCCATCCCATCCCATCCCATCCCATCCCATCCCATCCCATCCCATCCCATCCCATCCCATCCCATCCCATCCCATCCCATCCCATCCCATCCCATCCCATCCCATCCCATCCCATCCCATCCCATCCCATCCCATCTCACTCCTCCCATCCCACCCCATCTCAATCCCATCCCACACCTCTCACTTCAACTCCATCCCACCTCATCCTATCCCATCCCATCCCATCCCATCCCACCCCAGGTGCTCCCTGCCCCATCCACCCAGCCGCCGCTTTTCGGGAACTTTGTCCCCGCCCAGGAGGTCGCTTTATGTCGGGAACCCGCCTAAAATGCCACAAGGATCCCCCCGCAGCCCCTGTCTGTCGCTGTTCGGGTGTCCCCAGCCCTCCCGAAAATGTACACCGAGTTGGCTGAAAGTGCCAAGGAAAACCACTTCGCATCCAGGTTTTATTGGTAGCCTTAGTGGTAATACAGAAATAAAAATAAAACCCAAGCGCACTCGAAGAGGGAAGCATCTCCCAAACAGCTCCGCCGGTCCCCATCCGAGGACGACCCAAAATCTGGCTCTTAATTCAATTAGGAAGAACCTCGGTGGGAGCAGAAGTAAGGCTTACACCTGCGAGAAAGGGACCGGAAACCGGGAAAAGCTGGCAAAAGCGACCATCAAAGTGGCAACACCTCGCCTGGCATTTGCTGAGAACCACCGGGCCACTATCAAACGGGTGCCGAGCACCGCTGGTGCCTTTTTGCACCCCACGGGGACCCGCAGGGGCAGCATCCGTGCTGGGGGGAGGCACTTCTGTGCCGCCTGCTGCGGGGGGCGAGGAGGGCTCCTCGCATCATCGGCTTCGCTGTGCGAAACAAAACTGCATTTCTTCGCGTGGCGAGACAGCCCGGCAAAGGAAAGGCGTAAAACGGCCCCGGGAGGGGGGGGAGATGCGCGGGAGGGGGATTTGTCTAATGGTGCCAGGGGTGGCAGCTTTAAGGGAGGAGTGTGAAGGCACAAGGCTGCGGACGGTCCCTTGCCAGGCGATAGGGGATTAGGTAGGGCTTGAGGAAAAGAGAAATGGAAGCGACAAAAGACGGCGACCCAGGCCTTTCCAGAGAAGGGTCAGCTCTCTCCTGCGCCGCACTTAGTGGGAAATTACTGCTGCTATTGTCTCCGCAGGGACAAACCAGCCCGCGGAGCTGGCCCCCAGAAATACTCGCATTTGCCTTACCCCAGCAGAGGGGTCCTGGGGGCAGCGGGGGCCGGGCAGGCACCGCTCGCCTTTCCCACTCGTGTTTCTCCTCCTTCGGGCCAAGGCAGAAGGCGGTGCCGGCGTGTGGGAGCCGCCGGGGAGCCAAAACTCGCCCAAAGTTCCCAGGAAACCCACCCAGCTCCCCCGGGAAAATAGTAAAAACCTCCCCCAGGAATTAAAAAAAAAAAAAAATAATAAAAATGACCGAGGGCTGAGCGCTGCTGGCACGGGGCCGGGAGGCAGTGCTGGCAGCGAGTGAGCTTTTTGGGGCCGGGGTCTGCTGCCCAAAAACCATCCGGGACCCCCGGCAAGGCTGCAAGCCGCAGGTGCTCCCCCTGCAAAGTCCCAAAGTTAAACCAGGGCGGCGTGGACCGGGACCCGCAGCTCACCTCCAGCCTGAGAGGTCCCCCCAAGTGTCAATGAAAACGTTCACTTCTGCTTTTATTCGCATTCTTATTTTATTCTTATTTATTTATTTTTTATATATATCAACTCAACGGCACTTCCAGCGGGCGAGGAAGCAGGAAGGGGCTCCCGGCCGGCCCCACCGCCCCGGGCTCCCACCACCAAACCCGCTCCTCCCTGCTCCATCGGGAGCCAGACTTGTGCCACCTTGTGCGGGTGTTGCGTGCTGCTGGAGCCCCGCAAACTGCGCCAGGGCACGGGGTTTTCTCCGCCTCTGCCTTCACACCCTTCAGGGGGAATAAAACGTCTCTGAGGGGCAAAACTGCAGCCGGCGGTCGGCGCGGGCTGGGCGATGCTGTCCTCGCCGTCACGTTTGGCCACTTTTTGTTCCTGCCACCAGCATTTAGGGGACCGTGCTGAGCACGGCGAAATTTAGAGATGCGGCAAAGCTGCTTGTTTGAGCCTACTTTGAAGTAGTAATGCTAGTGGGTCTGAAATCCAGATCTACGCGCTAATCTATGGTTTCGCCTTCAAACGGAGCTGAGTTACAAAGAGCTCGGGAAGATTTTGCATCTATTCAGCAGGCACAAAATCTTTAATTTTCTGAGGAGCAAAAACTCCCCAAGAAACTTCATATAGCTCCTTAGGTTTTGCTTAGCATACGTGATAAAACATTGATTGTCGCAGTTTGGTGACCCATGAAATTTGGGGGTTAGTTTTCTCTTCAGACCAGAGCATATAATTATGCAAATAAAGAGCTGTCACTGATCTAGTGAAATACTCACAAACACATGCAATCCGAAATGGAACAGAAAAGTGAAAATTTGTGGTATTATGATGGTTACAATGATAAATGACATCTCCTTCCAAGTTTCTCGAGAAGTGCATTTTTCACACTTTGTCGCGCATGTCAGGATGCTGCGGGCACACACCGCGGCGCACACACGCACACACACACGTCCCGCAGGATCCAGACACCCACAAATGCGTGCACAGGCACGCACACACACACACACACACACACGCACCCATCCCTCGACTCCCTGAGATTTGTCTCTGCCCAAGCGTGCGGTGGATGCATACATTCTTGGCAGGTTATTTTTGGTTTGGCTGACTCGAGCACGGTGCAATATGTGGCTACACGCGGTTTTGGATGTGACACTTTCCATTTGTACTTCTGAATGAAATTTCTAGAGGGGTAAAAAAAAAAAAAAAAAAAAAGAAAAAAGAACAAAAAAGAAAAAAAAAAAAGAAAGAAAGAAAGAAAGAAGAAGAAAACAATTAGTGTTATTTCTCGGGGACACTTTCCCACGAAAAGCAGCATCTTGTGACTGAGCCCCAGAGATTCACACCGCGATGGCTGCAACCAGCGCGGAGCAATGGGCGCACAATGCAATTTCTTTGCTTCCCCCCCTATTTATTATTATTATTTTTTTCCATAGCCCTGCTGCGTTTGAGGGTCCCCATGGGGCCGGTGGCTGCTTTCCCCCAGGACCATTCTTTCCCCCCCCTTGGTGAGGAAATGCTGCTCTCCGACGGGGGGATCGCTCTCCGAACCCCTCGCCCCTCTCAGGTGTCACCCTGGTCACAATATCACGGGGATGTCGCGACATGTCCCCGCCACTGGGTCCCGACGAGGTTGATTTCAGACCCCCCCGCCCCCGAGGAGCTCTAGCCCCAAAAAGACATCGATCCGGAGAAAAAACCCGTGGACCCCCGGCCGCCCCTCTCGCCGTTACCTCTCCGCACGGATCGACGCCGGCAGCGCCTCCGCGCAGATCCCGCGCATCTTGCGCGGCCGTGCAGCACTGCTCGCGCCCCCCGGGCGTCCCTCCCCGGCCAGGGGGGTCCGCAGCTCCGCCGAGCATCCGCGAAACCTCCCCGCAGGCTCCACCCGTCTTATTACCGCTGTTATTTTACGCCGGGGTTAATCGGGATTAATGCGGGGCGGTGGGGAGGGCCGCGCACCCCGCGGAGTGTGGGGGAGTGAGGATGGCACGGGGGTCTGGGGGTGAGGGAGCACCCCCGGGTCCATCACCCCACGGGGGACTTTTGTGGGGGAACTCATGTGTTTGTGGGGAGCAGCCCCCGGCGGTACCTGCGGGGGGTCTCGGCGCTGGGACGCAGGAGGCGGGATAAGCTCATCTTTATTTTGGCACGGAGTCCTCGGGGGGACCCCCTGCGCTTCGCAGTTCCTTACAGAAGCACAACCCGAGGCGAAGGCGCGGGAGGGAAAAGCCCCGAGTAAAGGGCGGCTGTTACAAGCAGAGATTTTTTTTTTTTTTTTCCCAAAAACTTTCAAATAAATCCGTCACCGCGACGCTTGGCACCTCGCTGCCTCCCCCGGTGCAGGTCAAAACTCCCCGGGAAGAGCACAGATACCCCAAATGCGTCCTCCGACCGGGGAGGAAAGGCCGGGGGCTGTTGCACACCGAGCCCCCCTCCCCACCTCCCCCCGCCCCCCCCAAGCTTCAGGCTCCCGGTACGGTAAACCCCGCAAAAAGGAGGATTTCGGCTCAAAACTGGCCAGTCGTCCGCCCCGTGCACCCCTGAGGGTCTCTGCACCCGGAGGTACCGGCGCCCTCCCCCTCCCCCAAATAATCCCCGTCCCCCAGGTGAACCACGGGGAGCATCCCACGAGCGGGGGTCCCGAACCTACGGGCACCTTTTTTGCCTCCCCGCTGCTAACCACATCGGAGGCGAGGCCGGCACGGCCAGTGAATAATAATAAAAAAAATTAGATCACTCTAATTTCGCATAATCAAAACGAAAAGAGCTTAATTAGCGTGCTCGCAGGCCGGGCACGCTGTCAGGCACGTCTCGGGATGCGCGGCCGAAAGTTGCCGGCACCGAGGGCGGTGGTGGGGGGACCGGGGGGGACCTGAGGAGGACCCAGGAGGGACACAGGGGGGACAAGGGGGGTCCAGCCCGGGTGGGGATGGTGTGAGCAGGGAGCCCAGGCCCCGGTGATCACCACGGGACAGCAAGTCATTACAAATCCGGTGTATTAAAACGGAAGCATCTTTGCATTTAAAAATAAACGGGAAAATGTGCCCCCTTTTTCTTTTTTGTCTGTCTCTCTCTTTTTTTTTTTTTTTCCTGTCATATTTCACAGTGTGATTCAGGCATTTAATGAATAGGCATTTTTTAAGTGGAGCTTTCAAAAGGAAGATAAGATCCACAGATAATGCCATTGATCCGGCAGGAGGAGAAAATCTCTACAACAAAGGGGCTTTCCCATAAATCGGGACCAAACTTCTTCGACCCTCCTACCGGCAGAAAATGAAAGACTGAAGAGTTGATCCCACTTGGTCCCAGAGAAAGAGAAGGCGACTGACTCTGAAATCACTACCGAAATCACGGGCTTGTTAGCACTTCTGAGTTAGAGCCCTCTTTAGAAAAGAGTAATTTGTGTTTTGTTCTGTCTCAAACTAGAAGGAAGCAGCAAAAATCCTGCAGGCAATGGGACCACGACGATGCTGTTAAATTCTGGCATCAGCCTGGTGCAGGGCTATGTCAGGGCAATTAGAGCTGCACCACGCTGCACTGTGCAGTACCACTGTCAGCCTTAATCTGCGTGCTGATGGGCAGCACGAAATCCAAGTTACAGCCCACAGGAAGCACAACCAGTGAACCCATATTGCTTTGACAGTTGCACTCATCTAGAAATAATGCAAAACGCTATTTAGATGTATACATCACGACCCTGTGCTCTAGGAAGAAAACAATCTAATGAGGGGCTGGGAGACTGCTTGCAGGAAGCAAGCAGTGAAGAGGTTTCCCCCTCGTCCTCCTTTTACAATTCTTCGTATTTTATTCTGTTGGAGCGCCGCGTCGGGGTCGGCTTCACCGAGCTGTTCTTTGCCTCCAGGGCTTCGCTGAAGAACCTGAAGATGGATGGGAAGCTCTTCCAGGAGGTCAGCTCGTGGCGCTCCGTACCTGCAGAACAGAGGGGACAGAGTGACCGGGGGATGCTGCACACCGCGGCTGGCCCTGTGCCCGGGGCATCACAGAGAAGCAACAGCAACCATCCACATCCATTTCCACATCCACATCCGCATCCATATCCACACCCATGCTTGTGTGGGAGTCGCAGACCCTGCGGACTGGGAAGGTGAGGACCCTGCAGCATGGTGACAGCACTACCTCCATGAAGAAACGTTTGCTCTTCAGATCTGGAGCACCTTGTCCCATTTTTTTTTTTTTTTTTTCTTTTTTCTTTTTTGCCCAGTACATGTGTTTTGGCCCAATACATGTGTATTGACCAAGAAGGGACACCAGACCCTAGCAGCACTGCCTTCCTCGGCAGACCCATACTTGATGAACCCATACATGATGTGCGGGCAGAAAACAGGAGCCTTTCCACTTACCCACACACAAATTCAATCATACCTCATCGTTTTGGAGGGAACCTCTGTTACTTTGCAAGCATTTCCTTGAATGCCTCTCACATTTGCTTTATTAAAAAAAAAAAAAAAAGGCAGCAAAGCAGCCCCCAAATGAAACCAAGATGCACGCCCCCCTCCTGCGGAGACGAGGAGCCAAACGTGGTGGAAGAGTTGGGATCTCTTCCTGGATAACCCAATTATGCGGGGATGCTGCCGGGAAGTCTCTGGATCCTGGGCCTCCGTTTGATACTTTAACATTGTTAATGATAATTCTTTAGTCTGTAATAGTAGGTCATTGCTATGGTTACTCTACAATGGTGCAACACTTCGCTTTCCCCTTCAGCTATTCGCTCAGACCCGGTAACCACATTTGTTGCTTAGCAACAGTTTTGTGACAGCATCACAATCTGGGGGTGACAACAATGAAGGACACGGTGGCCCTGGATGGCCCTGGAGGGGATGCCACCCTCCAGGGATGCTGGGCACAGTGCCGCCGCTGTGGTGCCCCCATGAGACCCTCATCATCCTCGCGGGATGCATGTCCTCAGCACGGCGCCTCTGTGAGGAGGCCTCCGGTGGAGGCCTGGACATTTGCCTCTCTTCCCCTGCATGCCCAGAGGCAACCAACCCATGATTTCCCCAAAAAAAAACCCTCTGCAGAGAGTTGACTGCTTCCCACACAAAGAGACGCCTGCCTACAAAGGCAAAGCACGCTGCACACAGACGCACATTCCCACACCCCCATCTCCCATGTTTGTCCTAGGGAGACAGCTTGTGACACCTAGTGCAAATTTCCTGGGGCATCTTTCGCTCAAACACTCCCCACCTCCAAATCCATCCCACCATTTGCAGGGTGACGGAACAAGCATGGGTTTTATGGAGGGGTGCTCCTTTGCTGCTGGGCTTCCTTGCACTCCTGTGTCACATTATGTTCCTTCACTCTTCTCTTCCTTTTCTTTCTTTCTTTCTTTCTTTCTTTCTTTCTTTCTTTCTTTCTTTCTTTCTTTCTTTCTTTCTTTCTTTCTTTCTTTCTTTCTTTCTTTCTTTCTTTCTTTCTTTCTTTCTTTCTTTCTTTCTTTCTTTCTTTCTTTCTCCCCATTTCCTTCACTCTGCCTCTCTCTCATCAACAACATTCCTCCTTTGTGAAAGGGCCATCCAGAAACAAAAAATGGCAAAACAATAAGTTTCAGAAGCCTCCCCTTCCCTTTCTCAGCCTTGCCTTCTCCCATGCACTCTCCTCCTTCCCTCAAGAGAGATCAGGCTCACATTCACTGGTGTTACTGAAACTGATTAACCTAAAGCTTTCCTGTAGCAACCCCTCTCAACCCACCCCTCTCAAAAAACAATTCAAGCTTTGAATCTAGAGGGACTCAATGATTCAGCGGTCTAAAGCAATTTTAACACTTCCTATTTTCCCTTTCCTAGTAACAATCTCACTGACAGATGAACAATTTCCCTGGTGATAAAATCACTACAATGGCTATTTAGTTTCTGGGATTATGATGATTCTTTGCTTGATTAATATTGCAATAAGAAAAGCTTGCCAAGTAACTGCCTTGGCCCTTTACAGTCATTTAAAGGTCAAATTTTGTCCTTACTTATTCACATTCAACTACTACTAAAGGGAGAGCCCTAAAAATTTAACACTGCACAGACTGTGCATTTATGATTTATATACCGAAGGCTTGGAAAATTAGACAGAAGGAAGAGGAGTTATGTCCTCAGGGTGATGACAGATTTGGCCATAAGGCTTTCGCCAGAGAAAAAATATCGTTGATGAATGCAATCTCAATCGTGTATTTAGCAGTAGACAAATCTAAATTAAATGCATGAGAAGCCATCTATTTTTTGATTGAAAGAACCGTTTGTGAGAGTCGGGTAATACGAGGTGGCTGTACTACAGCTGAGATACTCTAAGGTATATATCCTCTTGGTGCCTGCTAATTTCGATGGCTGTCATTATAAACTGCACGATGCGGTTAGGCAACGACATTCATTCTCGGAAAAATCTGAGGAGCACGGTGCAATGAAAGGACATATGATGGCCGCCAAGTGTGGGAGACAGCTTGAACATCCTAAAACAAGCCAAGGCTGCTGCTGCTGAAGAATCACAGCCATTGATCCTGCCTCTCCTGACTCCGCAAAGACCCGGAGGGGCAGCCCAAGGGCTTCCCGAGGACCCGCATAGGAACGGGAGCTGAGGGAGCACCAGTATGGCATTGCTGGACAAAATGCAGGAGCAGCCAAGGGTCTGAGAGAGGACTGACCTGCTGGCTGCTGGTGTGGAAGGAGGCAGGGGAAACGGTGTTGTGTCAAGTTCAGGGCACTGCGGGGGAGCAGCGCCAAGGCGAGGGCGGATCCGGCAACCAGGAGGGAAAACGAGCAATGACTAATGCAGCGAACGGGCTTCAGAATCAATTTACACATGGCAAGAAAGAGATACTGACAGCTGGAAATAACGCAGGCTTGATGATACAGTTGTTGATACAAAAAATCAGGTGAGGGAATACTCGCTAAAATTTAATATACAAATCACTGGGTCTGGATGACATGCATCTGAGGGTCTTCGGGGAACCAGTTAATGAACTTGCTGAACTACTAGCAATTATTTCTGAGAACTCATGCACAATCAGGTAGGCACCAGAGGACTGGGGCGGGGGGAGGAAGAAAAACAATGCTAATTTGAGAAAAGAAGGATTAAATGAAATCACCACACATAATATTTACCTTTGAATATTATTAAAGTAAGAGATCGACATTTAAAAAAAAAACAACCCCGCAGGTGCCTTGAGGAGAACAGAAGCTGTAGAACAAAACGGGCTCAGATTTCACAAGAACAGATAAAAAATGAACTCGCCCACTTCACTGAACCACGGAATCTAGCAGGCAGAGAAGACAGGGCCATGACCACATCCTCCTGCACAGCCCAGTCAGACACCACAAGTGCGGGAGGGATGTGGGGCATCACCTGCAGCATAGTGCCACCACCGCGGCACACCTTGCCTCCTGCATGCCCACCATGCCCGTGGCGACCACCACAGTGTCCACAGGTTTCTGGTCCCTTGCCTCTGGGTGGGCTGAGACTGTCTGAGCTTCTTGGGGGCTGGCTAGAGGGCTTTGGAAGAGAAATAATAGGTGTGGTGCAGGGCTGGAAACAGAGCTGTGGTGTCGCTGAGGGATTGGTGTTAGGACTTATGTCTTCTAAACATGGTTATTAGTGATCTGAGAGAATAATGGTAGCACTTATTAGTTAGCTGGATGAATTAGCAGGTGATACAAAGAAGAGGACATGAAGAAAAAGAAGGAAGAGAGAAGAAATAATACTAATATTGACACTAATATTGATACTAATACTGATACATACTAATATTGATACTGCTAACTCTAACACTAATATGAATACAAATTCAAATTATTAATATTAATGCTAATGCTATTGCTAATAAATGTTAACACTAATATACTAATACTGATACGGATACTAATAAATGCTAATACTAATATTGATACTAATACTAATGCTAACACTAATAAATATGAATACTGATACTGATACCAATAATTACTAATACTAATACTGATTGTAATATTGATACTGGTACTGATACTGACACTAATACTAATATTGACACCAATACTAATGCTAACAATAACAACAGCAATAACAACAATAACAAAAAAAAATAATATAAACAAAAATAGTTAATAACAGGAGCCTAAATGGGCAGGAAAAATGGAAGAGGGAAAAAAAGGAGCTTGTATAGGTGCCTGTCGAGATGGCATCGTGTTGCGTGTGAGCACGGAGTGGGTGACCCCGGTGCCACGCAGGCCTTCCTGCTTGGGAAGTTTTTCCGCTGAGACCAGCTGCGATGCTGGCCTTGGCTCCGGCCCCTGAGGAAGCAGCTCCTCCTGCAACACCATGGCCTTTGAAATGAATTAAGGGTGCTCTGCACCTCAGGATTTAGCCTCTGATGGAGCAGGCAGCGTCACAGCTCTCCATGAAGCACCTTGCATAGTGAAAAGCTTCCACCTGGCGTCAGTGGGAGCCACACCGGGAGGACCCTCGCTGCTACGTCTGTCATCCCAGGCACTGAGCCACACCTGTACCAAGCCTTGCCAAGGCCTCCTCCAGGGCTTCTGTGTTTCCACAACACAGAGGAGCAATGCCAAATGCACAAAGAGATGATGATCCATGTTCCCTCTGGCCTAGGGAGGTGAATGCAGTTCACAAGGCCTTGCTGGAAAGGCCTCTCTTTCCTTGTCACGGTATCTACACACACAGAGTCTTGATCCTTAATGTATGCCATTGTGTAATGGTGTAATGATGCAATGATGCTGTCCAAACCTGCATGTGTGCATCAGGAAAAGCAGTATCCTACCTGCTGCACCCGTCTTTTCAGATGTTCTTCCCTTTCCCAGAGTTCTAACCAGGAACTTAACTTTTTAACCCCTGACTCCATCAGACGTTATCCAGAGTGACAGGTTTAACTATTTTTAATTCATAAAGTTTCTGCATTTACTATTTTTGGAGAAGGGTCCCTTGGATCTGCACAGAGGAAGTGAAATGTGCTCTGCAGAAATTACTGTGGCTGCTGTGACTACTTTGCTCTACTGAAGTAAATCTCCAGATCTGAAACCCCAAAACAGAAGATCATCATCAGGAGATCAGAGCATCATCAGTTGTTTTATCAGGAGATTTAACAAATGTGTTTGTTTAAAATCATTATGCACTTCTGACAGAGAGCACAAGAACTTCAGCAAAAAATTGGGGAAGAGTCCATTAGCTCAAGAGGTTCGAGAAAGGATGATCTTAAGAGCTTCTGCATATGCAGTGGACATCTCAGTGGTGAAGAAGTGTTAAAAGCTTAAGCAAAATTAAGAGAGAAGTCATAAACCAATTAATGAAATGGAAGCAGTGATTTCTGTAATAATAATAATAATAATAATAATAATAATAATAATAATAATAATAATAATAATAATAATAATAATAATAATAAAACCACACATGCACAAAAGAACAAAACCTTGGTGTGTTTAGTTTGGCTTAGATGTAATAGTTTGTGGAGTCATGGACATGATAATAATCTAGAAGTGTCTTGGTAGGGAAATGAATTCTTTGGAGGAACCATGAGGGAAGAACCAGGCAAAGCTGGAGGAATGAAATACAGCTTAAGTAGAGGGCTTAGTCCCACAGTAAGTTGTTTTAGATGGAATGTTCGTGTGAGAAAAATCGTGGGAAGCTGTTTGGCAATGCCAGAGAACAGACTACACATACTAAGGCATGTTATGCTTAGCTATTACCTCCTGTGACACTGACAACAGTGTTTACTTTTGTTGGACATTTATTATCTGTAATATCTTTACTAGAATGACAGAAATGGAGCAGCAAGAATCCCACCAGCCCAGAACAATGATTACCTCTGAACCACCCCCTCCCCCCCCCCTTTTTTTTTCCTCATTTACAGCACATAATCAGAAGCAGCAAGTGGTTTGGAAAGGTAACAAAATATTTAACAGCCTCCTCTCACCCTGCACACAACTGATGGGAAGACTCGTGCAAAAGCTGAGTCAGAGCAAGGTTTGCAAAGTGAGAAAGAGACTGGGAGCCAACACACCACTGCAGCCATCATTTCCACCACTGTTCATTAAATATTAAGGGCAGTCCCAAGAGCATGGGTCATTTGTTTGCTTCTCTGAGCACTAACCGGTCAAATAAACCAAAGTTGTAAGGTCGCTCGCTTCTGAGTGCAGGTCAAGTCATTTTCTTTTGAGCATGCGTTATAAAAAGGAAAAGAGAGCTACTGCGTTACAAACAGGAGGAATCACAAACAGGTTAGCAGCTGAAGGTGCAGGATGATCAATGTCATTTAAAGAGATGGAAGAGTTTCAGAAACCCAGTGGTTTTAAGGGACTGGTCCTGGGCAGCAAACTCGTCCTATTCCTATTTCTATATGGACACTTACATGCAAATCTCTATCATCACCATCTACAGACATTTCTACATCTATCTGTATTTATATATGAACATCAATATTCCTTGCCTGTCAAATATGAGATGGGGAGTTCACTTTACATCACAGAAGGTATTTTGGTGGTGAGAAAGCACCTATGGAAGCTGCAGGATCTCATTGCATTAAGTAGCAATGGGTCAGGCAACAGTCTCTTGGGAATATTACAGGTATACCTGAAAAATTGCACATGTTCTTGAATTTCTTTCCATCCAGCCCTATTTTTTAATAGTTTGTGATTTTACCAGCTGTATTTAGACAACCAGTAGCACTGATTCTATTTGCATGGTACATCATAGCTCTGAAACCTGTTGATAATACACATCAGTGTAAACTTTTTAGATGTAGGTTCTTTTTCTTCTATCATAAATTAGAAAACAAAACAAAACAAAACACCCAACTTTATAAAATTGTACCCAAGAGCACAAAGTAGTTAGTATATGAAAAACATAATTTTCTCCATCAGGGGAAAGGAAAGTTATAAGTAAATGAAGTTTTTACCTGTTTAAAAACCCTGCACTTCCCAAGAACACTCATTCACCTGGCTTCTTTGGAGACCTCTATAATACCCATATTTAAGCTTCGAGGCTCCCACAGGTTATAAACCTGGGAAACACGATGGCTCTTAACATGCAGCCGCACCGTGACAGCAGTCAGTGGCCTCTCCTTGTCCTGTGCTTCCCAAGGGAAAGTCCAACAGGGGTTTCTGCGGCTGTGCTCACCATTGCTGTGCTTTAGGGGATGGGCAGCAGCCAAGACTGGGGCTAGAATACTACTCTAGTGCATGCACAGCACTTGACATTTACACCACATCACGGCAGTACCTGTGTGCTCATTTAATTCATGCCAAATGAAATACTGCAGGGCAGATTTAAAAATCTGAGCTTATTCCAAAATCCCAAAGCTTTTCAGTGATTCTGGTGCTTACAGGGCGGAGATGTGAAGTTACACCCCTCGCTGGCAAGCTCTGCTGACGTGGGAGAGCACTACTTACGCAAGGAGTTTCATTGATTAGAGCAGGACCGGGTGTGTGAAAGGACCGGCGCTTAGAAAATAGCTACTCTCTGTGATGGTGTTTTACGATTATTTGCTCCTAAATAGTAATTGTACCATCAAACATCCGGATGGAGAATTAATTATTGGAAATAATTCAGAAAATGCTGATGTAAGCTTCCTTCAGTGAAGAACATCGCAGATTTGTAAAACCCACCAAGCAAATGAAATTATGTAAATCACCCGAGGAACAGCTGTACCAGCAGCATGAGCACGAGCCGATACGGCTTTGGCGCTCCCAGGCACGCACGCAGCCAAGGCGATGCTGTGGAAATGGCAGCGCTTGCACCCAGAGCAGCGAGGAAGGGCAGTGCTTTAAAATCCTGCATTATGTGACGGTAAAGACACCCTGCCTAATAAAAATGGAAGAGGGCCCTTAATCACCAGCAGGATAAGCACAGACCTGCAATTGCAAAAAAGCAATTATAAAGTAAAACAGCTGAATATAATTTTCTCCCCTTACGTGCCAGAACTGGAGTGGATGCCAACACTGGCAATCACGGAAGTGAAGGAGGTCTTTCCAGGGACAGAAACGGCCCCGTGCTGAAGGAACAAATGGGCCATGAAGCGCTGCAGCAAATGCCCAGTGCTTTTAGGATTTCAGCAAGAATCTGAATTCAAATGTCGTAAGCCTGTAGTGCATAAATGAACTCCTGCTGCCCCCATCCCCCTCGTGGAAAATGTTCATAATAAGGAGCATTTCAAAGGGTTTTTGTTTTCTGAAATTTCTGCTTGGATTATAATGTCCTGTTGTATCTTTGTAGGCAGAGGATTACAGTCAACATGAGCCCAGACTATATTTGCAGGTGCAGGAACAGCATTTTATGTACTGTACTTTTACAGTTAAGTTCAGAGGCAACTCAGTCTTGTGCTTCCTGCCACTGGTGCTCACACAGCACTCATCACTGTAAAAAAGCCCTGCCTTTGAAAGGAAACAACCCAACCCAACCCAACCCAACCCAACCCAACCCAACCCAATCCAACCCAAGTCAACACAATGCAACGCAACCCCTCCATGGTGTCTCCACCAGCTCCCAGTCTCTGCCTGGTCTCCTGGTCTTTTTTTTTTTTTTGGCTGAGTTTGTGCTGGTGAAGAAGAAAACCCCATCAATGTAGATGCACTGCCTCTGAGACACTGGCGGTGCTCCTGAGGGAAAGCTGAGCAAAACACATCCATAATCCTGCTGTCTGTGGCTGCTGGAGGGTGGGAACAGGGCAAGCGATGGGGACATCCACCCTCTCTCCTGCCGGACACCTGCTCCAGGTGCCACAAGCTGCCAGAAAGGACTTAGCTCTTTGTGTCAAGAGGTGAAATTTAACAGCCTAAACCCAAATGATCCTGAGCATCCTGATTCAGCTGCTCAGTGCCCCCCGAGGTGTCTAAGCTCCACTGACACCTCTGCGCCTGACCTTAGAGCTTGTGCCTTATTACAGCACTGCCTCTGTATATGCTCAGAAACACCTCAGGCTTGACAGGGCAAATGCTTTCATGGGTCTCAGGCAGATAGAGAGGCCCCTCCGTAATGCTCAGTACGTACACAGGCCTCAGAGGGAGGAATGCCCTCTTCAATCCTTCTTTTTTTCCCAACTTTCTTTTCACTCCTTCCCCATTTTAATTCTGTTCAAGACACCTGTTTGTCCAGGAGGAACTTCTGAATTCCTCCCCCCAAACTTGCCCACCTCACAGCTCTTCCCAAACCCTTGTCCACCAGATGTCCCTTAATTCCTCCTGGATCTCATCCATCCATCTAGACCATCTTTCCAGTCTCTATGGCTCCTAATTCCTTTTTTTTTTTTTTTCCTTCAAACTGTTCTCATCAGACCTTCTCCTTGAAAACACCTCACTGGAAAACAGAGACTGAGACATGGTTTTGCCAGGTTTTTTAAAAACATGGGCACAGGCTGCACCTACCACTCAGGGATAGTGGTGAGACAGAAAAATGAGGGCACGTCCACGACAATACAACAGCCCTACCCTGAATGTTATGACAAATGAGCAGTCAGTCTTCTATGTGAGAATGATGGTTTCATGGGAAATTTAGTACAGTTTTTAGTGACTTCATGGAAAGGAAACACATCTGTGTTTGTAAAATGCCTGGAAAATAGAGCTGGGCTACCAGAACGCAAAAAAAGCATAACAAAAAAGATTTTAAAATTCAAGTTTTGGAGTCATGGACAGGTTCTCTGTTCATTCTGCTAAAATTTGAATTTTACCAAGTAATTACAAAAAAAAAAAAACTCTATGGGAGAAAAACTGTGAAAAAATTGCTACGGTGGGAAGAAGACAGCGCTGTTTCACCAGTGAATTCACACTGATACAGTCAGCATTAACCTTCTTATGTAAGCATGACCTTTGCTGGTCATTGCGAACGAACATTCTTGAGAAAGGCAGGGGACTGAACCCAGACCGCGAGATTTCATGGGCAATGATCATTGTTGTGGGTCAAGTACAGCTGTGCTGCAATCATGAAGTTAATAACCTCTCCCACGGCAGCTTTACATACGGCTGTCTCCGAGGAATGCTATTTCTGTAACTCACAGCCTTTGGAGATGCTATTTATAATTTATAACCAATCTGAAGCGCAAAGATTTTTTCTCTCCTGCAAGTCCCAGTAATCAATACAGGTCTGCACCCATCACAGTCCCGTTGACGTGAAGTTGATGTGAAGTGGGTGAGCACTGTGGCTCAAAACCACTATGGCCACCTGCAGCATCTGGGCTGGAACCGCAAACAAAGGGGAAGGAATGCTCTGTTCGGGTGCCATCTCAGCTGTTTAGTGTCACAAACTAAATTAATTGCATATTTGCCTCAGAGACACTCAGAAACTTGAGTTTTTCTGGCATGTGTCTCATGGACTTCAGGCTTCCACGCCCTAATTCATAACACATCAGGAACTGGTGTTTGATACTTGAAGTGTCCGTAGCGTGGAAACCAGCAATTTAAGACTAAGCACTAATTTGCAGAGGCTTTGCAGATGCGAATTAAACTAGATTTAACTAAGCTGAGTAACATTGCACTTCCCATGACTTAACCTTGGAGACGTCATCAGAGGGAACATTCAAGATTAATGACCACGGAGCTGCACCAAGAGCACAGCAAAGCATAGGGCATCAGGGAGGGAGGGGAGACGTTGGTGACTGTACCTGAGATGAGATGAGAACACATACTGTGACAGAGGGGGGATGACCTCCACCAATGCCCTGCCTGAAATCCCCTTTTCTTAGGTGGGCACATGCATGGAAGGTTGGTCTGCCACCAGCAACAGAGCCTGGGATGAACGTGGAAAGGTCAAGTTTGTGGTGGAAGGAGGAAAAAAAAGACAAAAAAATAAACCCTTTAAAAATGGAAGACTCTTGCTCTGTCTTTTTCTGGCTTTTCTGTGGCTGGAGTGAGCTCATCAGGACCCAGGGACCAGCATGGGGAAGGACAGATGTGGATTTCTCCTGGAGGAACTGCAGGTCATGTCCTGCCTTACAACCTTGGGAGAAGCACAACGGGCCTGAAAGCAGCCCCCAAAACACATCTTTCTGCTAACACGGTATTCATCATCCAATCGAAGAGCTGAAAAGGTTGTAGCCACTTCAACACTTAAATAAGCTCCCTTTGGGAGACCATATTTATTCCAAAATGAGGACTGATTTGCTACTGCCATTCATATATATATATATAAATGCCACCAAGCTCCAAAGCTATCTTCTAGCTGACATAGTCACCTCCATTCTGAAGGAACAATGTTTGTTTTCCCTACCAGACAGAGAGAGGGAAAAAAAAAAAAAAAGAGAGAGAGAAAATAGCAAAGCTTAATGACCCTGGTGCATTTCCAAATGCAAATTCTCATTTTGAAATACTGTCCTGACCTAACAATTGACCTTCTGATGTGGAGTCTTATGACAGAACTGGTGCTCCTAAGTCAGGCTCACAGAAAAAGCAAGCAAGATCCTTCATGTCATGGTAGGGATCTTCTGCCAAGAGTTCAGTGGGTGCTGAAGAAAACTTGAGTTTAGTCTCTCTCAGTGAGAAAGATGGTAAACCTCAAGAACTGGAAATGAAAAAGCAAGAACCTGCCAGGAAAGTATATTTGGAAGTGGAAGAGAGATGAAATATTTAAATGAGTTTCAAAACTTGTTTCAAATTGTTTTCTTTTCCTTACATTGAGGATCTCTTTTTTTTTAAATTTTTTTATTTTTTTTTATAAAATTAAGACAGAATGGAAAGAAGTTGTCAGGGTAATTTCTCTCTGAAGAATTGCTGAACTGGAATTATGTCATCTTGCATTAAAATTATCAGTTATTGCCACAGTTGGCCCACAAATATTATATTAAAAAAGCAGGAAGAAAATCACTAAAATACATTTGGGGAATTCTTTTGTTTGTGCCCTGTGCATATCTTTTAATACTTATTGCTCCAATTTGGCTTGGTTTGTCTAAAACACTGTAGGCTGTTTTTTCAAAACAAGCCTAAAACAACTGTTGATATATTAGGGAAAAAACGACATGGGGAAAAACAAGATTGAGGTGGGAGCTGAAGTTTGTCTAAATGAGAACAATATCAGCATGCACAAATGCACAGACAAGCACAGTTTGACAGTCACTGCTCATAAAAGATCCTGCAAGGAGTTAATATGAAAACTAAATCTCCTGTAGAGGGAAGTTGGAGGGGAGCTCATATATAAGCACTTAAGGAAAACTTGCGCCGTGGCTGGAATATATATAGCGCATTCCCCATTAGTCTAGGGATAAATGAAATGTAATAACCACGATATATTGCTATATTAAATTAAGAAAATATTTTTTTCAGTCTTTTGCAAAAAGAGGGAATCTATGACTGACTAAAAAGCAACGCGCTTTCCGTCAACAACATACCCATCTGTTTTGACACGCTTTTCAGAGCCAGTACCAAAACGACATGAATGCTTCACATTTTGTGCCTCTGTAGCTGCACTACGTGACTGCTCCTCCCCGCAGGAACCTCACCGAGCCTTGCAGTGCAAATCCTCCACATCTCCAGATGCCCCCAGTGGATTTTCCACTGAAGGCCTACGGGGTTGCCTCCGAGCTGGGAAAGGAAGGGGACGTGCAGGGCTTGCTCCCATATGGATCGCTCCTTTGTGAAGCCAGGAAAACCAGTCCCTGCTCAGAAAACACTGCCCCAGGCTTTGCTCTGTGCACAGGGGTCCTGCTCGGGTCTGGGGGAGAAGAGTGACTCTCCTCCATGCAAGGAGCCCCCATGCACCATTGCACCGCATTCCTGGCATGTGCCAAAATGCCCCCGCTGGGGCAGGACCATGATGGCATCTGCCCCATGGCCCAGGGTTTCTGTCACTGATCCGAGTAACAACCACCTCAACTGTGATAATTTCCATATTTTCTGTGTTTCCTTTAATAGGGAAGCACCTTGAGGGGACCATGCTGCTGCCCTTGCACAGCACTGGCTGAGCTGGACTTCTGATGTACACGCTGGTACATAAATTAAGTTTCACAACAGAAATGGTTCAGAAAAAAAAAAAAAAAAAAAAAAAGAATCAAATAAATCTGTGGCAGACAAGCTTAGCAAATCAAATAGATGCAACTGCTTTGGTACGGGCTGGGAAGTGCTAAAACCAAATGCTTCCTTAGGACACCCATTGCTTAATGTGGCTTTCTGAAATATGAAAAGCAGATACTTTTTAATTGGGTTTAGTATCCCAAATGGGTCATGGAGATATTCCTATCTGACTTTTGTGTGTTAAGCAAGTAGATCCTTTGTAGTTAGGGATCTCCATAGTTTCCATTATAAGAGCTTGTCTTCAGTTGCTTATAAATTTTGCCAAGCTAAGTATTTGGGATGAAAATTCCCATGCTCTGTTTCTGCCTCAGGCTGATTATTATTATTTTTTTTTATGTTTCAACTAAAAGGATTTAGTCACTTCAGGAAATAAGATTGAGGAAAAACATGTTTTGCCCCTGTTGGGGAAAAAAGAAAAAGAAAAAAAAAGAAAGAGAAAAGAAAAGAAAGCCTTACAAGAAATTCACTGAGCAGCTCCTGCGTCTCTATTCTTCACAGCAATAGTCTGCAATTTGGAAGGTATGGTCCCTGTTGTCCTTTTGCAGGTCCCATGAAAAACCACCCAGCTTTCTGCCTCGTCACAAGCCTTTGAAAAGTCTCATTTGCATAGGCTCAGTGAAGAGTCCCCAGAAGCTGGCACCCAAAACTGGCCCACAGCTGCTCTGAAGATGCTGCTTGCGAGGGGCGAGCTGCAGCCCAGGCCGGCGGGGCCGAGCTGGGCTGCTCCTGCAGTGCCTGCTGCCAGGCCCTGTGGGCACTGTGGCATCAGGCACAGGAACCGAGCGTGGCCTCACTCCATCCTGCGCTCCAAATGCAGGCGAAACAAGGGAAGAAGGGAAAAGAAAAAGCCACTTAATGCCACAAAAGAGAGGGGAGAGCTAGTCCTGGGGGCAGACTGAGAGCAGAGCTGGCTGTGCAAGAAGGCTGCAGGAGGGAGGTGGCCCTGCAGCTGGAAGGAGGGCAGCCCAGGGCAGGGAACTGGCTGCAGAGAGGCTGGGGAGTGGGGACAGGGACCGGGGCGGTGTTGCAGGGGCAGCACCGGTGGCAGGAGGGTAACGAGGAGGGGAGCAGATGCAGCAGGCCACAGGGGTGCAGGTTTTTCCATCTCGTTGGAGGACCCATCCCCTCCCAGCACCACCAGAACAGACCAGCTGGGTCGGTGCTTCCTTCTGCCTTAGCTTTGGTTCATGGAGAAGGCGACAATTAACAACTCTAGTGATATCAGCTGCTTTGCCTGGCTTCACTAGTACAGGCGCCTGGATCTATGATTTCCAGCTCCACACCTGGCCTGCATCAACAGAGCCTCACACGACAAAATTTCTCTTCTTGATGAGGTTAAAGAAAGTGAATTGCACACAGAAGAAGCACATTAAGAGAATATTTGAAGTGGAGACTGAAGGGAAAAGTTAGACAATCAGCTTAGTCAATACCCAAGTGGCTCAGGGACAGGACCATGGTGACTACTGCTGCCAGTGGGAAGGAGGAGATGCATGGTGAGAAGGCTGCCAAGCAAGCAGCAAGGGAAACAGTTTGTGATCACACCATGCAGAGATTGGGAACTGCTTCTGGTGACTGGAGACTTGGCCCCTGGTGGAACATGATTATTGGCACTGCTCTGATACAACTTCCATCTACACTGTGCTGCCCTTGAGGATCTCTTGTGCCTTTCTCTACCAGGCTCCTCCACTGACTCATTGCTTGGGTCAAAACAGACTGGGGTTTTTCAGCAGAACTTGAAATAATTTCATTTATAATGAAGCGCAACGAGGAAACAAAGGAGAATGTAATACAGCTTGGGAAACTCAAGAAATGTGGCACTTTATTTGCCATTCTATGGATAATGAATGGAATTAAGTGTTGGGTTTAAAAACAGATATTTAAAGTAAAAAACAATGTCTATTTTAAAGAACAACAGCAGGGAACTAATCTCACTAGGGGAGTAAAACTTGCATGATTTCCCAAGTCCCAGGGAGGGTTTTGAAGCACCTGCAGACAGGAGTCTCACCACAGAAGCAGATCCTGTGCCACTGAACCATTCACAGTCAGGACGTTCCTGATCCTTCCAGGAAAGGCCTGGCTCATCTGGTTTCTTAGGCCCAAGGTTTCCAGGTGAGTATCTTCTCAGATATGTGTCACCTCTAATGGCCACTCATATTTACTGAACTACCAGTCGTATTTTTATCTTAACCCAGCTGAAGGTAACTGTTGTTTCCACCTGAGAGCACACCATGTCTGTATGGGGGCATGACCACTATGGTTGCACAGCGCTGTTGTGATTGCTGTAAAGAACAAGGATAACACGGAAATAATAATTTACGCTCAAAATAAAGCTCAAATAAAAATCAAGCCCAAATAACTCATCTGTGGTGAGTTTTTCCTGAGGCAGCCCACCAGAAGTTCCCAAAGCACTGGCCCGTAAGGTAGGGGCTCAGAGGAGCTGACCAACACCTGGGACAGGCTGTGTACAGCAATCCAGATGGACATCACAGGTTGGCTTCATCTGAGGATGCATGAGCTGTGACTCTGCCAATCCAGTGGCGCACGGAAAGCGCTGAAGAGCTGTGCTCGCTGCAGGGGACAAATTGCACTCGCAGGACACAACATATGTAGGAGCACTAAAGTATAAAATACAAAATGTTTGTACATTGTCATTGCTCACTCTAGCATGAACTGATTGGGCAATAGTCTGTCACTGTGGAGGACTCTGGATAATGTTAGCCCATTAAAACTTCGAGCATTTCATACGTCGTTGGAGCTGAGAATGGCCAGTCACTAAAAGCAGTATTACGCTGCAGTCACATCACATGCACCTCTAGACTCATCCCAAAATTCGCTACCATAGCTTTAGCTAACAGTTACCTATCTGGGGTTTGGATAACAGAACAGTTAAAAAAAAAAAAAAAAAAAAAAAAAAGGAATAAATGAAAAAAACAGTATGAAGACTCATACAGGGCACCATGAACACAGCACTGACAGTTTTAATGATAAACGTATCGGAAAGAATCCATGCATCTAAACTTGTACTTGCTATGATGTGTGATGCTGTGACATGTATTTTGGGGTGCCAACCATACACAGTTTGTTTTTCTTGCTCCAGCTGTTAGCATGTACCTTTCTGTGCTAACATCATGGCACTCTTCAAATGAGACATGAAGGAAGGGTGACATAGCCACAGGCACAGAATCAATTACCCCCAAACAACAATGTAATTGATCATTCTCAAATACAGAAAATCTGCTAAGCCCTGCCAAGCCCTAACAGGCTCAGTTTCAAAAGCAGGCACATAACACTCTCTCAAAATCTGTAATAAGCTAGGCATAGTTTAAGGGCACTAACCTGCCCAAGAACGCCATCACCTCTATAAGCATTCATGTTCAGTAGCATATTTATGACAACTGCACTGTTTGTGCATCATATTATCATTCAGATAACACAACACACTTTGCACACTTTTATCTATGCTTTATGGCCAGTATCTTTTAAATATTACCAACTACGGTTCATTTCTTTGTTTACTGCTGCTATATCACAACGTACCTCCCAGGTGTGGCAACGACTGATGTTGTTGCGCTTACTCTTAGGAGCAGTTCTTGCTCACTACCTTGGGACACCACGTTTGCTCTGTGCAGTACAAAATCTGCTAACCCCAAACTCCTAATTATTTGCTGTTCCAAGCTGTCATAATGTCAAAGCACCATCTTTTATTCCAGGTGAGTCTTTTATCCTATGCATCTACCTGTAGCTGTTACATTTCAATGCACATGAACATACTGGGGCCTGGAGACATGAAGAAAGGAAAATGACATCTTTTTACCTTCCACAGGCACACATATATACCCCATCTGACAGTGCCCTGGTATGCAACAGGCCATCAAGTATTTGGTAAAAACTTTGCAAATGATCATCATCTTTTCAGGATGAGAACTCTTCTACTCCCTTTGTATGCAGTCTTGAATGCAAATTGGGCACTAGCATAGGCATTTCTCTCATAAACAGCTATGTTCCATTTATTTAACCTGCTAAAGCTAAAAACCGAGCAGCTAACACACTGCAGAAAGCCAAATCTACACAAGGCAGAAATTAGTTTGTTAAGCAACAGTCATTGGGTGTTACTGGCGTTCTTCGGTTTTGCATTTTCTTTCCTCTTAAAATATCTTGCCTTAAATTTGAAGTAATGTCATTAAGTACAGCAGACTGCTTGACAGGCTTCTCTGGTAACAGGCAGCACAGTACGTTTTCTTTAAAGGGCTCACGATACAAATGCTGAAATAAGATGTGTTTTTACTTAATGTGGATAAAGCGTGTGAATGAAGTGTGAAAAATCTGAAGTGGGAATAAAAAACAAGCCTAAAAGAATTAGGCTCTTCCCTCTTTAAAAATAAATACTGGAAAATTATTTCATTTAATAAAATTGCCAGCTTTGCAATCCAAAGAGCTCCCCTATAGTCCCTTCAAAGAAAATAAAGACAAATCATTACACAAGTGGCAATATAAACCCGTTCTTCTCTGTCACTTTTGCAAAAAATAATGCTTGAGCTGTGGACTTGTAACAAGTTTTGACTATGGTCCGTTGAAAATCTGGCACTTCCATGAAGCTCCATCAGGAGCAAAATGACCCACCTAGGGTGATGGTACCTAAACCTCATGTTTTGTGCCTGGACACCTTTCCACCAGCACTGAGTCCCTTGTGGCACTGGATTTTTGTGATGCAGCAGCCGAGCCAGCCTCTAATTCAGTAGCGGAAGGTCGTCTGTGCTCGATCCTGTGCGGACCCGCACTCAGGGCTCACCCCCACCACCTGGAAGTGTGGAAGGGTGGGGCAAGGAACCAGACCCTTTTGGTCCCATCCATTTTTGTTCACTACATCAGAAACCAAACCACTGAGATTCTTGAACTCCATGCCCCAGATCCTCTTCGGAGCAACAGGCCAAAGCCAAGCTGGCTGAGCCACACCCCAACCAGGCTCCCTGTGGTTTTATAGGTTTAAGTAGCTTAGGGTTATTTCAGTGTGCCACACCGTCATGGAGGAGCACTGGAAGTGCTAAGGTTGTCAGTCTGCTGAGCTATCAAAGATTAGCTCATGTAGGAATGTATCAACATCCTTCATATACAGCTAATCAAATTTGAAATTACTGACATGTCACCTTGAGGAGGAATTTGATTTATTATTTGCAAAGTAATCCAGAAAGCAGTGAGATGCACAGCTGTAAGAATTACTGTTACGCTGTTTATGACAATACATTAGTTTTGTTGCTTCTTTTGTGCCTTCACAAAATAATAGTAAATAACAAAACTTTCTTTGTGGCATTAAGTAGTCCAGAGAGCAACATGTAAAATGCTGCTTTTCAAAGTAATAATTCAGATATAAAACCACAGAATAAGTGTTCACTAATCATTAATGGTATGTAGCTGAAGATATGAATGTGTACAGTTATTTTCCCTCTTTGCAATGGACCCATACTTAATGGAGAAGGTTACCAAAAGCCATTTTGGCTCTGTGACCTCTCTTGCTCATTTCTCCCCATTGGGTAGCAGGGCCTGCTCCAGTGGGATCAGATTTTAAATGTCATGCAAATAGCATGCAAATCTTAAAATGCCATGCAGTTTAAGTGCATACATAATTTGTAGCATATTTACTTATATGTGCTCATAAATCACAATGCCTGTGAACACAAACTAGGAATGGAGAAGTATGTACATTTTTCATGCACAAATGTGTGCTAAAACCACCTGAAAATCTGCCCTCTTGTAACTTCATGTCAGAGGTGACTTAACTTTGTCTTGAAAATAAAGACAACACAGGATCGCTCTCAAAAAAGTCAGATACCTGGTTAATTGCACTGCAGTATTCATCCAGTCTGCACCACAAATTAACACAGAGTACTCATGTATGCCACAGGCAAAGCTTCCCGAATTAAAGATTTATTTTTAGCACTGATAATTCGCTCCCGGTTGTTATGTATAGTTTTGTATGTATATAAATGTATGTTTATGGCACAACGTAAATAAGAGTTCTGCATTTGAGATCAGCTACCCTGGTAAGTAAATGACTATGCATATAAACAAATCTGTTCACTACCTTCAAATATTTTTATTTGTCATATAATTATATCATATATATATCTTCACAGATGTATAAAATATATTCTTAGGAAAATTGCCACGGAATGTTGTTGCTTATATTAAGTAAATGGTATATTTGTGTACTGTGCTCCGTACTTATATACATGAAGCATATTTGTATACACATAGAACTGCCAAATATTTCACTTCTGTTACTGTACACACAGGTTGATATTACTAGGAAAAAAAATAAAAATAAAAACAAGTACTAACTCTCTGGAGTGTTTTGGAGACTGGGTTACCAGCACACCTTTCAGAAAACGTGTTTTAATGCTGACAAGGCTGCAACAAGATGCTCTAGGTAAGGATGCTGTATGGCCAGGTAGGCTCATGGCTAACAACGCAGCCTTTACCCACCTTTAGTCCATTTAAATCGAGGCTGATAATTGTTGGCACCACCAGACAGGGTCTGGAAGAAGCTTGTTAGAACCCCTCTGCTGTCCAACTGGCTGCTCACTGCGGGGCCATAAATTCCTGCCCACCACTTTAAGGGGTAGGTAAAACAGACCTCTGAAGAACTGACTTTACCCCGCGTTCCATATTTTCTTCCCATCCCTGGTGTGGGGCACTCGGGGCCTGGCTAATCTACTAAAAGAAGCAAAAAGTGCATTTACAGGTGGCTTCGAGGAGAGGTGTTTCAAGCTGCAGCGGTGAGATCGAGAGGAAACAGGTTCTGAGACAGTGTGGGAATTTTCAAAATGGAATTTAAATAACTAAAAGAGTAACAAGGGATGTGAGGTGAATTTCAAAATATTAGCATTAACAACTTTCTTTTTTTAGACAGGTTCTCTCTGGCAAATAAAGCTGTTAAGTGATTTCAATAGCATCAATATTATACACAAAAATGTGATATCGTTAATAACAATGAAAAAGAAGAGAATTCTCACGGGAGGTATAAAACTGGTGTGCAACAAGTTATACCCTCACTCTCCTAATCCAGTCTGAGCCATTTAATTTCATGTTTTTAAAATATATTAAAAGGCTTGCTTTTTTCTTCCCCACAAAAGCCTCTTAAAAAGCATTCATAACACATCCGTGTGCATATGAAGTAGGTGGCGGTATGCTAGCAGAGCCGAGGTTGCCTCGTGGTTGTTCTGGGGAAGGACAGCCCTCAGTGCCAATGCTGAAGCTGACCCGACAGATCGGACCCTTGGGAGGGTCCTGGATTTACATTTCATAAGCTCAATAATATTCTGCCTGATTTATGATTTGCTGCCTGGAACAAAGAAGGTTGTGCTTAACAACTTTACTTTAGTGTGGGTAACTGTTGATCTCAAAATGGCATGTAAAATGCATTTACATCAGCGCTGCTAATAGGCCCATAATGATTCTTTATTATGTTTCAGTGAAAGGCAACTGAGTGACAGGTAACTGATTTTGTAGATCAAATAACTTTCTGCCACCCCCACACAGCTCCCAGCTGCTGCACACTTCACACGCCAATACAAATACAGTTGTAAAGTAGACAAATATATTATAACTATGTTATTAAATGAGACACAACACAGGGTGCTGGAAGACTCAGAGAGCTGTTTAATAGGGAACTACGGGGATGCAAAACTGAGTTCCACAAGGGTTTTGGCACACAGCTGGTGCCCCCGTCCCTGATGCCAGAGCTCAGCAGCACCGTGCCTGTGCTCAGATAGTGCCTGCCCTGCCAGGGCAGGGGATGCTCACTGCACGGTGCTTAAAGAGAAGCATTCTGGTATGTAGACATGGGTACTGCTCTCAGAGACACTGACAAGGGTGTTCAGAAATCCTGGTGCTGGAGGCTGATGGTGCTGATGGCCTGCAATGCTGCAAAAGCCTCCTGCTTGGCTGGGATGTATTTTTACGTGCTAAACTGTGGGTAAATAAGGCGTCGGAGTCTGTCTGATCATCTTTGACAACAACTCCAGCCCTGCCATCACAGCCACAGGAGAAACCATCACGTACCCAGCCCTGACCTCCCGAGCCTTTTATCTGTGTTTGTACTCTCCCCGGACCCCGCAAATAAAGGGCAACCAGCAATTTACACATGAATAAGCCTTCTCTGCCGAGCAGGCACCAGAGATGTCCCTTTTCTCTGCTGTGGTGGGGAGAAGTGGCCGGGTCGGAGATTGTCTGCCCAGGAATCACGGTCAGCAGTGGCGGGCAGCGGAATGCTTGGCGGGATGCCTGGCGCGGGCAGCAGCAATGGAGAGCAGAGGAGTGCCGAGAGGGGAGCTGCTCAAAGCAGACCATGTCACACAGCGCGGAGATACACTGCTGATAGGAGATGGTACAAGATACCTTAGCAGGCAGCCGTATGGAATTCAAGATGCATTTTGATGAGGCACAAGCCTTGTGGTTACTTCAGGTCTTGGCTCCGCTTGCATGTGCTGCCTCTCGCAGCCACCACTGACACTGGCATGCTTACGAGTGACTGGCCAGGGGCATGCATTGGCCAGCCCTGACAAAATGCTCTAATGACATCATTCTCAATGGTGAATAGCCAAACACTTTACAATGTGAAGGTCTACTGTAGAGGCAGTGCAGTGCTTGGTTTCCACCAAACATCGCTGCTCAGAGGAGTTTCGGCTATGCCTAAGCAGGGCCCGTGCTCTCCTACCTGGAGCAGGAGGCGAAGTGGGGACCAGCACTGCTTCATTGCACGCACTGGAAGTATTTCTGCAGGTGAAGCCACTGCAAACCCCATCCAGCGCTCTCCTGTCCCCACTCCTGCCTCTTGTGGATGCCCTACTGGACCTGGCTCTGCCCCACCCAGCTTGCTGCCACAAGAGCACAACACAAACAACAATGTACAGCCTTTTAAAGCAAACAAGCAACAAGATGAAACAAGAGCAGTTTGGCTGAAGAGATGACTTTGCCTTCTAAAAACCCGAAACCAAAATATAAAATAAAAGCAAGATGTCTTCCTCCTTTATACACTAGGTAAATCCCTTATTCTCTACAATTACACCTTTTTATTGGGGTTACATCCATCCTATCTTTGTTTAACCTTCCTGAAAACACTCTTATTGCTGAGAATGCTTATGCTATGCATCCGTGCTTCCCAAGATACATGGGAGTAAAAATATGATTTCAGAAATTGATTCTGCCTTTGAAAAAAAAAATAATTCTATGAGTGCTATGCCTATATATCTGATGGACAAAACAGACCTACTGAGTCTAATTGCTTTAGTATTTACATGATGATATGCAGGTGTAAAATAATGATATAGGTTGGATATGCCTTCATTTAAATTTAATACCAACGTTGCTAGCATCAGATCTGCATTTATTAGTGTGGTACATTTTCTGTGAGTATGGTTTGACTAGATGCCAATGATTTTTGAACTATGTAGTGAAGCCAATTAGCTCTAAGAAATAAACTGATACTTCTCTCTAGTGTCATACTAACTGCTACAGTATGAATTATGCTGCTGATAAAGATGTTGCTATGAGCCAAAACATAACTACAAAGACTTAATCAACTTGCAACATTTACATAATCATAATAAGAAATTCAGCTCTGAAAGAGTTGTGTTTACGTCCCTAAATGTACGTTTTTAACGGACACCAAAAACAAAGGTAAAAATTAATATAAAATGTGGTTTATTGTTCTCCGAGGCTTACACTCTCCCCCATTTCCCGGAGCGGGTGCTGTCCCTCTGCCATCCCAGCCCCGGTCACGGTGGACGCGCTCCCTCCTCAGTGCCCTGCTCTCCCCTCGTGCTGCAGCGCTCTCCTGCCCGGTCTCGCTCCTTCTCCTCCCTACACATTGCTTCTGACCCCTCCTCACCGCCAGCTCCCTGGCTCTCGTTCCCCTCTCACCCCGTCCAGGGGCTCACCACCATCCGTCTTTCCTTCCATGCCTGGCTGTTAAGTCCTTTCATAGCCACCAGAGATGTCACCTGCTGGGCTCCCAGGGCAGGCGCTGCTTCCAGATCCTGCTCGTGGCTCACGTTGGCTGCTGCTGTTGTGTAATAAACCTCTACAGTCAACCCTGCCTTGTTTGTTAAACCAGCACTGCTGCCCAAGCTCACCATGGCCAACATGATGCCTTCTCTTGTCCTGCCAACGACCTCAAGCCCTGCAGGCACTCCTCCTGGACATCGCTGTGAAGATCTTTGTCATGCCGTGCTGCTTTTTTCACCCTTCACTGGCTCTGCTTGCTTGATCACAGGGAACTTCGGGTCACTGTTCCTGCATCCAGAACCCACGGGCTTTGCCTGTGCTGGCAAACAGCCCCAGGAACCTTGCTGGGCACCAGGCCCCACTGGCACCAAGCGTTCCCTGCATGCAGTCCCCTCAGGCAACCCCGACTCCCAGGCAGGCTGAGGGCTGGTGAGCTGTCCTCCTCAGGCACCAGGAGCAGTCTGAGGAGCACGAAAGCATGGGCAGATGCATCCCAGCATCCTGGACCATCCCTGGGCACTTTAATTAACAAAGGCAGACATACACGGCTGTCCGATCTGCTGCTTGGCCCACCCATCTCCTCATACTCGCTCCCGCCTCTGGTCAGCCCATCACACAATCCTTCAAGTGCCAGATTTGTGTAGTCTTTTCCACAAATTCCTGCAGACCCACTTTATTAACTTCCTAGAAATTCCTCTATACAGCTCTCTGCTGAGATGCCTACAAAGGGTCAGAATAATTTGTCGGCTGGTCCTTCAGACAACCACTATCACACCATACAGCAGGGCTGTGACACCACTGCTTTTCTCTTGAATATTAGACTGCATATTATGACTGCCAGCTCTCTTTCTGGAAGCTGGATTAGTGTCAGACGTCTCTGCTCTTGCCGTAGCACAGGTGATCCACCTGGGTGCCTGTAAAATGCCCCTGAAGGTCCCCCAGCAGGGAAACTGATGCAGGGCAGGGAGCAGGGCTGGGAGCAGGGCTGGCTGTCACGCAGAATTAGCGTGGAGGGCGCTGACGAAGCGAAGTCATGTCTAAGCACACTGGCCTGTCTCAAGCTCAAAAAGCAGCCAGGCAGGACACGTACTGAAGTGGTATACAGGGACGTGTCTCTACCACAAATGTCTTAAGGGCAGGAGGTCAGATTCCCAGGTACCCCTGGCAAAGTGGACCAGGCATCCCAAATAGCAGAGGCTCATAGTGCTCTGCCTAAAACCCACTGGTTTCCCTTAACCGAGCCATCTGAAAATTGCTAGAAAAATGAGTTAGTGAGGAGGTAAGGGGAAGAAACAGTTAAAAAACAGCCTGGGCTTTACTTGAATACTACTTCACATGGCAGAAGGATGTTATTCTATCACTGTTGACAGAGGAAACCTCTTTTGGTGGCTTGCGCCCTGTGAGTCTTGTCAAGAAATCACTTTTGCAGGCACCAGGAGAAGCTCTGAACTCCTCCCCAGCAAACACAGCACAAAGAGGAGGCTGGCACTTTGTGTTCACCTCTGGGAAAGATCAAGTCCTGACCGTCCATCCCAGCTCATGGAAAGAGGTCAAAGCCATGCTTTCAGTCCAAACCGGTGCAAGGTGTCAGCCCCAGCTCTGCCAGCTCACATCCACATAGTTTTATCTTTCCATCCTGTGAGTGCATGTTCTTGCTTTGCCTTCACTAGCCTACGAGTTGAAGGGAAGCTTGTGCCTTTTCCCATTTGGCAAAAAAGCAATCTGCCAGAGTCCCAGGTGGGAAGAGAGGTCCCTCATGTTGCTGCTGAGTGAGTAAGACACCTCCTCTGTGAGCCTGACTTAGCTGACACTTATTTGGGACTTAAAGCACAGCTCTGCCTTAGCTTGTTTTCAAAGTCCCTTGGTTAGATTTATTAAGTGATTTTTTTTTTTTTTAATAGATAGTTGGTCAACCTTTTTTTTACAGTGTTTAGATATAGAGAAGCAAACATCTCTTGCCCCTACTAACGTGCTGATACAAACAAATTCCCATGTAGGATGCATTAAAGTTACATTTTGACTACAAGGAACATGGTCTTATCTTCTCTTTATGTCTAAAAGCCAGCAGTGCACTGAAGTAACACTATTTGTAAGGGAAGCAGACCATGAACTTTAAGACACAAGTGCAATGAGATGGCACTTAATACAACATTGTTAAAAAATAGGGCAAGTGGATGCTGCCTGTGAAACTCAGAGCATGCTGATAATGAAAAGCCTCAGGAAAGGCTGGAGGACCTCATTGTTGTCCGGCCCAAAGCACCCAAGCTGTGCACCCTGCAGGCAAAACTCAGCTCCTGGATTAACCCCGCAAAGGTAACTACTTGTCGGACAGCGTCCAAATAGGTAAGTGGGCAAAAGTTATTCTGAGCTGCCTTTTAAGGTTGAATAATTTTTTTTTTTTTTTTACATGAATGAGAAATTCATTTGTAGAAGAGTGCCTAAATTGCATAAATTTTAACATGGTCTCTCCTACAACTAGCTGTCTACTGTCCAGTTCAGCAGCTGCTGAAGGAGTTCACAGTCAGCCAGACAATTTGCTAACCAGAAAGAAAAAAGGACAGGACCAGGAAGAAACAATCAGAAAGTAATTCATAATTGAGGTGGGCTAATTTGAATATTTAATATCCCAAGTAATGCTGGAAAGAATAACTTGAGGCAGGACCTGGGTCAATAAACAGTTTGCAGCAGATCTTTGGCACAGCCGTACTGATAAATTTGCTGATAAAGACTTCTGTTGTTTCTTTGATTTAATTCCGTCGATAATTTTATTTCTTCATTCACCTTTCCTACCCTGCCTTTCCAGCTGAGCAGAGCCTCAGGGCAGACATATATATATATATACATATATATACAGATAAGAGGTTTTTTTGTATGTCCCAAATAATGCGGTCATAACATAGGAATATTTGCAATGTGCCAAGCAGGGTGTGCTTCTCTGTTTAATAAGGATTACTGATATATTTAAGAAACATATCTCAGGCTAAGTATTTAAATGAATGATTTAGAAGTTTATTGGGATTTACAGAATTTGAATATGTGCATTTTCCTGTCATTCAGGTAAGTATTTGTATTAAATAAGTGTCTGTGACTTGCCACCAAGAATAAACACAAAATAGCGATTTACCCAACTTTTGCACATTGAAGTTTTCACATGCATCATCTGTCCCCCTTGTAGGCATGGCAGACAAATTTAACTGTTGACATACACTGGGAGCATACGACTCAAACGTCAATGTTAAATATTGTTTTAAGGAAGACAGTTATTTTCAGAACAAAAGCAGCTAGAGGTTTAGTTAAAATCAGTTTAAAGTGCAAAATATTTGCATTTAATTTGATTTAGATGTTCGCTGAAAAGATCTCATTAAAAAAAAAACAACTCTGGGTTTGTAAGGCTGAAATTTTATTTGAAGCCTGGAGTGTTCCCTGATACAGGAACAGACGTTACCAGTTTTACAGTCAGACATACATTGGACTTTCTTCATTATTTCCTACAACTTTTTTTTTTTTTTTTTTTTAATACAGAGTACATTTTATTAACATGAAATTCATATTTTTAGAGTGGTGAGATCTGAAATAACAGCATTCAAGGGGCTGCTTAGACAGTATTACTCATTTGACACTGAAGGTTTTGTTTTAGTACACAGCATATAAAACCATTTCCTCAAGATATTTTGTGTTCAGCATAAAATATTAAAAATGTCTCATTTCCAAGAGATCTGGTGGGAGTTCATGACAGATGTGTTATATCTTTTTTTGAAATTTTTTGCAGCATTATTGAGTCTAATTAGCCACGATGATTTACCCATGACAGTATGAACTTCTTGAGAGGAAAGGAAAAGTGGAGCATCATCTTTGGAGCAAAGAATAAACACGTTTTTGGGGAGATAGCAGGGAGAGAAAGCCCCGATTCGAGGAGGTTTGCAACTGATGCCCACAAGTAGCCCTGGGAGCTTTCACTTATTTATGCACCACCATATGATCCATCTCTTTGCCTTCAGCACTACAAAACAGCCTGGGTACAAAGCGCTCTCCAGGTGTTAGCTCAGCAATCGTGTCACTACTCCTTATCTACCTCTTCTGACTCGTTTTGGAGGACAAATTACTACTGACGAACAGTGCCTGACTCCAAAAGCCTGCCACGGACAAGGGGAGGCACTCCTGAGCATCCCTTGGCAGCTGCCCCTCGCCAGGCCAGGAGCTCACTGGGGATGCTGTGAATCTGAACGTGAAGCTGCCCTTGTGGATGCCCCTGAGAGCTTTTCTTTTTGCCTGGAGGGCTTCTGCCTGCTTTTCTGCCACAGCACAAGCACCCTGGTGCCACCAGCCTCATCAGGGACAGGGACACAGCCCGGACCAGCAGCACCAAGGCTGGGCAATGAGGGAATCACTTGGGTTGGGTCACATGGGGGATGCTGCAGAAAGTTAGAATTTCTCAAGTTTCAATTAAAACATTTCCATTTTTTTTTCTTTTTCTTTTTTTTTTTTTCACCTGAGTGTAGCCCCATGTGGCAAGGTCAGCCCTTTCTGTGAATAAACAGCTCAGTCGCCTCCAGTATAGCTGTTATCTTCCTCAACAAGGGGAGACATTTGGCACAGCCTAAAGCTGGGGCACGAACCCTGGCTAAGCTTAAGACATTTATCTGACAGCATCAGCTGACACTCCACAAACACATTTGCTCTCCATGACCCCAGAGCATTCGTGATTAATCAAAAATGTATCTTGGATCTTGAGAACAAGCTACAAGCAGGCACACACAAAAAAGAATATGCTCTCGATCTCGCTTATCGACTCCAGAGGTATATTGAATTTAGAAATAGCAAATAGAATAAAATGATCAATATGTTCTCACTTGTCCATGGAAGAGCAAACTTTATCCCTCCAGCAACAAACATTGATCATGTAAATGTTCTGGAGCTGCTTTCAAGTAAAGAAAGCAAAGGCACCAGGATTTTCGGGGAGGGGTGCGGGACACAAAAGCCACCACTGTACGGGGGTGATCCCTCGGCTGGACAGCATGCAGGAGCGTGTCGAGGTGCCTGAACTGCCGCTGCTGCGGCCGCCTCCACCAGTGCACATTGCTAACATCCAGTCTGGGAAACACTGTGCCAAGCCATCTTAATAAAACATTATAGAGGGGACTTTAAAACTTAATGAAGGCACATAATCTGCTTCAGAGAAAACTCTCTGCCTTAATTTAAATGAGACACAGTTATAACATATCCCCTATGCACTGTTTACAATTTATAATTTATGTCTCAGTTCAAATACACTACTTTCTGCAGTCATCTGCTAAGTGATATGATTAGCATTTGAATACTGTAATATTCCGCTTCTCGATACTCAGAGTAATATGATGCAGTGCATTTCTATTTTAATACCTTTTTTTTTTATTCACTAATAAGCATACCAAGCTCTAATTAGTTACGAAGAAAGAAATCATGCGCCCCACCCAGTCTAATTTGAAAATGGTTATATCTCTGTAAAAACTCTCCACCATTTCACTTATTAAATCCCATTCTTTTCTGGTTACCTACTGCTCAGGCTACAAGCCGTTTGTGCTCATACAGCACCATCACTCTGCTACAGCACAACTACTGTATGTGCTCCGGTCCCTGTTGGCACGGCAAACAAACTTTCATTGCGTGTGTTCTCTATAAAATTGTGGTACTAATTAGAAGATATAAACTCACGCTGAGACATGATATGAATTGGCTTTATGCATCTACTAAGCTCACAGCAGTATTAGATTTATACTCTTGATGCCCTCAACTAATATTCAACTAGAAACTTGTAATTTTTTTAAGACCCGCGGAAGAATGAAACAGAAGTGACTGCGTCCCACTCACAGTGTCGCAGGACTATGGCAGCCCGCACTCTGCTGACACATATATCTATAACCAGCACACACAGAAATGACCCTTCTGCTTTTTCAGCAGGTCTGGGGACAGAGTACTGCATGGGGTGCTCACGGCCTCTCCCCACAGAGCAGGAACAGGGGCGCTGGGGGACAGAGTCCCTAGCACCTCATCGTCAGCTGCTGCTGGTAAAATCATCCAGCTATGTTCAACAAACAAACAAACAAACAAAAACCCATAAAAGCAAACTCAGAGGAGGGATTTGTGGGTCTGCCAGGACCAGGAAGGTGCCCAGGCACCCCAACTTCAACCTGATTAAAAATACTGCGTGAACACAGGTTTGTGACCACCCTGCCCAAACTCTTACAGCATGAACTGTGAACACTAGACATCACAGCTGTGTGTTTTGACATCCATGGTGAAAATGAGCAGAAAATCTAACTGTTCCATATCAAGAAGTATTTTTACTAGTGCTAATGCGCCTTAAATACCTTGTTCCACAGATGAGTGGCCTGGCACCTGCTGCATGAGAAATAGCCAATTACTGCTCAGTGTCTCTAATTTTCTGATTCAATTAGCATGCTTCAGAGCTTTCCAGTTTAATTGCAAACTACTTCACAGTTAGCTCTCTGATTAATCATTGCCCATCTGCAAGCCATCGCAAAACTTGGTGGAACAAATCTGTGTACTTTGGAATGCTGGGAGCTTAGCAAATCAAACTTGTTTTGGTATATAAAGCTTTAATTTTGTTTGCCCTTTTCAGCTGCACTTGTAAGAAGCTCTGTACTGATTAAACAGGAAGTCCAGACAATAATATGCTACATTATGCATATAATTACTGTAAATACAGGCGAGACTGTAGAAACATCATTTAAGGTTAGGTGATAACATGTATGGAGTAGGGGGTCATGAAAACACATTCGGAACCAATTTCTCCCCCATTATGACAGAAAGAGGGGGGTAGAGGGGGTGGAAACGGGGAAGCATGCAGACACCCGTGTCTCTGGAGGCATTTTTGCAAAACGAGGCTCCTGTACAACCACTGCATACTGCCTCTAACCTCCTTTGTAAAGGGGGCTGGTGCTTCTCCAAAACTTATCAGAAAGTTCGAAAAGTTATACTCTATTGATTTAATACCACGTCTCTACACTTTGTTTATTTACTTTAAGGTATTTGCTTATTTGTTTTAATTTATTTAATTCTATTTTAACTTAACTGCTGGACAGGCTCATAAGAGTGCCCAAATGTCATGGAGCTGCTGTTTTTTCTGCATTTTTCTGCAGTAACAATAGCAATATCCAGTGAACTAACACAGCTTCCCTATTTTAGAGCTGCCTTACTTGGATATACAAAAACTACCTGCCTGGAAGACTTCATTACGAAAGTACCAGTATGTCATACAGCAGGAAATTATCAAATACATGCAGAATTAACTACTTTGCATATACAAAGGTATACATGTAACTGAAGCCTACAGATTTCATGATTCATCTCAGCAGGCCTGAATTCCCAAGAAGATTTCAGAATGCACTACATTCAAAGTATTAGATGGGTGATTCACTTCTGCAGGATGCCAAACATCCCTGATCTGTATTAAATTCAATGAGATGCATTGGTGCCCAGCATCCCATGGCATCATGCTTCAAATACTTCCCTGAACTGGGGCCATAGCAAATATTTTAGTTTTCCAAATCCTGTACTTAAGAACAAGCCAATCTCCATCATAATCTACCTGCAGACTAATAAGAGAAATACTGTTATTGTAACTAAAAAGCTAAATCAGCTCAGTGATCTTCTCTAATCTTGAAAACAGACACAAATACTGTGAAACTATGGTAACAGCGCTTGGAAGATACCTGGTGACATCGCCAGAAAGCAGTACCTCCTGCATTGTGGCAGAAACACAACTACATGACTGAAACATGAAGGAACAGCTCTCTAAAGCTGTATTTCTGATTGCCAATATGCTGTCACCACACAGGCTGAAATTTGGGCTACTTCTTCGAAGTCCTTGGGTCCTGGTCTGAGTTTCAAATTAACAAAATCCATCTTTCTGTATCAGATGAGGCATGTGTGTCACCTTCCAAGGATAACCTTTGCAACTTCTCCATGATGAATAATAAAGTAATTGCAAACTCAAGGCAAAATGTCTTTGACTCTGTGACACACCAGCTCCTGCTTATCATTTGTTTTAATGCAGACATGGTGTACCTGAGTAGAGGATTTTTCCTGTAGCCTATACAATCAGATTACAGATTTGAGACATCTGTTTCAAGCCATGCTGAGGAGCAAGCTTCTACTCAGGGAAAAAAAGAACTGTCTTGCTGCTCTGTGGAGAACCCCATATTTTAGCAGTTCTGTATGTTTTGTTACCGTTGGTTTTTACTTTGTGTTTCTGAAATCATTGCAGCTTGTATTATCTTTGGCCTCTTCCTCTGAACAAGGAAAAGCAAAAGCAGTGAACTGCTTAATGCCTCAGACTCAGGTGTAGCAACATCCCCTGGCACATAAACTTGAGAGACCTCTCCTGAACCATCTCACAGACTATGTCACGTGGAGGCAAAGCAATGGGCACAAAACACAGGGTCTAGAGAAGACAAGGGACACGGCCATAAATCAAGGGTCCGGGCTGAGCTACAATTGAACCAGAAAACTGTTGCGAGGGGTCTGCAGCCCCATCCTGCAGGCTGCCAGCTCCGATGCTCAGGCCCTTTCTCTATATGAACATTTCCCATCCAAAAAATAAATGACACTTCCAGGGTAACTCTTCAGGCTGCTTGCCCCAAAATACAGTGTGGTACGGCACGCAGAAGGAAAAATGCTGGTGTGCTTTTATAGGGACCTGGTCTCTGTCTCTTGTGCTTGCAGCCCTTGTAGGGAAGGGGACTGTGCAGGCTGGGCTGAAAGTCACCTGCCTTCACATTCCCTCTGTGCCCTCACCCAGCCCTGACCTGGCTGTGACAGCTCCACCAGCTCCAGATCTGCCTCTTCCTTCCTGCTTCAGATCATCAAATTGCCATTGATGTTTTGTTCCCCTTTACTCCTGCATCATTTAAACTTTCCCTAAGATCCCCTGTAATTTCTCTTGTTATGCAACTCCCAGTTTATAATGTTTAATCTTTTTTACATAGGTTTTGGAAAAAAAAACACATAGCTTTGTTTGATTTTTTTGGATGTTTTTGTTTGCTTTCTTTAGGGAATATCCTAAGCCTCAAACATTTCTCTCTGTTCTGAATTGCACAGGGTGAGACAAATGTGTTAAAAACATGTGGGGAAATCCACTATTACTTATACTTCCTTTTTAAACCTTTTCCTCCCCTCCCCCCAAAGAAAAGACAAAAATTAAAATTCTAGGCATGGAGGAGGTCTCATTTCCCTTTATCACTGTCCCTCCCTGCACATACTTAATCTCTGCTTCACATGAGGAAGAAAGGCAAAACTTTTGTTTTTATTAGTTAGTTTAAGAAGTTTCAAGCCATGAGAAAGAGTGATTTTGACAAGAGACGCTATCTTCCCTCACTTCTTGTTTTTTCGGAAACACTCCTCTTCTTTCTACCTGGCCTTTTGAGATGACAGAACATGGGCAGGCTTTAGCAGGTCTGGGATGCAGCACTGGAAAGCTTTGTTCTGAAATGCTGCCCTGATCTCAACCTGGAAAACAATGAAGAAGGTTTAAAAAGGGGAACCTATTCCAGCCCAGGAAAAATGAAAAGGGGAAGGGCTCAAAACCAGCCCACCTCCCGCATGGTCCTGCAGACATGAGGGGTCCCACATGGTGGCAGGGATGGAGCTGGACCCGCACCGTGGGACTGGCTCCTGCCACGCCAGCATCTCCCTGTCCTAAATACACGGCTCCAGCAAGCGGGAGGATGTTAATTATTCAGAAATTACGTGACTTGAAGAGTAACTACAGAGGTAGTTTCCCAATGATGAGACTCCTATTAAGAAGTTTACTGAGAAATTTGAGACTTCATTAAGACTTATTCCCAAATGGTGCTGGTCCATCGAGGCTCTGGTAGGATGCAGTAACCTGCCTGTTGTCAGACATCTGTAGTTAAACCCAGGCTCTGATTACTGATCCCGCCTCTGCAGCTTTCTGCTGAGCTGCTCACGTAGAGAATTTCCCCAAATTTTGACCCAAGCACAGTGGCGGCAGCGCAGCCCACTTTGTTCCTTGCCAGGTATGATCATAGTAACATATTGGGGAGAAGAAATCAGAAAACATCCATAGATGAAATTTTCTAATAGTAAAATATAAACATGACCTCTCTTTTCCGTGTTATCACAGGCACCGAGTTACCACCGCTGTGTTAGTATACATGTGTTAAATATTTATACAGCTGAGGTGAAAATATAGTTCACTTGACAACTTGCACACTGCAGTGCCTACTTTTAGCAGAAACACTCAAGCTATTAGTCTCCAGCACAGAGCAAAAGAGAGTCTCAGATCATTTTTAAACCAGGAACCAAAAGGCATGGCTTTGCTGAGGTGTTTCATTTAACTGTGAATAAAAATTAGCATTCTAGCCAGTAAAGACTTGCCTGACTTCAGGTAAGGTCATCCAGTCCCTGGCTGGGAATGCAGGGGATATCCCGCAACAGAGAACTGATTTATTTCACCATCGTGATGCCCAGGTGCCACAGGGACAGGATTCCCAGGGAGAATCCTCTCTTAAAAAAAGGGAGAATCCTCTCCTAAAAAAAGATGAAAATGCTAGGTAAATGAAATCATAATACTTATGGAATAAGGGGCTGAATAAAAAGCATGGACACCTAGTGGGGATAGCAGTGGGTGAGCACAGATCCGCTCCAGCTGCTGATTCAGGCTGGTCACTGCTTTTGCTTTTCCCCCTGCAACAGAATAAATACGAAAACAAAAACAAAAACAAACAAACCCACAAACAAACCCACAAAACAGCATTTGCCCAGAACTGGGACAGTATTGATACATTTGTTTATGCATTTATATACAGCACTTTGCTGTACTTTTATTCATTTTAGTTGCTGCAAAGCCATTAATCTTATTTGGAACAATTACTTCAATTCAAGCCGTTCGCATTCACACCAACATAAACCTGATGCATTAAAATAAACTTGAAAATCAGCTGCTGTTGTGCATGTTGCAGAGGTTGTTTAATGCATCCATCCATGTATGTATGTAGATGCTTATGAATATCCGGCTGCTTTGAAAAGGACCCACTATGTTATTTCACCACAATTTGCATTGTTATAATAGGTTATTGACTGATTTTAGGTTTACGGGACTAAGGTAGTATTCAGTAATGACTCTGTGCTACAAGTTTATTGCAAGTGCCCAAGGTTCATTCACCCCAAGCAATTCAGTCAATAACCAATTTTTATACTTCTATCTCCTTCAAAATTCCAAACCAATAATCCCTGGCTTTTTTTTTTTTTTTAATTATTTCAGTATCAGACTAACATTTCCCATGGAAATCAATATGGGTGAGATCCATTAGCCAAAAATCTGCAGCACTGCAATGCAAACATATTAAAAATATTGATCTTTCAGGCTACTGATGTTTTGATTGACTTTAATGTTTGTAAGCAGCAATAACAGAATTTCAATGACTGAAACAAACTTTTGATTAAAATTATAGATTTTTAATTTTTTTTTTTCTATTTTGCTGTTTCAAAGGGTATCACATGGTTTACTTGTTTGCCTTAAATGATCATAGTAGTAAATACTTATTCAGTTTCTCATTTGTAAACACTATGGACTGCCACAGGTTACACATCTTCCAACCACTTCTGATGTTTCGGTTCCACTACACCAGAACCGTAACGCCAGCACGGCCAGGGCCAGATCCTCGCACTCTGCATGTTCCTGTCACCAGCAGTGACAGCAGTGTGGTCTCCCTCTTCCCTCTCCTGTAATTCTCCAACAAACTTCAGATGGTGTTTTCACAGCAGCTGGCTGTGATTTTGCTAAAGCCGTTTTCCGAATGCGCTCCTCCTTCCGGAAGAAATATCCCAGCTAAAATAAACAGATTCTCTGTGCTCTGGCTTTTTCTGTCTTGTGTTTGTTTCTTGTCTTGTTTCTGTCATATGCCTTCGTCTCCACAAAATCTGAGTGTCCCACAGCCTGGGTCACATTTACAGGATTAAGCAGCAGCACTCCTGCTTTAGGGATGGGGAGGCAAAGCACAGAGACATCTGGGGGCACATTCAGGCAAGCTAGCTTCTATGCATGTCCCAGAGACAGCTGGTGGCACCTCTGAAGGCTGAGGTTTGTCATCAGGAGGCACCGGCCCTGATGGGTAAGCAAGTGTAGGGAGACAGAAATGAAGAGGATTACAGTGAGGAGATGCCAAAGATGAGTCCATGCAACTTCTGTCCCCAGCGAAGCATGCTGGGCTCTGGTGCCGGCCTGGATACAGACCTACACATAAACAAGCACCTGGCAGAGAAGCTATGGCTATATCATTCTGTGTCCTGAGAGAGAGATGTGCCACCTGAGGTCCGTTCCTTGCTTGCATTTCCATGATTCAATATTGTGACAGCGTAAGCCCCATCCCTTCGGTCAGACTGGATTTCTTCTTGACCTTTCTGATTCAGGAAGGTTTGTTTTCTCTGTGCCTTTTACATTGCAACCAAGAGCCACTTGAGATGGCAGAGCTGAGCAGACAGCTGTAGACAAAAATATAAAAAAGCCTACAGATGGACCACCTGAACGCTTCTGCCAGTGTTTTTTATCACAACCCTCCTCCTGCAGACTCACCAGCTCTGCAGCCCCATCTGGCTCATGCGGCCAGCGGACAAAAACCACACCCAGACCACATGGCAGGACGGCAATTAAACATCAGAGATGTAGCACCCATGCAGAATGTAACACATCTGGCATCAAGGTACGTCTCCAGGACCAAAACCCTCTTGCAAAATCACTCCGGGTGGCTGGGAGTGATGCTGGGAGGGGAGCCAGGTTTGGCTGTGGCATGGGGAGTTTGGCTGACCCCAGCTATGCACAGTCAGGATGGGCTTTTTTAATTATTATTATTTTTCTTTTTCTTTTCTTTTTTTTTTTTTTTTAATCCACTGATACATGTAAGAAGTGAATTTTGCAAAGTAAATAGCCCCAGAACACACCACTATTTTATATCACCAATTCTAGTCCGAGCTACTGTCTGTCAGACTGAGAACATCTTGCCTTCTCCAGTCTAGCCTGCTGATGCATGGCACATCTTGCAAAACCTCAGTGTTTACATCTATTTTACTCAAATTCTGCGTAGCTCAGTTTGCAGACTAGTACTTGATGTATCTCATGGCTTTGTTATTATTGATCGCTCACTCTGAGACACTCAACACTTGTGTTTGAACAGGGCAAGCAGATCAGATTTTCAAGAAGCGACAGAGTTTTAGCACTCAACAGCAAATAAAACACAGGGTGCAAGCATAGAAATGGCAGAAATAATGGACTCTGTAACCCGATGGGATCAAAATAGCTCTGTGATAATCCGGCTCTGAAGCTGCAAGTGGCACAAGGAGAGGCAACCTAAACTGCATGACCTGGTCAGACTGAAGGGTGTCCTCTCCCCACTGTGGGCTGCTAAGGAAAGAGGCCCAGACTTGTCGTCAGCTGCCTGCTGTAGGCAGCACTTCTGTCTGCTGATGTACACTGAGTGCCTCACAACCTAAAACCACCTTTAAACAAGAATGTTTTGGACAAAGTGCTAACCATTTCACAAGCTGCAGACCACTTTGTAGGCAAGGAACTGGTGGGTGGGGAAGTTGCGCAGAACTGACCGTGACCATCACTAATGCTGGTGCCAGTCTGAGTCCTCAGGTGGCTTTAGATGACTGGAAAAATACACATAGACTGATAAAATAAGACTGAGAAAAAGTTATGAACTACAAAAATGTAAAGAAATGGAACTGGTGGCTGTCAAAGGGATTGGTAACACTGTGAGTGGCATTCTTTTGTATCAGTACTGCAAAAAATAATCAATTTATAAACCTCAAAACTGAAATACCTTGTGCTCCAAACCATTGCAGAACAGGCAGTCTTAGTACAAGCACTTCCGTGACAATATGCCTACACATGCTCCAAAAACCACTCCAGGCTGGGGAGCACATTTCAGGGCTCCAGCACACGAGCCTCCTGCAGACTCAGCTGCAGGGGCTGGAAGTGCTGCTGCTCCCCGCTGCTCGTCTGGCCCCTCTGCTGGAAGGGTGGCCCACCAGGCCGAATTAGTAGAAATGAGCACACCCAGAATGTTAGCACAAATGCACATTTTTTGCAGTGGAAGGATGTCAACTTACGGAAAAGTACCTGTGGGCATCACGGCTGCTGGGGAGTTAGTTGCTGCTCTCCCTCCCAACCCATTCATGGCTGAGGCTTATGAAGACATAATTGCCTATTGAAACATATTAATCCCAAATTTTGTAAGTAATTTCACCTATGAGACACAAACAACCCTGGCTTTGCCGCTGTCTGACCACTGGTGACACAGGCAGAAAGCTCTGTCTTGTGACCTGCTCTCCAAGTCCCTTGACACAGTACCTTCATTTCTAGTATTGCCTGGGACAGAATAAAAAATATTCACACTTCTCATCTATTTGCATATTCATCTTGTCCATCACAACAGAGAGACAAATTCAGAATATATTTTTTTAAGATTTCTCTTCAGCCTCTAGCTATAGGATTTGTTAGTGAGTTACATAGGCATGCAGCACTCTGTCACACGGCGCAGATCACCCTGGTTTTGTATCGTGCACACACACAGTGCTGTCCATCCCTTCATTGCCCACAGCAGACCGGGGTGAGCAGATGCTGCGGGTTCACTTGTGTAGGTGCAGTATGACCCAACTGAGCCCTCTGAGCTCAATTTTCTGTCTCCAGCTTTGGCTAAGGCACTTCTGCCTCCACAGACTCCTTAAACTTCAATTAATAATGACAAGAAGATAAAAATCATAAAATTAAAAAAAATCCTTTTCCTTTTAAATCTCTTCCTATTTCTGAGCCTTACCAATCTTCGCTGAAATATTCTCCAGCTTTTTTTTTTTTCCATGCCATTATCTGGACAAGTAGTTTGTGTTAAAAAACGCAAGACAGCAATTGGCCACGTCACAGCAGCAAATCTAAATAAAATACAGACCACCACCAATTCACTATAAAGCTATAAATGAGAAGAAAACAGTTGTCTACATTTGATATTTGCGATGCTGTACATTGTGGAAATCTTCATAGCTGCTGTGACAACTTGCTAATGTTCTGAGAAGACTATGCCATCTTTATATGCAAAACAACATATTCTACTATCAACACCTAATGCCATCATCCATGATCTTTAAATTGAATTAAATCAAAAGACAAGGAGGTACAACACACAGAAAAAGTAATGCATTTGGAATTTGCAAGTGCAGATTTGAGAAATTGCTCTACCAAGCCACAGCAATTGCTCCTTGTAATAAATTAGCTACATCCTTGGCAGACCAATTCCTCTTCCCACTAGATCCCTTAACGCCAACACTTTCATTTGTATATGCCAAATGGGTTTTAACCCTCTCCATGCTCCCGAGTTCAGTAAATCTCTATTAAAGGTATCTGCTCTCATCACCCTGTGAGAGAAGGGGCTAATCTCTGCAGTTTCTGTAGACAACAATCGCACATGGAGCAGTAAGAGGGAAAGAAACTGAAGACTGAAATTCCAGGGGAGCCTCGGGCACACCTAGGTGGGTGTCAGCAGATATGCCTCTTCTGCTCCTCCCTTGTAAGGCCATCCCATGCCAGATACAACAAGGCACAGTGCTGTGGTCCCAGGGCTGGTAGCCTCCTGGCAGGGCACCTTGTGGCACGGAGATAAAGGCAGTAGGCATGGGCCACATGACTCCAGGTCTGTCTTGAGAGCCTGAGGGAAAGAGCTCTTGGGGAAGAGCCAAATTCAAAAGCAACCCAAACTGTTGCTGTCCTTGCCAGAAGCACGTGCTCTGCTACCAAACTAAATTACGCAGGACGCCCCGAAAAGCAGGCAGACTCGTGCTGAACACCTCTGTGACTGCACTGAGTGAGTCTCCTTGCTCAGTCAGGGAACTAATGGTAAAGCCCCACAAGGTGTTGGGCACCTTCTAAGAATGCTCAGGATCCTCATGTCCCAGTGGTACTGAGAAGTGATGGGAACGCTGGGTGCTCAGCAGTTTCAGGACTGATTCATTAAATCATACTAGACTGATAAAGAGGAGGCATATTTTGAATTAACAAAGCAACTATAGATAAAACCTTCAGGGACAAAATGCCTTCTCCTATTTAATCTTAAAAAAAAAAAAAGGGGAGAATTAAAATGTAGCTGCGTTTACCGAGTATTGTATCAGCCTATAATGCAAAGAATCCATTAGAGATTCAGAAATTCTTAAACAAACTACGGGCTTTCAGAATTTTTTGCAGTTGGGTTTTCATGGCAAACCTTGAACACTGAAATAGGAAAAGAACTTAAAACTGTAATAAAAGAGGTTATGACACAAATACAATTAAAAAAAACCACCACTTTTTGGCACTGAAGCATATGCTCTGCCCCCTGCAGCTAAAAGTCACATACTGAGAGTGTTTGTTCTGTCAAGAATTACTAGTTTCAAGCGTGGCTGGTGATTTTGGACAGTAGCACTTCAGAAACCTTCAATCTGGCACTTTTATCACTGCACATTTATTAAAGCATCCCCACCGTCCAAACTCCCAGGAGTTTGGGGATCTGACCTCTGGGAAAAAAGAAAAAAAAAGGTTCCTGAGACACTGTTTTGATCGGATCCGTATTTTTTTTTTTTTTTCTTCAGCCAGATCATTATTCCAAACCATTCCTTGATTCTTCAGAAAAAGTAGTAGATGCAAGAATGCTTCACTCCTTTCTTTCCTGGGAACAGACTGGCAATGAAGCTGGCCAGAGCCCACACAATTGCTGCTAAAGGTGCTAGTGTTCTCAGCAAAGAATTATTTGCAAGCTGTAAGATTAGAAGCAAACCGATCAGCAGAATTTATTTTAATGTAATCCATTGCACTTCACTTGCCCCAAGATGTTCTGGAATTAGCATGAATACAAGGAAGAGTTCACTGTTTACTCTTATGCATTTTACTATGCAATACAAAGTGTTTGTTTATTTAGTACAAATAACATTAGCTATAAATGCATCTTTTCTTTTTCTTTTTTTTTTTTTTTTTTTTTCCTGGTTAGTAAATTCACAAAGCCATCCAGATTTCAATCTGTTTGCTGTATGTATGTATTAAATGAATTTGTAAATGGAGTGTTCATAAATGTTTTACTAAGGCTTATTTGTTATTCCCAGTATGCAATTGCCACTCTAAGCAGTCATATATTTGTTTTACTCCCTGACTGTGTACATTTTGGACATCAAAACCAGTAACAGAGGGTAGTATCCTCCTGGTTAACACTTCCTAACAGACCTATTTTTGCTCTGAGATGTCAAACTGGGGAGGAAGCTGTTATCAGTAGCTGTCATTTCTCCCTCCGCATCGTGCCAAAGCCAACAGGTAATTTTACCCAACACACATGCCAGAAAACAAAGCTCAAAACTCTCATCCATGTATTGTTTTTGCAAACATCCAAAAAAATACTTCTATTTGCCATTACTTAAGCAGCTTTGTACATGCTAAGTACAGTCTTCAGTATATCTTCAAAAAGACAGTAAGGGTGCTTCCAAAATTACAGAAACAGCTTAAAAATGATGAACCTGAGAATCTGAGTGCAATCTGAATTTTCATTCCTTGAGGTTTTAATTTTTTTTCTGCCTGTTCATACAGTCATAGACCAGCAAGCATGAAAGAGATGTCTCTAGGTCATACACTCCATGCCCTGATCCATGGCAAGATCATCTGCACCTATGTCAATTTCTGGCAAACGTCTGCGTATTTGACCTGCCCTTACACACCTCCAGTAAGAGAGGCCTGTATGCAGTATCCTCCAGCCAAACCATCAGAAAGTTTCTCTTAAACTCTAACCTAAAATTGCCCTGCTGCAGTTTTATCACTTTTTGTACTATTTACCAAGTGTGCGGAGAACAGACTGTTCCCCTCTTCTTCGCGGCAGTCTTTCGCACACTTGATGATTTGCACCATGTTCTTTCTTTCAACCCTCTTTTTTTAGGCAAAGCCTTCTCAGGTCGTTCAACCTTTTTCAGAAGGCCACGTTTTCTAGGCTTCTCATCATGTTTGAGGCTTTCTTTTGGAGGCTCTCCAGTTCCTACTCCTCTTCCATCAGCTCTGCTTCTCGTCCTGGCTGAAGCCTCACCTGTTTGGCAAGCTGTAGGCTACGACCTTTCAGGAAAAGGCTCATCTTTTCTGCAGCAACATGTCTTTGTTGACTTATTCTCTGTCTGCTGCTGAAAATGGTAGTGGTTTATTCTCTGGGGGGAAAGGGAACTATTGCTTGACTCTAGCTCTTGTGATCCACTCTGAAGCCTCTGATAAATTCACCCCTGTACAAGCCACACTCCTCTTCTTCAGGGTCCTACTTCTGCTAGATCTGGATCAAAATCTGTCATCGCTGTGATCCCAGTACTGTGTGACACGCAGTAGGAGCAGTCAGGAGCAGTTGTACTTTCATGTTTCGTGGCAGTTGATAGGAAGAAAGGCTGTCCCTCAAAGAGGGACTGAAGAGCAGCTGCTTCCTATGTCAAGGCAGAGGTAGTGCTGGTGCCGCAGTGCCGCTGGCAGCAGCACTGCCTCCCTTGCCTCTGCGAGTACCCAGCAATGGAGCAAAGTCTTTAATTTCCTTTGTGAGCAATCCAGAAAGTTACCTAACTCATTAAGAGGCAGGCAAACTCTGGTATCTTCTGCCATGTGCTCCAGAAGCTAAGCTAACTACTGAGCAGGGGCCCTGAAGTTTCCTTCTGCTGGAAAAAGACACTGCTCCAGCTCCTGTGCTTTATTGCTTTTCGTTGCCTTGCACTAGTCTACACAATTAGCCCAACAGAAAGAGTCCCTGGACAGCAATTGAGGAGCAACGCAGGTACTCACGTGGCAGAAACTTTGCATAAAGCCTCCCTGTAACTGGAACGAGTTGAGGAAATAGGAAGGCACGAAGACAGCTAGTCCTAAATGTGGAGAGTGATGGATTTTGCAGACCTGTCTCAGCAGTCTTTTCCACCCAGCTCTGACAGCTGGATCAGAAGACAGAATCTGATACTGCTTCTTTTTTTTTTTTTTTGTGGAGGAAAAGACATCGAAAAACGTCCCATTGCTTCAGAGTAATGGCATGCCATTATGCTAGAGATGAAGCTTTCTACCAGCTCAGGAAATGCGAATAATGCCATAGTGATATACACAGCCAATACTTGATTTTTTTTTTTTTTTAATTATTATTATAAATAAAAGCAAAGAGCCTGGAATGATTAGAGTATGTCAGAAAAGAGTTGCGTGACAGCTATACAGGGAAAATACACTCTGCATGAAACCTACAAAAACATTATTTGCAACCAGTAGATGAGGTCACCTTTATGCCAGCAGAACCACCCTCCATACCTCACCTGCTGGAAATAAAATCAGGGCACAGTCAGAAGTTATTGCATGATAGATGGTAGATATTAAAGGGCCACCAGAACAGGAGAAAACCCCTACAGTTAAATGCTGAAATCTGCAAGAAACCGAAAGGGGTGACATTCAGACTCAGTTTTCTTAAGCATATGCCTTTTCTGTAGAAAATCTTGGAGACTGAGATGAAGACTGAGTCCCTAACGTGAGGATCTATTTCTTGTCCTGAGGATCCATTCACCACCATGCTGGCACTGCAGCACACAGCTAAGTGAATCAGCCGTCTCTCCAAAACTCAAAAGCTAGAAGTCTGCATTGCCTTGTCCCAACACACTATAACCTTGCCAGAGACAAATACGTGTACTGTAAACACATATTTAGCTATTGACTGCAAGAATAGGAAACCAACTCTGACCTTGTACCTAACCACAAGGACCATGTGTCAGCGAGATTTATGTGTGTGCATGTGTTGTGTTATCATTTATTGTTGTTCTTATGTAAATAGTGTTTTGTTTAGCATTATTGCCTTGCTAACTCTGGTCCTTACGGCTTTATTAATCTTTCTTAGTTAATAAAATAAGCACCTGAATGAAGCAAGGGCTCATCTATTTCCCCAGCACAACCACACCCCAGCTAATCTATCTGCTGTCACAGCACTCCACTCTGAAAGCTGGTGGGAAGCATGGGGGCAGAAGGGCTGTGAAGCTCCCAAGAGCTGCACATCGATCCTGGTGGTTCAGCTCCGCAGCACCAGGCTGCCCCTGCAACACCCATTACGATGATCATGCTCACAACCATAATTCATTACGGGTGGAGACTATCGGAGAAGAGCATTGGTGAGTAGTGGGACACAGAGAGAGCAAATTAACTCCACTCCTGTGGACCGCAAAGTTCAGAAAGACACAGCCTGTTACCTCCACGCAGAAAGTCTGTAAGAGCAGCAAGTACATAAGGAAGGTGAACAGATCAATGCTTCCTTACATAAACATCAGGGATCAGCACAGGTCAGGAAAATTTAAAAATCACTGCAAGTCTGTTGGCTTACAAGTCTCCTAGAAGTCTGGAAGTATATGGAGATGCAAATTTCCTGGCAAAATATAGGGAGTGTATGAAGCAAACAACATGGGAAACTAGGATATACGGGCTCTGCAGAGAGTCAGTTTTTGGACCTCAGCTCTTCGGTTCTTGGCTAATACGTATATGCAAAATAAGAAAGAAAAGTTCATCCCATTTATCCCACCTAGAGACAGATGTCTCACACAGACATGAAGTATCTGCCAAAAGAGCTTCCAAAACTTTCTGGAAGATGTTCGTCATAGAGGAAGAGAACATGTATGATTTAGTACAGACAAACAATTAAAACAAAGTTAATCTGAAATAAACAAAAATTAACAAATCCACCTCCACACCAGTCCAGCCCATACTAAGTCTCTCCTTCCACATGTAGGAGGAATTGAAGGTGAGACAACAGCATGACAGGGCAATACTGCTTAAGAGTGATAAACTGATGCTCCCTGCTCATAACCTGTTTTTAATTTTTAAGAAAGAAATCAATAAGTGCAGATAAAACACAGAAGGCTGTAATCCCTGTGAGTAATCTTGTCACAACATGTGTTACTGTAGTTCTACACTTTTACCTTTGCACTTTGTTGTGTGTAACAGAGCAACATAATTAACCACTGGTAGGTAGTGTTTACGTTAGTTCTCAAAAGGTTAAGAAGCTGATTATAGCTAAAATCAGCTTTGCCTGGGGCTTCAGTGGCTCTGTGTAATCAAATTAGACAAGCAGGGCACAGTGTCACCTAACACAAACCAGTGGCACTTTCTTCTCTGCTTTGACCTTTTTCATTAGATGAGCAAGCCAGGTTTTAGCTTATTCCAAACATTTTGAACAGATTAGTTCCCAGTAAACTCCAAGCGATAAGCCAGGCATTAGTGCACACTGTTTTTGTAGGTGACTCGGTGAGACTGCACTCAGGAGATTATTTGGGGGTAGCGCCAGCTTTGCTTTCCCCTGAAATTAACCTTTTGGTTTACATTTTTATTTTGATGGGAACTGTTTTTTGAAGGTGAAAAGCAATAATTTCAAATCCCTAAATACCCTCGATCACTTTCTTTGTCTTGGACATTTTAATGTTTTGATTTTAGAGATGGAGAGTGGTTTTCCAAATCCAACACCAAACAGAAAACTTCATAAACACGGTAGATAATGCATTAGCATTTCTGAGAAGCCACAGGTAATGCGTTCGGCAGAGTTACGGCTCAGCCACGCGACGCAGCCACTGTACTCTTTGAAGTCAAGCAAGGTGAATGGTATAATGGAGGAGTTTAAGGAGGTTTAATAATGTAGAGAGAAGAGCAAACCAGCCTCACATCAGAAGAGTGCTTTCTGCACAGCTACACTGTAACTACATTTAAATGCAGACTGCAGTGCCGGTAGCTTCCATAATCTCAGGATCTTTGAACATAAAGGGAAAAAAAGATTAACCAGGCAAAGAATATACACAGAAAAATAATGGCAAATTTAGATAAAAAAATCTGCAAGTTAAAAATGCAGCATGCTCTTCTGAATTTTATACACTAACATAAAAGACAGCGGCCAACTATATTTGTTGAATCTTTACATATTTGTTCCCCAACTTCAGCGGCAGCTCTGCCTGTTCAGGTACTGTAGCCAAGTTATGGGGAGTTTACGCTGTGAAAACAAGCAGGCATGTGAAACAATAGCTTCTGCAGATGATTCGTGCTTACTCGTTTACAGATAATAAAATCAAAACTTGTTATTTTAATTGATTTAGTCATAAATACAGAGTTACAGAATTCAAGTCTCTGTACTTGCACAGTCCGATGATTCCTGCTAATCCAGCAGTACTTAACAAATTCACATGTGGTTAGCTTGCCTTGCCATAGCTGTAGATCACATTTCCATGCTGCAAGCTGTGCAGAAAAAATCAATATGCCAAGTTTAACATACGGACAAGAAACATGATGTCCTCCTATATTTTCAATGAACTTCAAATGACTGTGCTGTTCCTATTCTACAGCATATTTGAGGGAAAGGCATTCTTGAGGAAGAAGAAAGATCTATCACACAGTGAAATACACAAAAGCATGACTCATGGAATCACACCTGGCTCTATCGTAACAATGTACTTCAAATAGTATGGCATTATGATTGCCTCCTCCTGCCTTTACACTTCTAAAGCAGTGGCCTGCCCTTCAGACAGAACACACGCTCGCCATGCCCGTCACGTTTAGCAGTGAGTCCCTGCTGCCTCGTACAGCTCTGTAACGTGGGGGGGACAGCAGTCCTTCCCCCCCAGGCTGCCAGAGCCCTGTCTCCCTTCCCTGCACATCCCGTGACCCGCGGCCCAAGGCTGGCACCGCATGGCGGCTCCTCCACAGGCCCTGGTGGCCGATGGCGCCCTGTAGGCCTGATGGCGGTGGCTAAAGGCCTCTTTGCCAGCAGCAGAAGGACAAAGGGGATGACTCGAAACCCTTGCAAAGACAGTGGGGGTGTTTCCAAAATGTGAGGCTAGGCAGGGAAGCAGAGGGATCGTCAGCTCTTTCACCGGTAATTTCTCTTCATTGCAATGAGCGGCTGTAAATGGATTAATGGCATTTAGCTCTAGAGAGCATGTCATTGATCTGCACCGAACATATAAACTGTTATATAAAACACACTCAAAGACTTGCGCTTGTTCCTAACTTTCTATTAATATGTCATTTGCAAGACAAATTTTATTCAGAGATTAATGTACCATTTTAAAAACCGTAGGCATAAAACTCCCAATCAGGAAATAACAATGTAACAATTTTAAGTGTTGAATAATATTAATACTGGAATAAATTACAATTTCAGTACATTTTAGCCTTCTTTTATCAGTTCAGAGAATGTAACGTAGTCCCACACATGAGTTCTTTCACACAAATGAGTTCTTTCACGGACTCCAAAAATATCAGATACATAAACTTTACTTCCACAGTCTCCCCTGATAATGCAGGAGAATTGATAATTTTGTGGCAATGAATGGTGATCACTGCCCAGTATCTACAGACTGCTTCAGGTGTAATGTGCGGATGTGTGTGAACGTATGCCCCTTTGCAAATCAGAGGACGCTACAGAGCACAGATGAGAGCCAACCTCGAGATACGCGATGCTGAAGTGATGATGGTACTGGCGTCCCAAGGCAGTTCTGCCTGTGCCAAGCTACCAACAGTGCAGACTTTGTCCATCCGTCAAGACTCCTGTACAGGGCTCCCGGTTTGATAGCTAACATCTGGATCTAAATAATGGCCTACACAGCTTGCTCACTTCACTTGGGGGCTTTTATGGGGGGTTGCAACATGGTCAGGAAACTTCCTCCACACAGACAGCTTCATTAGAGCTGGCCAAATGAGACTGTGCATATGCAAATCACTGCTGAGTTTGTACTAGATCTTTAACATCTTAATGCCTCCATTTGCTTTTTTCCCCTGACTTTGACATTGCTTCACTGTGAACAGCTATATTTAATTTACAAGTTCTTTTTTTTTTTTTTTCCCCTTTTCTTTTTTTTTTTTTCCCCTCCCCAAAACCAGGAGGCAGGAAGTAGATGGGTGTAACTTGCAGAGGCAGCTGAGATGAGCTGCTGGCAGGGTGAAGTGGTAGGTTTTAGTAATAGCTGGAAGCTGTAAGAGGTTCTGAGCTTTGAAGTCAGTGCAGCTTTGATGTACTGCTCCCATAGTTAATCGCAAGATAGTCTTGAAAGAAAAAGATTTCCCAAATACCATCCAAGTGTCATTGCTTGTGAAATCCTTGAACGATTTTTTTTTTCCTAGTGAACTTTAAATCTAACAGTGGGCTGCTCTCACTGCCTCTCAGTCACTCTTAAAGTATATTAATCAGTTAAAAAGATGATTAAACACATGCTCAGTCTGGTCCAGGTGAGTAGCTGGCTGCATGCTGCTTTGCCAATGAACTTTGAGTACTTTCTTCGCTGCAGCCATCGTGCTCAGCCACAGCGAGGAACCGCAGAGCAGGATGGTGGCACGGGAGGAGGTGGACAGCAGCCTCCAGGGTAGCTGTGGAGGAACATTTACTGATTTTTCCCATGATATAAATTGTCCTTGAGTTGGACACTCAAGCAATGAGAGCATTCATTTTTATCGAAAATATAAACAAAACTATCACTGGCCAATTAGGTTAAAAAAATCAACTCATAAAAGCATCTTTTGAATATTTAGCATCTTTTGAAAATAGTTGTACGATTTATTTTAATAACTGGATTTTAAGCCTGAACCTACTCTACATGTCAAACGTCATCTATGAACTACATGCCAAAGTGCAGCAAAACAACCATTTCCAATGAGTCCAAAACTATCAGGTCAAGAACATCAAAGGTTTAAACCACAATCCCCGTCCTACAATGAAAAGCTCTTTACCTGTGCACATTTATATCTGAACAGAAAGGGGAGACACCATTCACAAACACCCATGTCTGTCCAAATGGACAGAAATAAAGAAAATGGCATGTGACTGGTAAATTATGAGAGAGCAACACGTCAAGGTTAGAGGTCAGTGAAGATTTCAACAAATCTCAGAAGATATGGCAACAGATTAAGCAAAGGGATAGACTGCCCTCCAACCCTAACCTGTTAAGACCTTTGAAGTCTTGTGGTGACCTCTATTCTGCTCTTTCATATTAGTTGTTAGTTACACTAATTACAGCCTAATAGTGCACTGGAGCCAGGCACTTTTTGCAGAGCCATCTGTAGGAGGGCTATGTGTGGCACAGTGACCTCCAGCTGAACAGAGCTGTGCATGTCACAGGCACTTGCCCCTTTCAAACAGTGGGCTGCATCGCCTGTCGCAGGTAACGAACTTTAAGGTGTTAGTAACTTCAACATGTTTTGCATGCTCAAGAAGCAGACATAACATTTTTCAAGAGAAATCGTAAGCTAAATAAAACCCTAGCCCCAAACTTGGGTTAGTCTACACGGGGTCTGACTAAAGTGCTGAAACAGATTTAATTCTAAGAACAGTTGTAATGTGTGCTGGCATAATGATTACCAAAATAAGGATGTAAAGTGCAACCCCTCATAAATACTGCATATTCAGCACTGAAATCAAAGAAGTAACTTAGTGTTGCTGCCAGTAAGCTTGAGTGAGGGAGTGTGGGATTAGATGTGGAGTCTATTTGCATTGATTTTGCATCAATATCCATATTAATGCTAACACAATATTGTATCATATCTGGGGACAGCATTCAGCTCAGAGTCTCTCTGGCAGCTGAAATATCACTTGTAAAGCTTCAGTAAATCATTTAGTAGCATTAAACAAAGTCAGGCACTAAATCAGAAGAAAAGTTCAGAAAAAAAGATGTAGTGCATAAAAATCATACCAGAATTAACAAAATGTATAACAAAAGAGCCTGTGTGTGGAAAGAATAGCTATTCAAAATCAATTTCTATTTCCTCATTTATACGAGGAATATTTTTTACATGGTAGATAAAAGCTTTGCATGATGACAAATCAATCCACCTGCAATTGCTGGGAACTCTGTTACCAAGATAACATAATTTGTCTGCGGGTGCAAACTCTCTGCTGTGAATACACCTCTAAAGAGATACAAATAAAAATGTAGTTTTAATGAAGACACAAATGAGGAGAAACTAGGACTTCTTGCATCAGCTAGTAGCAGAGCGCTCAGAAAACAAAATGAAAGTCTGACAGGAAGTGATATAAACGCTCAAATATGATTTAATCTGAATTTCCGAACATTTAATAAAACATAAGCTTTATGATCAGCATGTAGAATAATAGAAAAGATCCTGACTTCTTTACTGAGCCCTGAGCTATCCTGGAACAAAGATACCAGGATATAGGGAGATATAGGGACTGATCTTCCCAAGCTCACATACGTGCACCTCATACTTACTAATACACAATTTGCAGCTGATCTCTCTGCTTAGAGCATGCTCTTGCTGGGTTGGCTCAAAGAGAGCAACTCATGGCATCCAGCTGGTGGGAAATCACACTGCAATTTGGCACCATCTCCTCTGCACTCTCCTCCACATGGTTCATGGTTTCTCTTCACTTTGTCCTTGCCCAGAGGGAAGTAAGTATGAAAACCTGTGTCTTGTGCAGTTCTTCTGTCTGTCCCTGACTCCTTTAGTCATCAATAAAAAACAAAGCAGCACAGCTCTTCTCAACAAACCTCTTTCTTTGGCTTCTCTGCAAAGGTACCCTGTCCAGGCGGATGCCAGAGCCAGCGCAGCTGCACTTGGGTGCAGCACCACAACCCTACAGCGGGGACTGATGGCTGCAAGCACAGCCAGTCCCACGGACAGCAGCAGCACGAGGCAAGAGCCAAGGCTGTGCCAGAGTTGGCTGTAAGATGGTCTGACACCCTACTGCTCAATCCAGCAAAGATCTACCTCTCCAGCCATAAGGAGATTCCCCAGATTTACCTTCTCAGAAAGGACAATGCATTTACAAGGCACAGGTAAAAGTAATTGATTTGCATGGACCCGCTAATTGAAGTGACCAATTATCAGCTGACAGACTGTTTAGTGCTTTTTCAGCTCCCAGGCCCCTGAAGCTTGAACCCTGTCCTCTGAACACTAATGCAGATCTTTGTGGAACACTTATGCTTTCTTGGAGGACAGGAGATGTGTGCTTTGAGGCTGACAGAGAGAATTACAACAAAGCATAAAGCAAATGGTTAATAAATTTCATCCAAAGCTATTACAAGAAGGAAAAAAATTACACTTGAATATTTGTATTTAATTCACATTCAGCATTTGGTTATAGTAGTGGTCTCCAGACACAAAAGGACGGATGTGAGACCCACCAAAACCACCAGGAATCTTTCTCCTTTGGTTTTAATGGCAGCTGAGTCAGGTCCCTAGCAGTCAAAAGAAATTTGTAAGATTCATAAGCTATGCTGAATTTGTAAGCTGTACCTAATAGAAGAGTCTAAGTTCTGCAGTCAGTAGTAGGAAACTGTCAAAATCATAAACGTCTGGAGCACTCTTGAAATAAAACAAGTTGTACCTTGCAGCTCTTACATGCATTAGTGTTAGACTCCAGCACAGTACTGCTTTAGGAAATCTTCAACTGTTATCCTATCTGTGCTATGGAGAAATACTGAACAGGGAATAGAAAAGATTTCACTAAATGGACCAAGCTGCATAAGAGGATGTCTATAACTCTGTTCCCACATACCTCAAATAACAAATATTTTAATCTAACAAAGAGTAACAGTGAGCCCTTGAAGTTCATTTATCCTAGCATTGCAAAGTGACACCAGTTCTTAGGGAACAAGTGTTTTGAGTTTAGTACACATTCCCCATATGTGTGGCTGTATCAGGAAAGCACGCGCATCGGACCAGTGCTGGCACCTTCTGCTAGGGCTGGGCTGCTCCATCTTCTGCCCAGCATGAGCATTCAAACACCACAGAAGCACCTCTGCGTTCAACACTCAATTCAGTATATTGTTTAAACTCCGACATAAAAGCACTGACCATTTGGAGACAAAGAAAGAAATGACACATGCAGATATAAAAATAACTTGTTCTGCCTAGCAAAGCTAAGGTCTGCCCTCATCAGATGTGGAAGCTCTCAGCGGGACTCAAACAGTTCCTCATGCAAATATCTAAGGGTAAAAAAGTCGTATCTCAGATTGCAAACATATGTGGGTTTTATTTATGTGTAATAAGAGCTATATATGTGCATGTAATGGTTTATAACATGTATAATTTAAAATGATGTTAACATAAAAATATCAGATAAAGTAGTAAGATTTTTTATATACAACGTCTCATTTGCACACAGATTAAACTAACAAAAAGAAATGCATTATCCTGCCCTTAAAAGTAGTGATGGGCACTTACTAGCATTTGTTCAGAAGTACACGATGTTTGCCTTCAAATTGACTACTGTACTCACAGCAGCAATAATGAAAATCTAAAATGTCTTACTCCATTAAATGTGTGGATTATTTCTCTACTGAGGTCTTGTAAACTTACCTAAAAAAAAAAAAGGATTAATGTGGGGAAAAAAACGTATTCCCTTTTTAATATAAAAATTGGGATATAATTTTAAAAATCTTATTAAGCAAATTTGGCTGACCAGAATAAAGTATTTCCTGGAAAAAATACTTATTTTTAATACATGAACAAATGTCACACTGAGCAGAGTTTTTATGTCATAAAGTAAGAATGTAATGTCTGCTTCAGTTAGCCTTGTACTTAAAACGACTTGTGCAAACAATCAACATCTGAACATTAGTTATAAGCAGTTGTTTGCTTTTGCTTTTAATAAATAGATATCAATCACAATGCATTTAAAACAAGTCACTTAACTGTCCCCGTGCATTAACATGATGAGATTAGTTGCTGGCATTGGTTAGCAAAAAATGACAAGTCCTCCCGAAAGAAAATTGGGCCTTTCAAATATAGCCATGTTCCTTGATAGGAGAAAGTTTAAAGTGCAAATATACTGTGAAAAGGGCCTCTAAAAATGGCATCACAGCGCTCCATGTTTCTCATCTTTTGGTTATTTCACAGGTTGGGAAACTAATCTTCTCAGCTGAGAGATACTTGGAGCAGCCAGAAAACTGTTAAATTAGCAATTTGAGGGCAGGGTGCTAAGAAGGCAAATATGATACAAATTTAACCTCCATGTGTTGCAAATAAATTTAATTTATGTGGCAAAGAAAAAGAAAGAGAATGTTAAAATCAATTCTATGCCACTGCTAGGAGTTTCTCCAATTCTTGTTTGTTGTCCAATCACAGCAATGTGCAGGAATTTGTTATAATTGGCATAACTGACAGCTGTTACGATAATTTGTATGCCTGAAATATTAAAATGTCTGTTTATTACCTATTTACAGTGATCCAAGTGAATAAAAGTGCTGAGGATGTGACACCCTGTTCTAAAAACACCATTATTTATTCCAAAGACAGCAATAAATCTGAGTCTTCAATGGATGTATGCCAGTGTGCCAAAAATGCCCAAGAGGAGATGATGGTAGGGAGGTTTGTGACCTGAGCAAATCAGAGAACAGAATAAATTTCTTCTCAAGCAAGCAACTGCAGTGCATGGAAATTCTCCTTACCCTGGAATACATCAGTTTGGGAGGTAAACACTGCTGGTTTCTTCTGGCCAGTTCTATGTCAAAATTAAGAGTTCCTAAAAATAAGGAATGGTAATTTTCTAACACCAAAAGATATAATGCTTTCCATGAATTTACCATTTTGGATAGTGTTGTGATGGATAAAAATGAATGAAATCACTGGGCTGGAACTGGGTTGCCTGGGGCCAGTGAACCTGACCTGATTACATTCAGTCCGACTGAGCAGAGAAGTCTCAGCCAGCAACACGCAAGCTTGGTGCTTCAAATGGCTGTTTTCCTCAAGGTAGGAAAAATACTGGCAGATTTATTCAAGATGAGATATTTCAACATAAAAGAATGGCTGATATCTTAAAATAAATAAATAAATAAAACTTTGTTGCGTGACAAAGACAAAACAAAACCAAAAAACCCACAGAGCTTTAGTCCTTCTGGTTCAGTGAAAAAGTAAAGTCAATTGTCAGGTATAGAAAAAAGGTGGTAATAGCTTGTCGTTATGAAAAGATGATAAAGAAAGCTAAAGTTATCAAAGCAAAAACAATCTATGACTGGCAAACAGCACAATGAGGAACTTTTTTTTTTATATATATATACAAGCAGCAAATGCAATCCATAGCAAACATATGTTGATCTTCAGATGGAGATGGTGAAACTGTAAATAACACAGAAGAAAGTATGAAATTGTTCAATATATGTTTCTATTATCTATCTGGAAAAAAAAGGCAGGTGTTTGGTGAAGTTCATTTTATTTCAACTCATCAATATATTCTCAGGGATAAATATTTCTAACTTGGCAGGCTTGCAGAGTTTGTATTCAAGAGTCATAAAAAGCTAACTGGTTACCAAAGTTCATTTTGAATGAAACTTACAATATCAGAGAAATTAAAGAAAATGGGAGAAATCTCAATCGAACTTTCAGAAAAGACTATCTGCACAGTTAGCTTGACATAAATATCAAGAAAAATAAAGAATAAATGGATATATAGTTCCATAAATCCCTGCTTTAGATACCGTGGACATGAAGAATCAGCTCTTCCCACTTTTTTATTACGACATTTCATGTTTCTCTCTTTCTCTGTTGCTTTTCTTCCCAGCTAATCCTGTCTTCTTTAAGGAAAACAATCCCAATTCATTCAAACTTTCATTGCAAACCATCTGCTCTAGACTTCTAATTATTCTCAGTGCTTACCACTCTATCCAACTGTCTGATGTATTCTGGTGGGTAACCATTGCTTACCCACATGTTCCTGAACTTGTGTGTTTGCAACAAGGAAGATAGGGGGATCTAAACCTGGAATTTTGGAAAAGACTTCCCAAGAAGGATGTGGCAACACACAGCACAAAGGAAAGAACCAATTAGACAGGCATCTGCCAGGAAATGATGTAAGAATGTTTGATCTTGCCTTGGGGTGGGGGATGAAACTGATCCATGTTAAAAATCCCTTTCAGAACTGTGATATTGGAGACTACTAATGAAGAATTGAGATAAAAGAATGTAATTAATTAAAGACAATGTAACTTACTGGCAAGTAAGTCTCTAACAAATAAACTCAGTTCATCTTTGATGAATTAACATGCTTAACTGGTAAGGACTTATATGCAAATGAAGTATACTGATTTTTTTTTTTTTTTCCAGGCATTTGACTTATTCCTCCAGAATATTATGAGCAGCTGAACGAATTATGCCAAGTTTCCTATGCATTTTTGGAAAGCCCTTTGTCTTCCTTTTCTTTCCAGTAACTACCTCCTGCTTTTCTCAGGTTTCCCCTTAAAACTCTGGAAAAAAAGACCCTATATCCTGTCATTATATTGGAGCCACATACCTGCTACAGTTGGCTGGCTGTGACTGCTTCTTTGCTAGTTGTTTGTTTCCAGGCACCATGTATATCACCTGAGTTACTCTACCTTGTCTTTCAAAAGAGACATTGGAAAGTCCTCCTTTTATGAGGAAGACCCATTTCTCATTTCATCTTCTATTCTGTCTACTGTTAGCAGTAAACTCAGAGCAACTTAATTACAACTAAAACTTCAAATTAGGCAGAAATTGATCAATGCTTCATAAATTCATAAGGGGACAAATGGCACAATTGTAGAATTCCTGTTTACTTGGGAAAGCATGTTAAAAATCAATATAATTCAATATTTCTAGGAACTTGCAGACTAAGTAATCTGCAAATGTAGTTGTCAGGGAGAAACCGCTATTGAATAGAGATGTTACTAACAGAGTGTCCTAAGGCTATTCAACAACACAGGAAGTAAATGTAAATTCACTGGTGGTAAAACTTGTGCGAATGCGAAGATTGGCAGAATGAATATTAACAAGAAGGTCTGCATTCTTTCTGTCCTTTTTTTTTTTTTTTTTTTTTTTTTTTTTTTATTATTGTGTATTCATCTGTTTGTTTTCTTTTTTTAAACCTACATGCAGTGCTGCCTAACACTACCTCAGAACAAAGATGAAGAGCTGCAGTTACAGAAAGGATACCAAGAGCTGCTGAACAAGCTTCTCCTACACAGCCTCTCTACAGTATGGTGATAAAGGGGTCAAACATGACCCTTGGCGGATGAAACAGGAGAAAAGCAGGTAGTGAAGATGTGAAGTCTGTATATTGCATTAGTGAGATGCAAGTCTGTTTCAAAGAAAGGATGTTGAAAGACTGACGACGCCACAGAAAAATGTATAAAAGCACTTGAAACCTGGAGAAATTAACTCCAGTTAACTGCAGTGAGACTTAAAGAACTCTATGTATTCTGTTTCTCAGAAGAAAATTGAGTGTTGATTTGATTCCAGTATCTAATTCACTTGGTGAAAAAGCAAATGTACTCAATGGCTCTTTAACTTAGCAGAAAAAGGCACAGCAAGAACTAATGGCTGGAATCTGAAACCAGAGAAAATCAAACCAGAAATGTGCCACTCCTATTAAATGTTTGAAAAATTACAAAAGCAAGCAATGGATTCCTCATCTCTTGTATCCTTCTAGCCAGAGCTGAATCACTTTTGGGAAGACACACTTTGACCAAATACAAGTTATAGATTTCAGCATAACAACATCTGCTCAAAATATAAAGAGCTGCATATGAGTGGAGAACAAGTAGTTGAAATGTCCTTCCTGGCCTAAACTATATGCACTTATGAAAGAAGATCAAAAGTGAAAGAGGACATTTCTAAAAATTCTACCAAAATCTATAAATTTGGATTTGAACAGAAAATGCGAGCTGAAATGTAAATGATCTTTTGTATATTATTGCAATGCAAATAAAAGTGTTGCCACGGAATTTCATATTACATCCCTCACGGGTCCAAATACCTCCTTACAGGCTCTGAGGATTGGCAGAACTACAGCTTTTGGGATCTCAGTGATATACCAGATCCCATCTCTATAGATGTTCTGGCTTAATAGCGGTGCTGAGGATAAAGCAGCAAATACTTTTCAAAATGACTAACGGCATATGGAAACAACTTGGAGTGCCAAGACTAATATTCAGCCTCAGTCCCACAAAGTGCTTAACCAAAAGTCACTGAGAACCATGTGAAGAGTTCTGCTCTGGCTGGACTGGAGCCTGTAGATATTCCAGAAGAGAGGAAGGGAGTGAGGACAATGGTCTTCTCACCCACGCTGTGGAAGATACACTTTCACCACGCCACGGTACGGACCAAGGTGCACCACCTGACATGAGGTTTCCTGCTTGCACTTGGAGCCTGGGAAGGCATTGTGTGCAGAAATGTGGTGACAAGCCACTGTATTAGGGAAGCTTCTGCTGCAATCAAAAGATAGTGCTGATTGAACCAGTGCTAGACTGTTTTTTAATCACACTTACCATAGTCTCTTTAAAGTGTCGCTCTAAACTGTCACATGGAAATCTGCATTACAGCTGCATCTGCCTATTCAAAAAGTGAACGTGTTCATTATTCCTCGTGCTGCCATCATGCCTGTAAATGCTGGTGAGGAACCGTGGCTTAGGCACTGTGGCGACACAGCCGTGCAGAGGTCTGGCTCAGCACTACTTGGGCTGGCTGGCATCTGTCTGTGCAAAGGAGAAGCAGACGCACCAAGCGAGAAGAGCTCAGCTCACAAGTCTGCAATTGTGCTGTAGGGTAAGAAGTCAGCCGGCACGTAGACAGACTTGTATATGTAAAAACTGGTGAGATCATACTCAATAGTATCAGAAGCAATTGTCAGGGCAGTCTAAATATTTTGTAGGAAATATCTGGCTGTAATAATTTACATTATTCTTCATTATCACAATCAAACACTGCCTTGGGGAGTCGAAGGCAAGCATGCATCACTCTAAGTTAACTGTACTCTAAAAAAATAGCAATGATAAATAGATGTGTCTGAGTACAAGAATAATTATGATGAAACGTTTTCTCTAGTATCAGCACAGCCCCAAATACATTTAAGTATTTTGTAGAGCAGTACATGAATATGAGTGTGCTAAAAAATAATGGTACTGATGGTATGTCAAACAACTAATTGCTCATGAAGAAGTTATAAAAATTAATTATAAAATTGAATTCTCCCACTGCCACCACATCTGCTAGTTCAAATCAACACTTTCAGATTCACATCTTCTTATCTACTTTTGAGGCTCTGGAGTTCTGGAACAAAAACCGAAAAACCATTCAACAGGTCTTTACAGATTTTGTCCTTTCTGAAGCACTGTGAAGCTAAAACTCAAAACACAACATACAAGCTCACATCCATCTAGGTATCACACACGAAACAAAAAGCTGCCTGAAACACCTGAGGCTGAGCAGGAGACTAAGAGCAGAGTTCCTTTGAAGAATCAGGAGCAGGGAAAAAGCTACTTACTTCCACACTAAGAAGACATTATCTGAAGCTGGACTTAGTGCACATGTGCAGCACCTGCCAGAGCTGGTGCTGAGACAGGCTGATGCTTCAAAGTGTCTGTAATAATTTCCAATCCCTGATGTACAGTGGCAGAAATGGGAGTGCAGGACCAGCCCTTCCAGCATGGAAGGATGCTCACAGCAGTCTACAGAGCTACCTTCATGATACAGATTCCTGCTTTTCTCAGCCCGCATTATTAAAGTTACAAATACCTTATAACAAATTGACACGCACATAAATATAGGAGCCTGCCACTTTGACAGAGCACTGTAGTGTTTAATCTTTTAAGTGAAAAGCTTTTATTGGCAGAACTACATGAACACGAAGACATAAAATGTAAAGAGGTTTACAGTAAACACTGATTACTGTAATCTTAATCTCCATGAATGACTAGTGAATGCAAAAATAACATTTTTAGCACAACAGCTAAATTGCCTAATCTGCCTTATTTTGAAATGTGCGTGGTATGTGTGTGTGTATTTCTTAAACTATTGGACACAGATCACTGGTCACAAAATACTAATATCAGAAAATAGTCCAGAAAAGTCTTCATCAAATCGATTAAAGAATGAAAAATCAGAAGCATTGGTAAAACAGGCTAAAAAGAGGGGGATGAGCTAAAGTATTGTCTCAGTGCTTAATGTACTTTATGGTTGTTTCTGCCTTGTTTGCTATGAGCAAGATTCATAAATGTTTAAGGGTGGCAGTTTACTGGGATACAAGGAAGGCTGGGAATAAAAAAGCAGAGAAAAGCAAACTGTGGTTGTCCTCACTGTGGCTGTCATGAACCTCACCCACGTAACTCCCCGAGCACAGACCCTGCAGTGCTGCAGAGCAGGAGGTCCTTCTGCCTGAACCCCAGGGTCTGCTTGGCACGGGGTGCCCCCGCGGCTGGTGGGGTCTTTTTGCAGAAACCCTGAACTTCCACACCAGTAGGCAAAAGCCACCTGTTAGACAAAGCCTCTGCACCTCTGCAGCCAAAGGGATGATTCTTGGCTTCACTGCTACCGACACCAGGTTTGCCACACAGGCTTTATCTGACAGCTGGGCTGCAGGTCTGCTCTTCCACAGGACGGCTCGCTGTGCAAGTCATGCGTTCAGTTTCTTGGATCAGTGCTTTTAAGCAGATCTAACAGTCCAGAATAACTTTACTTAAATTTACTGTAGCCCCATGGAAGGATTATTGATGCTATTCTATTACTTAGCACAAAGCAGCAGTCTCCAGGGGACTGTTTAGTAGCATATTCTTGTCTGGATATTAAATCAAGCTATGCCAACGACTCAAAAACAGCAGGTAACAAGCTTTTCCCTGTTTTTCAGTGAGCTCTGCAGAATCTCATCTTTCATTTGTTTTGAACTGCAAGTCTCTTATGCACATAGAGAAAAATCTCCAATCTCTCCCCCCCCCCCGCCAAAGTACATAGGATGTGTTTAACACATGCAGGAATGCTTCTGGCTGTGGTTACGCTGCGAGGCTCAGCAGATGACATCCCTACTCCTTGTTGGGACAAGCTCCATCAAAACAACTACGTGACCTCCTTGGTGGGACAGTGAGTTTAGATGCCAAAAGTCTAGAACAGCAGCTCTGTGTCTGCTCAGTGTGCTGAGACTGATTTCATATTCTGGTACCATGGCAGGTATAGGGCAAGTAAATATAATAATACCAACAAAATTAATACCAGTAATACCAGTAAAAACTCCACAACATTATGTGCATTTTAACTATTATGACCATGATCTTTATTAACATGCAGCAGATCTTCTGGAAGGCTGGACATATTCTAGGTGGCCTTTCTTGAGAAGGGGATTAAGCCATGTGACCTTCAGAGGTCCCTTCCAACCCCAACCATTCCATCATTCTGGCAAGCCACTTTTTTTTCCTTCTATTTATTGATTTGTAAAGGAAGCCAAATACCTGCTGCAGCCTGTTAGAAATAATACTATTTTTTTTTTTTCTGAATTCAAAGTGAAAAAGGTTGTGCTTGCCCCACCTAAGTGAAATTAAAGATTTTATACAACATACAATTCAAGCTTTATGTTTGATACCAGTAAATACTACCTGAGGACTCCCTTGAAATACTATTCCATAGTTTACAGTTGGTCACCAGCACCACCAGCAAGGGTCACACCTGTTCCCCCAAATTATTCTTTTTTCTTTTTGCTGTAACCAGACTGATTTCACTTCATTCAGCTCCATGGATTCAGTCTTGCACTTTATTCCTTATTACAGAGGCATATATTCAAGCCTAGGCTCATCCGTGAATAGAGCTTTTCTTGATTACTGTCAATGTTTCATTCCATTGTGTCATCTTGTTTGTCTTTTGATGTTATAATTACCTTATTTTACAATGTTTTAACTACATTGGCTGCAACTTTTAAAAGAATAACTAGTGATTTGGGGGGTCAACTAGAAAGGCTTTAAAAGCATTTGATTAAGCAATTCATTTTACTAACGTTACAGTAACTTCTTTTTATTTGATTATGTAAATGAGTGTTGGTGCATATCCACTTTGGCAAAATACTGAAAAGTTTAATCTCCTAAATAAAGAGCGTTCACTGGTAGAAGTGTATCAGCTAAGGATGGTATCCTGTGCAGAAGCTTAGGAACTCCTCATAAGACACCCCAAAATCACAGTGTTCAGGAAAACAAAGGCCATGCTTATTTGACAAACTTTCCCATGCTGCCTTTCCTGAGCAGAACACTATATTGAAATAAAAGCAACTTAATTCCTGAATTGCAATGGAGACAGACATGGACCCATAAATTTACTTTCTCCCATCCTCTATTTCAGCGGTTGTCACCCAGCACCTGCTCCGCTAGGATGGCTTCCCAACAGGCTTGTGAACTTTCTGCTTTGGAAATAGGAGAAATCTTGTAATGTCTCAGAGACGTAAAGAGAGCTACATCAATGACTAGCATTAACATGATACAACCTGTCGTTAAAACTTCTGTCCCATTCTCTGAATGAAATTACAAGTTCACCTCCAACTTCTACAACTCCTACTGCCACTCCATTTTATGTGATGGTTTTTAACGTACAGACTTCTTCTAAAGCCTTCAGTGCTCTCCACCCTATGTTTTCATGTCTTTGAATAGATAGGAAATGGATCCATCTCCCCCAAGACAGAAGAGAGGTCTTCTGGTTTTACTTCATTAAGAAGGCGGATAAGGACTGAGGAGGAAGATGACCTCAAGTCTAACAGAGGTCCTTAATGAGGGCTGAAAGTGAATAGGGTACACGATTGATCCTTTAATACATACACCAAATAGCACAACTGGGTTACATGGGAGTTTTTAGAAGATTATCCCTTCAACATGGTAACAACCTGCCACAGAAAGACCTTATGCTATGACACCAGCATGTACCAAAATCCTTTAAATATGTAGAAAAGACCATAAAGACCCCCACAGTAGCCCACCTCTAGCCACAAAGAAACAGAATGGATTTATTAAGGATTGCTTTCTCTGTATCACTGTTGTTCTCACGCCCACACTGTTTAATTATTAAAGTGTATTAAATCCTCTTTGTAAGTGAGTAAGACATGAATGAATTATGGCAAACATTTTAATTACTTAATAATATTCTAATCAAAAGCTTGAACAACTCTATCTGGAAATACGAGTTGTTTTTCCAGTTTGATGGCCATTTATTTCTCTCTGGTGATTTGTAAGGAAAATACAAGCAAGTAAATGTGATGTAATATGAAGTATACACTGCTCACAAACAAACTGGGGTTGCCTGTAAATCCCAATATGCTGGCTGGCTGAATATCAGACCGTTTATGAAAAAGTTGGCTCATGAGACAGATATTCCTGAACTTAGTTCTCAGTGCGAACACAAATAAAGAAGAGGGTTTCGAGCAGAAAAGATAACTGAGTCTTCATTCTGCTGTAGATTTATTAAGAAAAAAAAATCTCCTCTCATTGCTGTGACTGCTCTGACTGTTATTCATTTAAATACCAAGGGCAATGCTGCCAGTATTTGAGTGTGGGCTATTTCAGTACTGCAATTCTCAGGAAATCACTGAAATAAAATTAGATACTAGTGCTCCTAAATCTAGCAGCATTTCATAAAATTATTACAAATTTCCCTAATGCAGGCTTTCACCATTGCTCATATAAACACACTAGGAATTATTCAGTTGTTCCTCTGTAGATGTCTTAGAGTTGTCCATATATAGAAAGAAATATGAACGAAACATATGAGTAAACTGGTAATTCAGCAGTAGTCACATAAAGCTATACTATTTAAAACTGTCCTTTTAAGAACCAATCTGGAAATAGTAAGCTTCCATTTAAATCGTTGTTCAAAATCTCTTATGAAAACATCGAAAACATCAGTGATCTTAATCTAGTAGCACTGTTTGCATGCATGAAAAAATACAAATAGCCAACTTACTCTTTTACAATTTTTACTTGCTGAGATACCACCTCATTCAAATTAATTCTTCTGCTGGCAGCTTCAGTGTATCTTAACTTCATTGAGTATAAACATTATGCCCACTATGACCCTTCCTCAAAGAAATGTAAAATTAAGGCTTATTCATACCCTTATTGAAGTGTCAGTCAGTTTTTAAATAACATTTAGGATTTCTGTTATGTAATACCCTTTATATTATTTGCATAGGATGAATAAAAAGGAAGAGAGGAGAAGCTCAAATGGTCGATTTTCAGTATTGGCAAGTGCACTATAAACACTGACTAGTTGCTATCCAAGCACTCATTTACCTGACTAAAATGACCTCTATAACATGCTGCCTTCCACAATAGCTACACACATGTCAAAGATTGAAAGTGAATTCTGTCTTGAGGAATTCTGCTACTGAAGAATATTTTTCTTTTAAATTGCAGTAGTCTTCCATAAAGGAGTAAAAAGTTGGTAAATGAATGTTGAATCTATGAAAATTTTAGTAATATTTCATTTCCCTAAGCCCTAAAGAGCAATGTCAATGTTATTGCACTGTGTCTGTACAGAGCTGATGATCTGCATGGTTAGATCTCAGCCCACAGTAAAAATGTGATTACAGGTCTCTGGTTGTTGTGAGCTCTCAAACAAAGTATGGCTAATTTTTTTAAGCCTTCAAAGTAACCTGCAGTAAACTAAATTTCATCTGCAATGTGAGGTCTCATTAACAACCTCACATATCTAGACAGATACGGATCTCTAACTTGTCAAATGAACAACTGTGTCTCACAGACCAAGGTCAAACAGTGCTACAGCTTTTAAATTAATATTGTATAGGCAGTGTGTTCCTTTGAACCTGATTTTGCATTCTACAGAAATACCTCATCTATGGCTTTTAAGAAATCTGATAATCAAACATGAGCAATCAAATCAAACATACTCAGTAGCAGCTTTATGTATTTTAGGTTACTTTCCTATGTAGATTTGAGATTTTCCTGTTACACTGACAATTACACTCACGTCTGGAATTATTACACATTTACAAAAGTCTCTGTATATTATTTCATGTGCTGCTTATGATTTATGATTCATTAATGAGAAAGTATAGCTGAATACTTCCCAAACAGGAGAAATCTCACATTGTCTTGGACACTGTAAATAATTTGCTATACAAACTAGACTTCCATTGATCAGGACTCAGGGAACTGTTCTGCTTCACTTACGTGTACCTTTCATTAATTCTTCTTGCCTACATAAAGTTAGATGTTTATTCAAGGGCATATAATAAATTTCCCAGTTTTCATCATCACTATTATTTTTCATAAGCTTCTATCTGTAAGTCATCGATTAATTAAACCAAAAGAGAAAAGGACTAGAAAAATATATGGAGACAGGAGAATGAAAATCCTACAAAAGACAAAAAAATAAGTGGACTGTGTAAAGGAGCAGTGTTCAGTCAGCCATCTGCTTCTAAGCATATCTTGCTGTTGAAGGGTTAAAATACACTCAAAATCCAATGTATTTTTAAAAGACCAAGCCACTCCTGGGCACAAACGGGTACATCCACCGCCTGCACACAAAGCGACCTACCTGCGGAGACTCGGGGGCAGTCGGGCAGCATCGACTCCACGGCCATATCCAGCGGTTCGGAGCTGGACACCCAGTTACAACAGTTCTGCATGAGAAGACAGGCAATTGTCTGCTAAGCCAAAAACTCAGAGCAAGGATAAACACGGGCTTTGTAAGTAAGGGTATTGCTTCAAAATGCTCTAATTTACACAGCGGTCCCAACAGGGACTGGAAGGTAAACTACACTAGCTAGTCATGCCAAGTGATGTTTAAATATTGTAGGTTCATCCTATATAGGTAAAAAAAAATAGGTAAAAAGGGTAAGATCAGGAGGATATTCGTAATGCGCTTAAATAGTATGTCTTTAAGCACTGCTTTGAGTGCTCGTGGCCTTCAGTAGGTGCTTGGACCAACTGGAATCTGAACTATCCACTGCACATTTTAAGCCATTTTTCTCTATAATTGTTAAATAGGTATTTATATAAAAACTGAACTGCTGGCTTCGGAAGTTGCAAAAAGTCAGAATTTTAAGGGTGTTTTGATGGAGTATGCTGTGGAGAGAAGCCTGTGAAATTCCAAACCAAGAGATTAGAGTTAAGCATTAAGATAGCAGATTAATATATAAATAGTTGGAAATATATAACTGCGATGAATTGGCATGAACACTTAAAAATGTAAATACTGGTCTTTGGGGGATTATGTTCAGGAAACATTTACATTTACTTTCACTCTTGGACCTCTGAGTGTGACGAATTTACCAGTAAGTTTTTAAATCTTTTAATCCAAATGATATTTATTCAGAGGAGTCTATGAATTAAAGTATTAAATAATACACCTCTAATAAAATATGCTGAAACTACACCAAATACATCGAACTGAAGATTCAATTACAAAGGAAGTACTTTTTTAATAGGATGTCCTGCCAAACTACAATGATCTACATGGGTCCCTTATTACAAATCTGAGTTCTGCCTTTCTCAAAAGTGATTAACATCATTAAAGAAAAAAAAAAAAAAAAAGTTTTTTTTTTGGGAAAGAGCCAATGAATTTTCAGACAGATTTCTAAAAAATCATCCCATCAATCATGATTGTAAAAATGGACGATTGCTATTCTGGTAAACAAGCATGTATTGTGTATTTGTAGATGCTTGCTGCCCTAGTTGTGCACCATGGAGTCCGTCCTCACTGTGGAAAGATCCTTGACTGGTAGATCAAGTGTCTTATTGTATTTCCTTAATTCATTCTGTCTGGAAGAAGATGTCAGCTGTGTTGCAGTGAGGAGAGAATTTCAAAGGCTTCAGTCCCCACCAATAAAGGCCGAGGAATGGCTTTTGAATAGATTTGTCAAGGCAACCCTACTGTTCTGGGACCAGGGAGAGCAGGAACAACATAAAGGAAGGGTTGCTGTATGAGATTAGAAAGTGAAGTTCACAAAGCATGGCAGATTTTTGTAAGAAACAGTAGATCAATGAAACTATTGAACTCGGTGGACAAAAAAAAAAAATAAAAACAAACACACTATCCAGTAATGTAACTTTTTAGTAAAAAATGGTTAAAATGGAATATTTCACAAAGGCTTCAAGGTTTAAAGTAGTAAAGTATTATGCATTTTACAATTTGCATATATAATTTTAATTAACAGCTGAATGTGAAATTGCAAATGTAAGATGGTAGAAATTATAAAAGAAGTAGAATTTTTATGAAGTATTACATTCATTTGAAATAAGTAAAATTAATATTAACTACTGATAGAACACTACATCAGAGAGCTGGAGATAATACAGAAGATTAGCACACAATTAACCAGCTTTTATATACAATGTGACACTTGCCTGTAAGAAATAAGTATTCTCGAAAGCAGTGTCAAGATATGTAAATGGATGATTTGTTTTATCATTCATCACAGCTCCTAATAAATTCAAAAATCATGACTTCTATAGGTACTAAAAATAGGCTACCAATGATACAGGAGAGATAGCTCCAATGAAGAATTACTTTTTTAACAATTCATTCTTTCAATGACAGCAATTAGCCCTACAGACAGGCAGCGATTAGGTGTATATTTTAATTATTATTCATTTTACCAGTAGCCTTAAACCTGATTAAAGTAAGAGATATCCAGGTGATATGCAAGTCTTAATACCACTCAGCCACACTTCACATATGTAAAATTCTTCTTTCTTATAGGAGATTTTCAATGCTAATGTAAGTTATGACACTCCATCCACTTTTTAGGCCATTAATCATTTAACTTATTCTTTAAGATCTGCTTTCTGCAAATGAAATTAAAGGTAATGCACTTGTCTTATTCAGACTAAATGCTTAAAGAAAAATGGAGTTGTCAGATTCAAATTACAGGATTTAAAATTTCAGTTTTACTACGTAACATATATTTTAAGGTTTTGATTTCCCATAAAGAAAATGGGGATTTTTCTGACAGAGCCTGTAGGGGTTACCATTCTTTACATTTTTAACATTTAAGTCAGAGCTGTCAGACTGCATCCCAGGTGATTCTCTATTCCCATCAGTCATGGCCTATAAAACGGTAAGGTTAAGTCAGGAATAGGCAGTCTGCACACAATGTTTCACTAAAACCACAGGAAAAAGTCAAGTTGAACAAAAAGTTCAGGATAAAGTAGTTTATATTTGCTACACACAACTATCGTTTTAGCACTCTGAAATGAGAACACAGAAAACACAGATATGAGCTTGATCTGACAAGGAATAGATTCATAAATTTAGTTAGTCTCACTTTAACAGCAAAAAAAAAAAAAATTAAATCTCACCAATCCCATACTTAAATATGAAAATTAATAATGAATGCATGGCGTCATTCTTCCCCCAAGGGTGGAAAACTGTGATTGCTGGCCATAAATCACCATCACATCATCACCAACTAGCCATTCCTTTTATACAGTAGTAAACACTTTGACTTTCATCAGAAAATCTCAGAGCACTTCAGAAATAATCATATCTCATAAAAGCAAGTATTTTTCACCAGCTGTACAAATCAGCAAGCCGAGTCAGGAAGAGCTTCAAGGTGCTTTTCCACCACCATCATAGCAGGCCAGGAGCAGAACCCCGGCACTCTGGGTGACTTTGCTTTAGTTACCAGTCAACACTTGGTCTACAACCATGTATGTTTTTATATTTCACGCTGACGCTGATTGTTACTATTTTGACTGCTAACTTTGAAGCTCAGTAGCGGCTTTAAGCTCAGTTATTTTAGGGGCTGGTATGGGGACACAATTCCTATGGTTCTATAATGTGCTCTCTTTCTCACCCTAAATAAATGGTCAGCAGATAGAGAAATGTTTATAGAACCTTATGCAGGCATATACACTCCAACTCTTAAAAAAAAAAGAAACTGGCCTCACCTCTCGCATCCACTCTCGAATAGTTTTGCCAGCTTCTTGATGCCACACATTGTGAACAGAGTCTGTTAACGCCACAGCAGTTACCTTATTCTTTACTTCTGCCTCTCGTTGAATCATCTGTTAAAAAATATTGGCTTTAAGTTCTTTATTTCTATACAGCAGTGCCTGCTTAGTCACAGATAATGATCTTAAATTAAAAAAGAAAGAGTAATGCAAGTTCAATACTTGACTTCACTTGTTTTAAAGTTTATACAAATCCTAACAGCTCTAGAAACACAGAAAGACCTAATATTTTTGATAAAAGAAATAATACTAACTTTTAACTGACTGAACTATTCAGTCCTATTATTTTCCATGTGGCTTGACAATTCTAGGATTAAAGGTATCATAGTGAAAAAATGGAAGATTCCCTGAGGACACCTTTTACAAGCTTCTTCAAGTTCCTATTTCTGTGCTTCAGGGAAGCTGGTACCCGTGGTTCACTGTAAGCTACTCATGACTATCATCTACTAATTTTCAGTAGATTGCTGTAGTTTTTCTGATGTACAATCTTACTTTGACTTGTATGGTTTTTTTCTTTTTCCATCCAATTTAGCTGCCTTGCACTCCCACCATGGTCCCAAAATTCTTTGTGGTCTCTCTTATACATATGCTTACCCAGCTATCACCAGAGCTTCTCAACATTTCTAGGTTATTAAAGAGTCTCTGTTGTTGGAAACGACAGTACGACTAAATATTATTAGTACTAAAACCAATTAAATGATTGCTGCAAATAACACGAATGAACTGACAAAGATGCTGTGGAATTCAGTGCTGCTCTGCAAGATAAAAGGGACTGAAAAAGAATAGTTTGATATCAAAGAAAGACAAAAAGGTTTTAATCTCCTGACACAAGTGACCCTAATTTGTAAGACTGGATCAAAGAAAATATAATGAATTATACTTTTAAAACCAGCGTTTCGCAACTAGTGTCTTTATCACTGTGTATGTCATGCTAAAGTTAATGTTTTTTCAGCTTTCTTTTGTATAAATGGCAATACATGCAACATTTCTAAAGCCAGACATTCTTTGTTCATGTTCTATTAAGTGCTTATCAGCATACAGGCTGCATCTCCACAAACACCTCTCTAAAACAGACTTTTACAAGGCAGATGCGAATGATTTTTTTTCATCAGAAACTCAAAAATAATCACCTCAATCCAGATTTTTGATGTAAAAGTTGCATTTATCATTATCCTGTATAAACTATCTCCTGGTATCTTCAAAATACCACAAATGTAAACCTTTCTGACCAAATATTCTTACTTCCAGTTTCATATAACTGCAGTATGACACTGTGAATGTCTTGCCCTTTTTTTTATTTACCTTATATATATTTTAAAATCAGTGTAATCAAATTAATATTCTAAGTAAAAAATATTCACCATTATTGGACAGATAACATAAAGGTAGAGCTTCCCATTCCAGAGAAAATCAGGTGTTCATCTTCCTCAGTAGCCTATCATACTGACCATACTGTCAGTATTACGTGATTTAGGAATTCAGCTAAGCTGAAGAAATTTGGGGCAAATGTGTATGAAGATGCTTCTAAGAGTGATCTTCCTTCATGCAAAGACTTGCCATACATGTAGTTTTTTTCACATTTAATACCTACAATATTTGGAGGGTAGGATAACAGGTGTGTGTGTGGGTGGCAAAATCACATATTTTGGACAAAATAGCATCTATTGTAAAATGCTGGGCTTCATTCAGAGGTAACATGACACTGACATTTTCAGCCAAACATCCGACACTGAGCACTGAATTTCAATGTAAACATGACGATGTGCAGATCCTCTCCACTACAGAGTCTAAGAGTTGTGAATAAGAATTGCACGTACGAATAATGGATGTCTCAGGGCCGTCTTCAGGCAATTGAAGGAACCACCAGTGATTCTGCTAAACTTGGGATGAAACCCTGGAGCTCCACAGGAAGGTGGAGCCTCAAAATGGAGATTTTTATCAACACTATAATCCTCCTCCCCAAAGCTATAAGAACATCTCAAGCACTGATAAATGCTTTGCCTCTTAAAAGGATGATTCACTCAGATCTTCAACCAGCTTATTTCAGAAGAACTTGGACTCGTGAATATGTCATCTGAAGTAATTTCTCTAGGATTACACCAGGCCCAACATGTGGTTCGGATCTACAAAATAATTGAAAAATCGTTTTTTTTTTAAATGCAGTTTAGAAAGTACTGGCCAAAAATAACCACAAGACTTATCTCCACAGGTGAGTTAGTTCACTGTAAGGCAGGCTGCGCATCTACTGAGCTACTCAGCACCGTGTCCTGCATGGATATGCTGTTTGTGCGCTGTGAATGTACCCAGGCCGTGGAGCTTGCCCCTCTTTGACAACCATCACAACGATCAGTGGCCATGAGGCCACTTGGGACACACATAACACCTGCTGGTGCCTGCTGCTCAGCTTTGTGGATACCTGTATAATGGTATTTTCAAACAAACACAATCCCAAATCCCCCAAAACACAGAGAAAAACATGAAGTAGAGATTAAGGATACAACCTTCACTTGAACAAGTCTAATGTGTCCAGATTTAAGTGACACAGAAATGTCACAACAGAGCACGTCCAGACCACGTGCCGTAGCTTCTACAACAGCTCAAGTCCTCTGCTAGAGTGTGATGTTAAGTGATAACTATAACTGAGAAGAGCAGGTCCAGATGATGCTCAAACAGCAGGTCCTCCTCGCAAGGACCCTAATTTATCCTGCAGGTAGATGTGAGTAACCCAAGTGCTTTTGCTCACAGAGGCATCAATGCTTCAGATTGAATGGACTGACAGCTCCAAATGAAAGTATATGTATCTTCTCTAAAAATAGTTTTGAATTCACATGTATTTTAAAAACCAAGTGAGCAGAATAAAAAATGATACAGTAAAATACATTAATATCCAGTGCAAATTTAGCACCCAGTTCCCATTCAAATTTGATGTAACTGTAATTCCAAAAGAACGATGCTAGGGGATGCATGATTTGCACTTTCCAGGACTAGTTTTATCCCATGCAGCCAGCGCAGCCTCTTAAAATTGACATGCTATAAATGAAGGTATTTAATAGAGCACAGACTGTTTACAATACTACACACTATTTTTTTTTCCAAGAAAACTGTAGTTTTTACTGAAGCAACAACTGCAAATAAAGGCCTAGGGATTTCATCTAAAGTTCATTTTATGCCTTGTACTCTTTGCACATCAGTAAATTCCACAGACACTCAGTTTTCACAGCCCAAGAATTACTTAATTTCCTCCTCAATGCTAATTTTCAAATCCTAAATTATTTTCCTCTGAAGAGATTCAAAAAAAAAAAAAAAAGGAAAGCAATTAAGCAATTATTCAGTGTACCCCTTCACTTAGAGGCTTAGGCTTAGAGCTCCTATCGCTCTGTCCTTACATTCCTTCTTGTTCTTCCAAAAATTCCCTTACAGTCAGAAATAGTTAAGCAGGCACTTCTCCATCAGGTTTTCCTTTATTACTGTATCATTCAATATACCATTTTGAGCCCCCTACACATTCCCAATCTTCTTTTCTATTCATGAAGTACCATTTTATTTTTGTCTTTGGGTTCCTTCTGTGTAGTCAGAGTAGGTAAGTTTTTGTAAGATTTGTTTTTGTAATTTGTTTACCACATCATCACTGCTTTACATTTGATACCCTTGTATTGGGTACATTCCTAGACCAGTGTCCACTGTAAGAAGGTAGAAAGCATTCAGGTGCCTTTTTGAAAGTCATCTCTATTCCAGTAGTTGAAAGTTTATTCCTTCACTTGGCAAAGAACAAGTGTTGCAAAAGAGTTCAACTCTATCATTACATAAGCACGAACTGGAAATAATTTAAAACTTTATCCATTAAATTCAGATATATTATTTGCAAGCTTATTTGTAAATTTAAAAAGTCATTTACTACTAAGCTGTTCATAATGTCATATGGCAATGCTCAGTAAGGTTACATTATACAGTTATTATAATTTTATCATAACAAAAGGCTGCTATCTCCTTTATCTGTAGTGTATGCCTATAAAACATAAGTCTCTTATACATATCACATATGTAATGCATAACTTCGCTACATAAATATTTAGAATAGATGATCAAATATATCTTCGATATTAATAGATTTTGTAGCAGAGCTCTCAAATGGAAGCATCACTATTCTAAAAGGTGACTCAAAGGTCTGATATGCCAAACGTGAACATCTACGCATGGCCCAGTTAGACTTTAGACAAGCAGTCTGTGGGTGTAATGCTTTGCAGCAACAGTCCCACACTCTCTATACCTATTCTAACAAACATTAAATGACTGAAAATTCAAGCTTAGAAAAGTATAAGAAAGTTGAAAAGCTTTCAGCTATCCTTTTGTATTTATATAGGCCCAAACAACCAAGTCAACTGTCATGACATAGGCTTTGTGGGATACTAACTCCTCTGAGTTGTTTGTAATTAGGAATTATGAAAAATTGATAAAACAAAAATTAAAAAAATACCCCAGATTTCACTTTCTCTTGATCTTTTAAGAAAACCTTTCATGTACTTCCTTTGTCTTCCATGCCAATATCAGTTGTGGCATGGTATTTCCATGGGCTTGAATGGCTATGTCTACCTTAAGTACTTGGCTTGGGGTAAAACTAAATTTGATGTAAATGCTTCCATTGTCTCCCATTGCCTCACAGTGGATTGAGCCTTTAAGAGGTATTGGCCTGTGTAAACTGAATCTCTTTCAGAGGAAACTGAACTGAAAGCCCCTGTCCAAATATGCTCAATGGTTTCCAGAAGTGGAGTGAATTTGTGATAAACATTCTGGTAGATCAAAATGGCATTGGTTGGTCCATGAAGAATTTGTAAGAGCAGTAGTAGATCAGAAATCACTCACTAGGAATGGTGTGTGAGTGGGCAATTTTTATTTAACACTTCTGCAAGGAAGTGCTGATTCTTAGGAACCTGAGAAGGCTCTCCTGGAAGGTTGGTACAGGTCCACCCTCTTTTAGGTGTGCCCTTCACGTCTCCTTTCACCCAGTGTCATGCAAGCCAAGGAACTGCTCTGTTGGAGCATGAGCACTTGAGCCAATTCCTTTCCTGAACTCAGAAGGGCTCCTCTTCCACACAAAGCATACAATTTTGTTTACATGTACTGCATGTTTGTTGGTCTGGGATTCCGAAGACTTTTCACTGCATCCTGGATAGAATTCCTGAATTTTTAAAATACCTTCAGTTTTTTGCACGTCTTACAAGTGAATTAGACTCCCAAGTTTTCATAACATATTGTTCGCTGGGGTGTAGAATTACTGAGCAGCTATACTTGAACAGCATATAACAAACATCATAAACAATCTAAAGTCAAACTAGTTCCCATTTTCAGTTAGCAAGAAGAATAATTTCCCCTAACTGTATTCATAGATGTGCTAAAATCCTTGCTTGCAGTAGACAAAGAATTTGATACACACCAGTTTTAAACAGCAAGGGATCAACTGCAGACACAATCATATAATGACCAAGTATTTTCTGGTATTTTCTTCAAGGACCTATTTGAGGTTATGTCTACAATTGTGATAGCTTTCTACAGCAATACATCACACTGTAAAGGTAATAATAATGTACGAACATATTAGAACTTACTGCTTTAGAGCATCTGGAGTCTAGGACTCACCACATTTCACACTGTAAGTTTGTATCTGTTTCAAAACTCTACTGGTAGTTTCCATACAAATCCTACTTTTAGGGTATAAATTCTTAAAGCCAATCTTGATTAGCAAAACATGTACATCTAAAATAAGGGTAGTGGTCATCTCCCTTATGCATAGCTCAGTTAAACAACAACAAAACCAAAACCAGCCCCTCCCCTCCTCCCTTCCCCATACACGAAATTCTGCTGGCAATATTTTGCGAACAGTGCAAGCAAAACTCATGGTTCTCTAGCATAAAAGCCTCAGGCTTCAGCTTTATTAAAACTTTAAACTTAATAATGCAATTCTCTGGCTTCTCTTGTCCCTAGTGTCTTAACAGAGAGCTTACAGGAGAAAAGCCTTCAAGGACCTGTAATAATCCAGAGAACACCAAGTTCCCAAACACACACTTTTGTGCTAATAGGTGTACTACGGGTAGCAAGGCTGGCCCACCTCACTTACGAACCTCTCAGCAATTTGGCTACTATGAACACACTGTAATAGCCCAAAAGAAAGCCCAGCACATAACACAAACCCTGTGGGGATCTCACTGGCTGCCTGCCCACTGCCACCATACACAGCATCTGACCTTTAATAAAAGCTACCTACAGAGCTCTTACATGGGTTGACTCCTGTTGTTTAAAAAAAGAAAAAAAAAAAGACAAAATGGTCTGTATGCAGCTTCCTCACAGACGAAAATTGTAAGTTAGATAAGAGGGCATGACCAAGATGTTCCTATCAAACACTCAACGAAAGCAAACAAAACCCAGATTTTTTTTAATGCCTCTCAAGATGCTTCAGTGGTGAAGGCTGCTGGGACTTGTGCTTTTCAGCCACTAGAGAGCCACGGAGGAAGTCAGGAGCAGACGCAGGAACCAGATGGGTCTGGCTGTTGGTGCCCTTTCTGCCAGCAGCAACCTGCTGCCCCAGAGATGGGATTGCTCTGCAGGTGTCACCGCCACCAAGAAGGCGTTTTGCAGGGCGAACAAGTTCCAGCTGCCTAGCTGGGACCAGACAGCAATGCCTGGTCAGGCTAATTGCTGATGTTCTGCTGGGACATTGACTGGCCTCTAACACACGGCTCAGAAATGGTCCTGTCTTAGGGAAGTGGAGTGCCACGAGGGGCAATTTATTCTGCCAGGAAGCAGCCTAAATTGACACGTGCAGCATTTGGCACAGCTAATGCTGAAGAGCATCTGATGCTCGAGCCAGGTTGTTTAAAGGGAAGTTGCGTATGTCCACTGCAGTACAGGAGCCCTAGGAAACTTGCATTTGAAAAATCATCTCAGCTTGCTAAATTACGGCTCATTTTGTACTCACGGTTAATTTGGACGTGGGCAGTGGAAAAAGTTGTGAGTGCACGATCATGCCTAAACCTCCAGCACAGCAGAAGATCCTTTGGCTTTACCACATGTCTCTGCCAGCAGAGTCCTCTTAATAGAGATGCAGGAGGTTTTCTGGCAGGAAGCTGCATCCCATCTCCAAACGACATGAGTTAAGCCAGCAAAAACATTCTTCTGCTGGAACTGCTATGCAGAACCTGCACTAGAGGTTTTGCTAACATAGTTATCTTGGCTGGGGTGGCAAAAGGTTTTTTTTCAAGCTCTTAGCTGATACATCTTTGCCAGTAAAGCCTTATGATGTAGATCATGTCTTTACTTTTTCTTGGTTTACCACAACTTGAGTGTAATGTCTAGTTTGAAATAAAATGAAATTAAATGAAATAAATTTATAAAATAAAATAAAATAAATAAACCAAAATAAAATAAAATAAACCAAAACAAAATAAAAAAAAAAATAAAGCAAGGCTATTAATAATCTACCAATTGTAATCAGAACCACCTAGACCCACGACCATTTGAAAATTTAAAAGTGCTTCAGAACTGGGGAAGGTCTATAGTCTATATATATAGACTAGGAAACAGGTGTTTCAGCCCAAAACTGGGAGTGCCCTCAGCCTGCTGCCCCAGACTTGGACGCCTGGGCTCAGTTTTGCACAGACTGCATTGCACAGCCCTGCTCAGCTCAGGACATGGCCAAATCATGAGCCAACATTTTGAGTAAGTTTCCTGCTTTGAAGGTACATTCAGTACCAGGTTTTCAGCTGATTTTGCAGCCATTGAGAACACAGTTTACCATGCCCAGGATGTGGAGCTGACCCCAAGCAGTGACACACGACTGGCACCTTTTTGGAGGTGCCTCGTCGTATCAAGACTACCGGTGAGCAAGGACACGTGAGCGAGTAAGCTGCCAGCACCTCCAGCTTTCTTCGGGACGGAAAAGCCCTAAGAAGCTTTGAACCAGAATATACAGGCTCTTGCATTTTATTTGCTCAGATAAAGTTAAATACAAATATAAATACTTAAATTTTTGTGATATCAAATTAGTTAAACTGTTTCTGAAAATCAGTGCGTAATGAAAACCATCAATACAGAAGGCTTGGATATGAAATGATACAAGGGGTTGGAGTTTTTTTTTCATATTTTACCATCATGAAGGTAATGGCTCATACCTAATGAAAAAACATGGCCTCAAGTAAGTTATTAAAATAATTCTCATGCTTTAACAGATGTGTAAATCCAGAACTCAGTCTAGAAGTGAACAATCATATTATTGAAATGAATGTGAAACTATCAAGTTTGTACATTTTAAGGATTAAATCCAACATGGTAAAATGGTATCTTCACTGGCTCTATCTGAGTGGTTCTTGGAAAACTTATATTACAACTTTATTTACTATTTTATTACAACTTTACGCAAATGTAATGTTGGTGTATTTTTTTAATGAAATATTCAGTTTTCTTATATTCCGTTTTATACCTACAAAAACAGGGAAAATTGCGTAGGTTTAACATCAAGAAAAACAAATCTTCCTTAGATTTAAGACAGTTCATTGAGCAAGGAGCAAGAGTTTAAGAAGCCGACCCTATTTATTTGTATACAAACATGTCAGTGTATGTATTAATTTTTCTCAAAAAGGCCTGAATCAAAAAAGAAGAAAAGAAGAAGCTGAATGTTAAGCTCAGAACCTCACAGATGGACATGAAGTCTAACACCCTTGTTATTTAAACACAGACAGCTGGATTTCCACTTCGGCAAGAGGATAAGACAACACTCACTCTTCCTGTCCTTTGAAGCTTCAGCTTTGACTCTTGCAACCTCTGAGTAACTTCAGGAAGGAAAAGTCTCTCCACAGGCAAAGTCTCTGAACAAGGGTATGTAAACCGAAACTTCTGGGGTCACACAAACTCATGAAGATAACTCTCTTCACAGTTAGGGAATGGTAAATTATGATCTATTATTGGAGACGAACAAGGGAGAAGAGCAACAACTTCCCTCTGAAGTCCCACTGAAATGCTGCTGCTGCATGCACCCTCCTTTGCCAAAAAGGAATGTGTGGTAGAAAACCAAATTACACCAAGCGTGCCACAATATGGCTGACATCTTCAAAGTCTGAAAAAAATGGCAGAGCAGAGAGGGAAATGCAGAATAATTTTTTATCACGCCTTTTTATCAGACATTGGACACGCTACTAGATATCAAACATTTTCCACCCAGTTGCGAGATGGGGAAGTACCAGCAAAGCCAAGAGGGCTTCACGGAGGAGAAAATCTTTTATAAACACAAGGACTTTATGAAGTGTTCTGAGGGATGTATAACTAATCTGATATGGCAAATGATTCACATAAAGATCTTCCAAGAGAGCAAAGAACAGACTCTCATAAATAGCATGCATTTAGAACTAGATGTCTGGCCCATGCTAGACACAGCTGTAGGGGTAAAGGAAGCCTCCACCCTCAGAAGATGCTGGGCATGGAGCTGCTCTCCTGAAGCCCTGGGGAGCAGGAGCCTCTGCCTCAGCAGCTGACTTCAGCCCCCAGCATCTCTGGAAATGGGAGTGGGGGCCTGGGCACCATCTCACCACGATGATGCCCCCTGTACCCAAGCAGGCTCTGAAGGCAGGGTGACACCAGAAACAGAAGCACTGCTGGTGACAACAGCATACCCTGCTTTCTCCAGATTAATAATAAATGCTCCATTTTTAAGTTTGTCCTCTTGGCATGCTCAGGGACCTTGGGCCAGTCTGGTCATCTTCCCAGGCCTTGGCTTGCTCACATCATTTATTGCTGAATAATGAATGCTACACGAGAGCGTGCATTACTACTCCACACTTCCCTCACCACGAGCTGGTTAACCGAACACCACAGAGCATCCTCAAGTATTTATGATGCATGCATACATTATTAGTCAGAGAAATTATGCCAGGTAGTGATGAGTCAACAGAAGAATGAGGAGTGTAATATCTTAAGAGTAATGAATGCTATCGTGTCTACGTGTCAGTTCAACAGCTGCTGCATACCAGCAATGAAAAATCCCAGGTTTTCATGTCAGAAGACATGCACTTACCACATGCAGTTTTCCTTTAGCAAAATAACCTACAGTCCCTGCCATGCTCACAAGCATCAAAGGGAAATTCTGGCATGTTAAGAGCAGCATTTCTTTTCACTGTTGTTAGGCAATGAAGACATCGTCTTGAAAATTTTGTATTGGATTCTGCCTTTGGTGGTTACCACATCATTCCTGGAAGCAATCTACACCTGTGGGGAGTCTGTGAGGGCATGGGGAAGAACATGGCAATCCTCCCCTCTTGCTGCAGGGAGGCCAGCCAGGCAGGACTGCTGCAACAAATGCACCATGAGGGGCCTGAGGAAAGAGCAGCCTCATCCTGTGGCAGTGGGAGCCTAGGAGAGCTCGTTGGGATCCCACATAACTGGGATGATCAGACACCCTGGCACGAAACCCCAGGAGACGTCCGCAGAACTTTCTGCGCACGCTCTCCGAAGTTTCTGGTTCACTCTGAAAAAAAAAGAAGACCTGCTGTGGATTTAACTACTTTCCCATCTTTTTAAGCTAAAAGCTCATCACTTTTGACTTAAGAAGTCTCACTTCAAAAAAAAAATAAAAAAAAAATTCACAGATGTCGTGGAAGGCAAAAGACACTGTGTGAAATCTGCAAATTCTGGCCCTCATCAATAAAAATTCAAAATGTTAAAAACATGGGATAAGGTAGAATGTCAGTCACTCTTTCCCACAGCATTTCATGCCTGCTTTGTGTTATATATCTACCAAATGATAAGCCCCTTGAAAGAGAACCATTTTCCTTTTGTTTGGTCCTGAGCACACAGTTGGAAGTTCAGGCATCTAGCACACAGAGAAGCATTCTTGTATGCTCTTTGCCTAATTTTAAAATAAGTTAAATAGAATATACATAATAGCCATTTAGTTAGATCAAAGGCAGCTGGAGCCACCCCTGGTGTTTATTTCCAAACCATTACACATCACTAGCAAGATATTCCCCATGACCCTCTGATCTTCCAAGTTTCATAAGCAACGCTAAAACCAGAAGCAACAGCGAGCTTTCAGTCCACTCCCTTTTCTCCAAAGTCCTGTTAAACAATGAAACACACCTGGGCAGCCCCTGTCTCATGTTCCTGGTGGATACCAGCACTACTGCCACGCTGCAGCTTCTGGTTTTGTTGGCTCCCCAGGGCAGTGCGGGGTCCATGAGGAGACAGAAGCCAGTTTGGCTGCGAGACAAGGCTCCTACAGCTGTGCAGAGGTCCTTCTGTAAGCTAAACCATCGCTACACCAGGATGAATGCCTTGCTGGGAGGCTACCTCCATCCAGCTGATGGTGCTGAAATAATGTTTAAGCTCACAACAAAAGTGAGGCGCGGGCAAACCTCATCACCCAGAGCTCAGCCCCAGCAAGCTGCCAGTTTTCTGCTCCTGGAGTGCTTCTGGTGTGTGTCAAAAAAGAGGGGGCCTGAGGTAACAGCTGGAATAAAACCAGGTTCCCCCACAGGCAGGGAGCGAAGGCTCACACCAGACCTGTGAGGAAGCTTTCATGAGCTTAACAACAGCTGGGCTGACAACGCCTCCACTTATATTTTTTTTTTCCCCTGCAACCTTTGTGTGAGCTTCTGAAAGGAATGGCTTTGTCTTATAAACCCTCACTTGTGGACGGAGCCACCCATAGAGCTGGTGGTGCCCTTCAGCCGTGCCCCTCACACTGTGAGCCTTGGATGCCCATGGGGACAGAGATGCTGGTGCCAGTGAGCTCCAGCAGGACCCAGAGACTGCCCTGAGTCCTGTGGGCTTCCAAGACGACTGGCAGATGCAGAAGGTGTATTTTGGATCAGTATGGACACATCATCTGGGATTTGCTCTTTCTACGCCCGTGCTTCTTGGCCTGTGAGGCTACAGAAAGGAACCTCCCCGTGCCCCACCAAGGTGTGACTTAACACATCCCCACCTGCTGCCATGGTTAACATTTCTTCTTTCCTTTTAAACTGTTCCTCTCTGAAGGCCCTGGCCGGAACAATTCCACTCCCAGCACCAAACCCTTATCTCTCCTTAACAGTCCTCACCATCCTCTATCCCCCCAGCGACCCTAAAATGGTGAGCACAGGGGTGCAGACCCAGGTGCTCGCTGGAAATCAAAACCAGAGGGAAGCTGGCAAAATAACAGGTTCTTGTAGAACTTTTTGGCTTCACAGGGAGGCCACCAAACATTCCCCTGCCCACCGACCAGCCTGCAGAACCTGCAGGCTGAGGAGCAAGCGGCAAAGTTGTGACTGAGGCCTACGTGCGTAGTGAGGGAGCTGGCTGATGCGGTCTGTTTGATCAAACCATGAGTCATTTATGATGGATGAAATACCTATTTCTGCTCTCCATATGGAAATAACCATGGTGGTGTACATGCGGCATTCCTACTGTGTCAAACAAAATACAGTTTTTCCTTATTTAATTTTGGGGACAGAATCGCAGTTTCATAATGGGTTGCGTGCATCACTGTGGAGGTAAAAGCACCTCTAAATTGACGAAGTGATTCCCACAGAAATGTACCAAGCACATAGAGTAGACAGTCATCATTTCAGGCTCATGTATTAATGAAGTAGAAGTTACATTCCCTTTACAGCCACTGGCCACTGTCCTCTAGCACTCCCCTACTTGGAGGAAAACAGCGCTTCATAACGCTGACATGGGCAAAGTTTATAAAGGTGTCATTTAAATATCTGACAATAAACACCAGCAAGAGATGGCACTGGGAAATGTACACCGGAAAAGGTTCTTTTGCAGGAGCTGGGGAATATTCCCTCTTTTCAGTATTTCATTTAAAATGCGCTTCCCACCTTCCTCTGAGAACGTTTTAGTGACCTAAGTCACGTATTGCATGAAAGTCTACCAAAGTCTCGGTCTCACAGCTTCCTTGGCACTAATACAGCACTAAGACCATCAATAAAGATGTTTTCACACTCTATATGTCAAAATCAATTTTCCTAATAAGTATGACATTTCTTCTAAGATGAACAAATTTAGTAATTTTCTTTTTACTTCTCATTTTTTGTAATTATGATGATATCTGTCTAGCCTAATATGGAAGTAAATTGGGAATGATACCATGCGACTCATATTGAGAGATAGTAGTCCAATTCTTAAGAAAGCTGGTAACAATTTTTAGGAGGCAATGCTAGTGAGAAGCGATAGTAACAGTCCTGGGAAGCAGGATCTGCTATTTAAGCCCAGAGCAGCTGTGACAGTGCAGATTCAGCAGCACTGCTTCACTACCTTATTAAAATTATTTTCTGGGAAATAAAATGCCGAACCCTTCACTGTGCAAGGAGGTCGTTTATTCCTACTTAAAGGGTCTCAGTTGAGACTCCCAACACAACTGCTCACAGTGATTTTCAGTAGGCATTGGATATAGATCACTAATGCATCTCACAAAGGCTACTGAAAAGCCATCAGCTGGGAACAGCTTTTGGTCACTACTAAACAGGGGGCAGATTTGAACCAGTGACCTAGAAGTGAAAGACTTTGTAATCTGATTACCAATCCCTTGAGCCATCCCATCCCTCCCCTTTTCTTTTTTACTGATAAGAGAAAAAGAGTCTTATTACCTAAGCAACTTTTGTAGCCTGTTAGCAATGCAAAAGCTTTCATTTAGTGCTTAAAAAGGAAAGTCTCATGGGCACGCTTATTAGCCCATCTCAAGCACAGACTCTGTATTATTTTTCTCTATTAATTTCAAAATAAATGTATTGGTATAAAAGTGTAGCACAATGCTTTTTCTGATAATGATTTATAGTAAAGTTCTTGCTGATTAAAATAGGTGCTGATGAGAGGTTTTTACATAGCTGTGGAGTCAACAGATCCCTTACTGGCAAGCGAAGAGACAACATGCTCCTTTTGTCAGCAAATACTCCAAAGAATATACACGCTTTACAGAGGTACGGTGCACATCGCCGATGATAGGTATCTAAATCGCTTGCTTTTCATACAGAAATTGTATTTTTAAACAACCGTAAAGATGAGTTTTCTTACGCAGAAAGAAAGCAGGATTGCTTGCTAAGTATTACAGTCTGATCATAAAATATCATTTTAATGTACTAACATGATCTTCCAAGTATGCCAGGACATATTTAAGCACTGGTGAACATTAGCCTTTATGACATGACAAAGCTATTGTTTCTCCTTTCCCTTCTTGGTCCTCTTCTCAAGACCCTCAGGAAAAAATCTGGGAGACCTTTTCTGTCAGTTTCCTACTTTTTTTTTTTTTTTTTTTTCCCCAGACATTGCGGCCTGCACATTAACACTGCTTCCTTTGGCTTGAGGTAATAAACGATTAGCTACAGAATGGTGGTGCAATGTTCGTGTTATTCTTCGCTGTACTACACTCCGCCAATGTCTCAAAAATTAATGCAAGTGTATCAGGATCTGAAATTAACTTTTTATAGCCATAAGCAACATCCTGCTAGGAGGGGGAAAATCCTATTATAGCAGTTCTGGCATCTCACTGCTTGTGGACTGTTAGTACTAACAAAATAAGATTTCAAATTATAAAATGGTGAATACGAAAAGCGCTGTTCTTTATTGATTAAACATTTTTTTTTCTTTTTGCTTATGAACCAATAAAGCAAAACTAGGCAATGCTCGCCCTTGTTAAATGACAGATCTATTACTAAACATCAGCGAGGAGATCAAACTGTCTAAGAATACTACATCATTATATAGAAATAAATAGAAAACGTACATATTTGTAAGCAACATGCTACATTGTCCTCTAAAGTTGTGCAATAACTTTCAGGATGTTTTTTTAGAAAACTATGTGCTCACTTTAAAAGTATATTGCTAATAACTGAAACAGTTCTTAATCGCTTTGGTATTTACAAGAGATTATGCTGGACTCACACAAAATATTTTCAATTCACTGCACAAAATATAATCTGTTGTTATATCGATCTACCTTCTAATAGCTATCAGTTCTGGCTAGGGCAGTATTTTAGGAGTTTATTAAAAATTACATCTGGTGTGTAATGAAATCATAACTTTTTAAGCGGCTGAGTATCAGAACTTGTATTGCGACAGCCTTTAGTTGTACTGATCGCCCATCACCTCGACTAACAGATTGCTTGCAGGGATCAGGCCAAACAGCTGCTAACTACACATGTCTGCAGGACACTTTACACGCTAACTGAAGGCCAGCGACAGCCAGCCGGGAAGAATATTTGTGCTGAACACCAGAATTTAGAGCAAATATTACACCGGAGTGGACACAAGGCCTGGTCCTGGCATCCAGCCTCCAGGGAGTGCAGCCACGGGTGAAGGGATGAATGCTGCTTTAAACCAGGAGGCTTTGTCTCCTGAACCTGCGCCCTGGCATTTCACAGTGGGGAGAAGCGTGCAGCCCGGTCAGCGTGCTGCTCTCACTGCCCAGCTTTGCTGGCCGTAGAAGACACCAGTGGGAGCTAACAGCAACATCTGGCATTTTTGCACCAAGCTAGGATGTTTCTGTTTTCATAGCACTGATGTAACAGCGCTTGTGAAACATCACCTGCTTTTTATTCATCGGATTGACACAATCACTCGCCCTCTTTTTCAGACCCTGCGCGAAACATCAGCGTGGCGACAAGGGCCCGGTAACAAGGGGAAAAAAAAAAAAAAAAAAAAAAAAAAAAGCTAACCAACCCCCCAAAACACCTGAACTCGGTGCAGCATCCCAGGCGCTCCGCTTGCCTTGCGCAGCGGAGGACTGGCACTGCCCCCTGGCGGCCCCCAGCCGCTCCGGCCTGGCACGATTCTCCGTCGTGTCGGCGACATCGCAGCGCTGCCCCGCCGCTCTCGCCGGGTTGCCTCCACCTCGGCTTCCCTGGGCACTGGGACGGCCCCGAAAGCAGATGATGTGCCGCAAAATTCTGCTTAATTTGGGCTGGCTGGCAGAGCCGAGCCAGGCTTCTGCAGTTCCTGCTTTGCAATTCTTGCTTTTCAATTCATGCTTTGGAAATATTGCCTTGTAATTCTTGCTTTGCAATTCTTTCTTCTAAAATTCTTCCTTCTGCAACTTTTGCTTCTGCAATTCTTTGTTGGGCTGCATCAACGTGTGATGAAGACAGAAAGGTGCTCATCCCGAGGACGTCACACCTTGATGAGCATCCTCATCCTCCCCAACGTATGGGCCATAACGCATGGGGACAAAGACAGAAGGTATGAGGGGATGGTGCAAGATGGCACTGGTTACAGGTGCGTGGAAAAAGCCTCGAATGTTGCAAGAAGACAGAAGTGAGGTGTCGAATTGGTTAGTTGTGTAATAATGTAAAAAAAAAAATCCAAAATAAAAATAAAATCGCATCCTGACAGCACGGCCCATTTGCATAAAAAGTGCTAGCGATGATTTGTAAATATATTCAGCTCACGATATGTTTGTATTCTGTTTTTCCATGTAAAGCATTAATAGACGTTTATTCCCGTCCTTGCATTTCAAAAAGCAATGTACATAATTAGTCTTTTACGAAAAGATTACAATGTGCATCATAAATTGACTCCTGTTTAAAGTGAAGGTGGCAAATACGCATTAGTTCAAGAGAGAAATGACTGGAAACGCAACGTGCTGAATGACAGTCGATAGCGTATTTAGACACCTCACCATAACTATTAGGGTACAACTGCAGATGAAACTTTAATTGAGCAAAATTCATTAAATTCTCTGAAAGGCATATACACATTTCTGCTTAATTTGAGTGTATAGCTGTAAAAAATGGATGTAAGAGTTCATGCCATTAGATTTTAGCAGTAACTCAGCATTATGAATTAGTCAGAGATGGTGAATGAAGTAATTTACCTGTATTTCACAGCAGATGCTGTACCTACGGCTCCTACCCATACGTATTTTTGCATCCAATCTAGGGTGCTGTCACCTGGAGCACTCTGCCCAGGCTCCTGAGCAGCATGGAACTGTTGGGAAGGCGGAAGGTGATGGCATTAACACCTTGCAGAGAGAATAAAGTCTTTACTTGCTTTTCTCTTCCTGCCACAGAGGTACCAGCAGCTGTTGGAAGGAGCAGAAGACATGGCAAGGTCGTCACCATGTCCGAGAGCATCACCCTACTGCACACAACCGGATTTGGGGCTGCACTTTGGAGGCTCCCCATGAGTTCGTTTTGCAGGACAGAGCCTTCATTAATTACCCTCATTTCACACCACCCATGGCTGCCTCGAGGACATGAGGCACAGGACACAGCTGGTGGGAGGAACGAGGAACCGCAGGGCCACCATGCCCCTGGGCCTACCCACTGCCTCCACGTGGGAGGCTGCAACCAAAACGGAGGCTTTTTGGTCACCCGCTTGCTACCCAAGCGCCTGGCTGTGTTGGGCTGGTGGGCAGTGGCACCAAGGCTGCTCGGGATGCAGCAGGTGATATGTGTGTGAGCGTATGTGACGAGGGACACAGGCAGGAGGACATGCAGAGCAGCGCACTGGTACACGCGTGTGTTCAGCTCCCTGGCCAAATGTAAGCGGACGCTTTTCCTACGGGAGGTGTCTCCCCAGCTACTTGATTTAGAAATATTTCTTTAAACTGCTGAAAGTTACTTCAGTCTGTAAGGAGGAGAAGCAGAAGGCAGAAGGATCTTTTTTTTTCTTTCAAAATAAGGTATCTCGGCGAATGAGCATTATATAACTAATTTTAATTTTGCGCAGTTACAAACTATAGACTTGCTACCCCTTCCACAGATTCATGCAGATCTCCCAAATATAGTGACATTGAAATTTCAAATTTCTTTTTTTCTATAGCACTTGCTTCACAATTACGGAGTAAAAAACTTCACTTAGATTGTACTTAGCAGAATGCTTCAAAATATAAAAAAATGTATCGAGTACATACAAAAGAAGTGCAGTTCAATGCAATGCAAATACTAACTTATTATGTCCTATGTCATGTAGTAAAAATCATTTTTACCCTTTTAACCCCACCAAATGGGAATTTAGCCTCTACTTCAACAGGACAATTGCTTCTATTTCTGTAGAAAGCAAGGCGGTGAGAAATGCTTGGGAGTCTGCAGAGCGGGATGATTCTAATTGTTTTGTCCTTGTTGCATATTATTTTTAAGACCACTACCATCTACTGCCCTTTCAGCAATAAAGTAGGGCTCAAATGATGACCCCACTAAATCTGGTGCTACACAGACTCTCTATATCATACCCAGAACAGTCTTTCCTCAAAATACGAACACGACAGAAAATCAGCATTTCTAGGGTGACTGTGAAGCTCTATCAATGCCTTTTTCAGCATGCTGCGTCTGATCACAATTGTCTGGGAGTTCTCGATCATTTAAACACCCCATTTCATCTAAAAAAAAAGGCACAAATAATCTTTAATGTCAAATCATAGCTCTCCCTCTCTTAAAAAACGCACCAGAGTATCTTACATGTGATGGAAGTTTGCCAGTTAGTTCATCAAAAGGCTTTGAGTGAAGGGCAGATACCATGTATGATGCATGGAGAGTAAAAATGTTTAAGTGGGAATGAAGTAGAGAAAAAATATTTTTAATTACTACGCGATATCTGTCACATTATCAATACCTGGACTTTGAAAAGATCTCCCTAGCAAAACAACACAGAACCACCTTTTATCTTTAGCAATGTGTCTGTAAAATGAAAATGCCTTAGTGACACGGAAGAGAGATGACATTTCAGACATTCTAATTTTTCCAATCTCAAAATACTACGGTTTTACAAACTAAAACAAAACAAAACAAAAAACAACAATAAAACTCCCAGACTTTGGAATTTCATTCTGTATACAGTTATTTGGAAAACATTAGCCCTGCTTCTGAAAAATACCATCTTTTGCCAAGGAAGTTAAATCTTTCACAGGAAAACTTAAAAATACATATTTTACATGTTATATGTCTATTTTACTCAGACCCTATCAGTAATGGACTCTCTTGCATGCTTGATGTAGAAGATCCCAAGCAATGAAGCAATTATTAATTATTCAAAATCCTTAATTCAACACATCCAGAACATTACTGGGGCTGCAAATATGTGCTGAGAAAATCTCACTATACAACATCGGTGAAGGGTATCAGAAACTCTGGAAGTGTCTATATAGGTCTTCATCACATTTTTCTAATACAATTACTTTATTTAACAGCACAACGTTATTCGTACTGTGAATATTTTTTTTTCCCAGAAAGTATCTTTACCTGAAGAGATTAGATTTCCTAGCCTCATTTTAATTTTTTAATTGCTTACAAACAATTGTGTTCTGTCCTTTCTTTTCAGAACTGAAGCTGTTGTTTGCAAAAGATCTCTTTCACTACCAGAAATTTGTGGGGTCTTATTGCCCTGCTTAGCTCACACATACAACTAAGTCCAGCATTTTTCTTCAACTGAATAATACAGATAATGGGTTGGTACGAGACACTCAGACTCTTATTTATTTCAGAATTAAAAAGCAAGTTCCACTCCGCACTTAAGAGATTAGCCCATATATAGCCAGTGCCTATCTTCTATGTTCACCGACTCAAATCTCAGGAAAAGACAGCTTACAGAAAGTTAAAAGTGTTGCAGATGCACAATCTGTGCACAATGCAGACACACGATATTTATACCACTTACACGGGATGCTATTGCTAACAAAATAGTTATCCGTGTAAATATACACTGATTTCATTTACACATTAAAACAAAAAAGAACAGATTTCCAGTTACTATCCAACTTTTTTTTTTTTTTTTTTTTTTTTTTCTGTATATTTTTGAAATCTGCATTTGTACACTCATCCTCTATGCTACGGGAAGCCCAGAATTCATCATAGATGCAAAACCAGAAAAGATCCTCTGTACCAATAGGTCAACACATTCTTTTGCGATTTTAATAACGGACTGTCCTATTACATTTGTTATTCATATAGAATAAGGATAGACAATTTTTAGGCATTATATAGCTTTCTTCTGGAATATTAGCTTTGTGGCTTTGAGAGGCCATTTTCTAAAGATCCTAATAGTCAAATGACATCTTGGGAAATGTTACGTTCTCACTGCATTTGCATGATAATGAAGATGAAATTTCATATACGCTACCTGAATTATACTTATCTAAGTTTTGTTTTACTGAATGACCAAAGGAATATGTTCCCTAAGCCAAAGTATTGCAATACAATGCAATACATTATTGCTTCTGTGAAAGACATGAAACTATAATCCAAGTGATAAAAAAAAACCTCTGTAATTTATGTAATAGTGTTAATACGATCTCAGCCGTGTATCTCTGAATACTTATTTCCTTTGAAGAAAATTCTACAGCATCCACAAAAATATCCATTTTCATTTTTTTAAAAGAATTATGAAGGAGCAACTCTGCGATGCTCAGGAACATTTTCATAGCATTATTATTTTTTTTTAGCAGCATGCAGTACTATAATGAGCTTGGTAAAGTTCATGTCAGCTTATTCACTAGATATGAACCACCTTTCAGGTATAACCAAATTTCACCTGCACCTACGGGAAAGTCTACAGGTCGAATCGTTTTCTGACCACAGAAATATGTTTGAGGGATTACAATAATGGGCATCTTTTCCATAATTAGGCATATGTAGGCAAATGTGTCTTTCAGAAATTCCAGCCGTGATCTGCAGCGTTTCTGCATGCAGCTTGTTCATGCAGGGAACATTCAAAAGCTCCGTCCTCTACAAGGGTAAGCCAAGACCCGACTCCCAAACGTGGGTGTTGAAAGTCAGCCCGTGGCATACCACTTCTGTGACAACAAGTACATTGTAAGAAAGTATTTGCCTTCTCTGATCAACACAGAGCTGATCAATCATCAGTCCGTCTGCCTAGCAACTTAATGTTATCTATGTGATTTGTTTTGAAGTACAGATCTAGAAAACTGAAATCTAACTACAGTTTTATTCTGAAGATGCAATTTTTAGTATTTTTGTAAGGATGAAGAAAAATCAGTACAAAATCACACAAGTTACAAACTGGTAATACTAATCTAAGCAAAGACACCAGCACACACACTCTTACATTAAGTCTCTACTTATAATTGCAAACTCTTTGAAGAGAGAGTAGTTTTGATTTTTGCTTAAAGCTACAGGCATTGTTTTTTTAGAAAAATAATAATAAAAAAAAATAAATAAACCACCAAAACCAACATGGAATAAGTGGTATACACAAAGGTGATTTTATTTAACATAGCTTTTCAATACATTCCAGTCTACACTGCACTACAGCTGCAGAAACACAACCAAATTAAAAAAAAAAAAAAAAAAAAGAAAGAAAGAAAGAAAGAAAAAATACTTATCCTGGAAAAAAAAAAAAAAGCCTATACTCAAAGGAACATCTGAATAAAATTGAGACATCTGCAGTAAAGTTTTACCTTCTCCCTAGAATGTTTGAGATGAACTCAGTGTAACACTGTCTTCCAAGAAAAGACACAGTGATCAATGCAAGAGCACATCAGGCTCCCTTGGACAGGCCAATCAATGCAAGAAAGAACCTTGCCCAGGGCCTTATGCAAATAGGAGCACGTCCTGCAACCCAGGGAGGGAACATGCGCAATAGATCAATGGGATCTGAAAAACCTTACAGCTATATCAGCCTCAGACAGTAAATATATAATGATGAATCCCTCACGTTCGCCGTGAACTCTTAAACTAGGTTATTTTCAACAGCTGGTTTAAAAACCTGCTGGGGCTGTACACAGCAGCAGCGAAGAAGTAGAATAAGATTGTCTGGGGTTAATTCGGCCGCTTTTTTTAAGACCGAGGAAACACAATCTACGTACTTTAACATTTGCAAAATGCTGAAAGTTGTGTGCCAGCCTTTGTGATTTGTCAGGGTATGGACGGAGTGGGGGTGTGGCTGGGGTTTTGTGTTGTTATTTTGATATTTTGATTTTTTCTAAAACCTTCTCAGTAAGTGCTCAGTGATGTAGAATAATAAAAAGGTTTATCATTTACAAGAACTACAATAACAAAGATCTAACATTCTAATCATCACTCTGTTGATTGAGATTTATTCTTGCAAAGACTATTATAATTTTTTTTTTCTATCCTTAACTATTTGAGACTATACTTTAAAGGAATTGGAGAAAATACTAAGGCAAAGCAGCTGACAGTTGCAACACCAAAACTCAAAAACACCCCCAAACTGAAATAAAACTTGGTAAGGAATGCAAAGATATATTCATGACCATGTAAGTTCACCAACTTGTCTTAATAGGTGGTGACTTGGCACATAAAAATTACTGAAATAATTATTTTTCCTATGAACACCTCTGAAGTATGATTTCCTAAACATCTTTCATTATATGTTCCTGAGAAAACTAGCGGGGAGAGAAAGGAGGAGGAAGAAGGAACAGGCAAAGGTGCTTACAGAAACTTTTCACCTGGAATTCCTGGCTTTTGAAGATCACTAACTGCTCCTAACTTCACAGCACAGATGTGTAATGCTCCTACCGAAAAGCTCCTGCCACCTCAGGTAGGTGGCATAATCTAGGTATTGACAAGCAAATAAAACGGCCTGGCTTAATCACGCTTGTAAAAACCTCATGCTCTGTATTCTGACACTGCACAGGTGAGGTTTACTATTACATTTAATTTATCGTGGAAAATAGAAAAGATAGGAAAATAATTAAACTATTTATTTTTCTTGCATTTGTGAGGAAAATTTACACTTGCATTTTGATACTTTGCATTAAAACCTCAGTGTAGATCTGTGGTGTTACAAGCACAATTTTCTCAATGAATATATGTGCAAAATCTACTTACATATTTTTACTTGATATCATATTCAAGTAAAGCCCTTAAATAGGATTATTTTAACATTTAAACACTGGTACTCATGCTATTATTAATATTAAAATACTTCACTAATATACTGAAAAGCTATGTAACACATCTTCACTAGATTAAAGAAAGGAAAGTTCTGGGATAAAATGCAAATTCCAGGTGCTTCTTACAGTGCCATAGTTTGAGAGTTCCCTTTACCAGAAATATGTTTGGATTCCTTTTACTCCATGTGGATTTGCAATGCCTAATATTTTATTAACTTGCAGTTCCCTTGGTTGATCCACTAAACCCGGTCTTAAAGTCTTATAAAATCTCTACTGTTCCACACAAAAGCCATACATATACTTTTCAACATAATTAACATTTAAATTAACAGTAACACAATACACTTGTGTAGTCTAATTGGCATAAGATCTTGTCACAGAAATGGGAAAAGTATGAAATAACTGTAAGACATTTTCATTTTTCAATGCTTATTTTTCATTAAAAAAAAAAGAATTTAAAAAAGCCTAATATTTCAGATAAAATCTAAACACATCACAAAAGCTGTCAAGGAATAATATATGTGATATTCCCACTTTCTCCATCATGTAAGCAAATCCAAAACTTCTACTTTTCTTATTAGTGTTCATATACACATTTAAAGACGTCTGCAATCCCTTCAGACTGTGATGTTGTATGTTGTATAATATTTACTACTAACCTGTTCTAAGCCCCAGCCTTCAGATACACAGAACAACCTACAGAGTTAAATAAAATGACAGTATTTTTCATATTGTATCTTCTGAAAAAAAAAAAAAAAAAGCAACACTGCTCTTGTTATTTGGGTATTCAGTCAGACCAACGTGCGACCATTTTTAGGTGCAGAAACCACACCTATGTAAAGTGGTGTTCCAGAAATGTCACTTTCCTGTCCAGTGCACCTGCAGAGGATGAGGAAAATGGAAAGGTATATACCAAATGGGTAAAAAGTTGTATCTGTTGATAAGGTTTGGGACAGAAAACTGTCTCCAACTACAGGTGATGCATTTCCCACAGTCTGAAAGAGCTCTGGTGAGCATGAGATGATTCAGACACAAAACAACTGTATGGAGATGCACATCAAAAAATTACAATTAGCATCTATGCAAAGCTGGGGCAACCAGTGAGGAAATTAATGGAAATTAACGAGAACCTGGGTCTTGGGAGTTAACTATTCTGATCAGCGGCAGACTACACACATCTTGAAGAGATGGTTTCACCCACCCACGTTGGCTTTGACAGGCTCCAGGACTGGAGTTGGTACTCACAATTGAAAGGACAAGCCACATGTTCTCTGAATGTGGTACTGTGCTTTGGCTTTTTTTTTTTTTTTTCTTTTTCTTTTAAGCTAGAATTTGAAATGAAAAATAAACTGACTGATAAGTAAGCTGTCTCACAGAATTTAAAACAGTTAAAACAATGGAGGAGAGGATACTGATACAAAGGAATTTATTGAGCCAGAAGGCAGTTTCTAGTCAGATATAGGGATAGATGCCAAATATGGTTTTATTTAACATCTTCATTAATGATCTGGAATTAATTAAATTTGCAGGTGACATTAAAGTGGGAGAAACTGCCAAGAGAAGTAAGGCATCAAAGAAATACAAAATGAGCTTCCAAGATTCATAGACTTGTAGCACAAAAGGGATCATTATGACAATCTAGTTTGTCTTCCTGTGTAGCAAGGGCCAGAACGGAGATAGATTTAATTTGGAAGAATGTGAGGTAGTATTGTTGGAAATAAAATCATCTACTAGACTCAATACCACTGGGGAAAGGGAAATTGAGGACACTAAAATACTGTATCTGTGAACATTAGCGGTTATGAAATTCAAAGCAACTTTGCAAAAAAAAATAAAATTGAGTAGTTTTGGCTGCATTGACCAAAATGTAGCACAGCAGAACAAAGGTGCTTAAGTTTGCCTTGAGCTAACTATAGTAACTACACTTAAAACATAGAGTTTAATTCTTAGCAAACTACCAGAAAAATGTTGACAAATAATATGGAATTCAGAAAGGAATACAAGAAAAAAAAAAAGGAAAAAAGAAAAAAGAAGACCTAGTTATATATATCATTGGGCTACAATAGAAACAAGCGGATGCAAGTACAAGAACAATTGCTGAAGATCAGAAAGCTTTTCTTACCAGAATCTAAAAATAACTGCTCACTGTGTAGTGCACTGAATTTAAAATAATGCAAAGAAATTATGAAAATATAAAACTACTGAGATCATGTGGCTCTAAAAAAGTCATTGCAGGGCAACACAGAGAGTGCTTTGCCTTTGACCTCCAAATTACAGAGGACATAAACATGTACTTCCAAGTAAACGGATTTCCAAGTAACTCTTACTTTTACCCACCTCCAGTTCTTCATTCATTTTATAATTAGCATTCCAACTTTGGTGTCAAACTAGAAAATTAATATGAACAGGCCAATGAGATGTAAAGTAATGATGGGTGGTGCAGGCAATTAGTATTCAGTGTATCGTTTCAGGCCATGAAACACTGCCCTTCTCCTTTTGGAAGAAGCAGGGAAGGGGCACATGTACTGGTAGCCTGCAGACCATGGATTAAGCTGAGCGGAGCATGAGTTATTAAATTAGCAAATGATTAAGAGGAAGCAAAATGTAATGAGGCTGAGCAAGTTATCCAGAGTAAGGTAACGAGTAGGGATGAATATTCAAAACTTGAATCCTGCTCTGGAAATGGCAGGACAGCCAGCTCTTGGGAAAGGGAGAGATGTTGATCCTTACAGCGATTCCCTACTGTCATCCAAGGCTGAGAGGGTCAGGAATGAACTAAGAAACTGGATGCCTACACTGGATTCCTAAACTCAACCACAAACAAACAAACAAACAAACAAAAAAGAACAGGAAAAAGGACAGAGAAGGACATGCAGCTACAGCACTGTGAACTGTGTGCCTCTACTTGGTAATCATTCATCATTCTTCTGCCTCTTCTGTTAGCCTTTCTCTAGACTGCAAGCTCTTCAGGACAAGGTGTGACTACATGTATGTGATTGCTACCACGATGCAAATGGATAACAAATGGTACCAAGTTAACTAACGATACCAGTGCAGAGTTGTCAATTTACTTATTTAGGCTGAAAGAGGGGAACTTAACCATCACCTACAATGTTTATCTGCTCTGTGTTAAAATGAGAAAAATATATATACATACACGTATTTTGTAAGTGTATATCAGTAGCAACCAAACATCATAAGAAGTTGCCATCAATAAAGCAGGCAGTGATACTTTAATATTTTTTGATAGATCTGTCATTCCACTTGCTCACTACTGTAACCACCGACAAGTGAATCTGCAGTCCCTGCTGCAGGCTGAAATTTACACATTTAAAAAATCATTGTCAGAAATAAGTCTACTTCCAAAAACAGGTGAGGAGACATAATTTTTTGTTTGTAAACAGTGGGGTTGATCTGGTTTTGGACCAAACTCAGAGCTTCCAGAGTTTGAAACAGGAAATTTGGCCATGGAGTGAGCCTGGAGTCAGAGAGAGTCTCTGGGAAAATTAATCCAAAATAGGTCCAATTGTTTGCAGCTAAAAATACCCACCTGCACACACTTGCTTTCACAGGAACATAGACTCCTGTGTCAGACCAAGGCCCTGCTGTCCCAGCCAATTACTCTCACAATTCTTGTCCTATGTAGGTCAAACTGGGTAGGAGTTTTGTCCCAGTCCTCTTGTTCCCAAATAGACCTTCCTGATCTAATGGCGAGAGACCTAATTCTACCCTAAATTTATTCATGGCCACTTTTAATCCATTTGTTCCTGTGCCAACATTGTTCTTTGGCTTAAATGGCTCTCCCTCCCTCCTGTTTACTCTCCTGATATATTTACAGAGTGCTATCAATCCCTCTAAGCTTTCCTTCGCTAGGCTAAACAAGCCATGCTTTTTTAAAGTCTCCTTTGGTAGCACAATACAGAACAGACACTGAACCTACTTTTTGCAGAAGCTATGTAAGCTATATTAGTATGTTTACTAATGTAAGTGCATTAGTAAATCACACCATTCTTACTAAGACTGATAAACCCAGAGGATGTTTCTATGACTGTATTGATCCCAGTGCTCAAGGCAGGTAGGACAGCTCCATGTGGCATTGCAACACTTCACATGAACATATTCTTCCTCTTTTCCCATAAAACGGGCTCTCCATCGCTCTGAGCATCCTGACACTTCTTCCCTCCATCTCTTCTATCCAGAATTAATCTTTCCGAACACCGGCAATTGGGATTATCTCACATTATCTAAGATAAATCTCACCAGCATGCTGGCCAGCATTAATATTTCTCTTCCTCTGACAGAAACAGCAAACAAATCACAGGATCACATTTGCCTCTTTTATTGCTTTATCTGGTCATTCACTTAAAGCTATTGCTGATCAAATCACAACTCCAAGGGCTTCCCATTTTTGCTCTTTCCTATTGGTGCAATCACAGTTTATTTACAAATTCAGACGATGAGCCAGTAAATGTATCTCCAAGTTTGCGTTATTTCCTTTATTTTCTATTACTATAGAAATTCTGCTCCTGAATACCAATGGTGACTTCACTAACTTATGTGATGAGCCAATTTCATTAGTGCATACTTATTTTTTGTGCCAGTGTCATAACACAAACAAAAAAACAAACAAACAAACAAACAACAAAAAAGCCTCAAGGCCAAGCCTCAGTGACTCTGGGAGTAGCCCTAGTCTTGTCTAACTCTTTGTACACAACCCAGACTGTTTCTCCTTTAGGTTCTGTTGTTCACCATTGTTTCTTGTTTTCCCTTTTCAGATGGACAAACACTTCTCCACGAAGCACAATGGAGTATAGCTAAAATAACTCAATAAAAATAACTCAAGAAACTTACTTTAGTTTTAGACTTAGTTTTGGGGCATCGTAAGAAAGGCTGACCTGACCCATAAAGCTCATAACTAAAGCGGACAAGACAAAAAGATGAGACCTAAGGCAGGTACAGTTGCGTGAAATGATCTGCCCAAACACTGGACATACAACCCAAGTCCTCACAAACCCATAAGACAGGGCCCCATACTGCTTTCCTTAATTTCAGTCGACGTTCAACATTTAAAGAATCTCTGTTTTTCTTTTCTTTTCAATTTGAAGTTGAACTACAGAGCGTTAAACTACAGAGACATTTTGTTTTCCTTCCTCCACTGTAGATCTTGGTCACTAAGAAGTTTTGCTCCTCATCTCTGTTCTTCTCACTCCTGTGCCTCTTACGGCCATCACAGATCATGTGTTATTCCTGCCACATATCAGGAGATCCATTTCAATTTAATAGGTCAGACAGGGGAATTAAGAGTTGCACATACACAATACCAAATCGATGCTTACCAGTTCTTGAGCCAAATAAAACACAGTAAATAAATGAATAAATAAATACATTTATATACAAAAACTAAACTAAATATAACAAATGATTCAAGCTGAAATTTCAGAAAATCAAATTAATGAAAAGCTAATGACAGGTTCACAGCCAAATCATTAAGGTTCTTAAACATCATTTTGCCTGTGCCAGAACAGTGGTGCAGCCACAGAGGCTTGAGGTAGTTCAGCAGGTGTCCGTTTGTCATCGTTATCATTACGACATCTATTATCTCTAGCCAGGGTTAGGTCCTTGCTGTACTCAGCACAATGCAACTAAACAAAGTGGTAGTGTATTGAAGAGCACATCTCAAAATGATGGGGCTAAAATTGTTTTAAATGGACAAAATTGGCTGATTTTGATGGAATTAGCACACTATGGTGGGTCCAGTAATTTGAAAAGCATGTTTTAAGGGCACTCATTTTAACGAAGCTGCTTAAAAATACACACACACATACACAATTTTATCTACACCTCTGTGCAAATTGCCAACATATATGTCCAACATTTTAGCCAGCAAAGACTATAATGAATAGTCTCTCATTTATTCAAAGACAATGAGCCTACTTTCCTTCTTCTTCTTTAATTATATCACATTCCCCCATACACTTTGTATTTTTAAAGTGAATGCTGTAAGCTGGAGATACCACTGTCAATTCTCACAATTTTGTCATGATTCCCGTGATATTACGTGTTTTCTCAGAGATATTATTTAACTGCAATGATAGAGTTCCTGGTATACAAAAAAGGTACACTTTTGGTTCATTATGAAACCCATTAAAAGGCAAAGCCCAAGGTCTCAGGATTATATAAGGCAAAGAAGAGAAATATTCCAAAAAATCTTTTTTTTTTTTTTTTTTTTTTTTTAAATCTCATGATACTGAATACCCAACTGACAATTTTGAAAGCTTAGATTTAACAATTCTCATGACTCTGAAATGAGTAGTTGTCATGAGTGTCTTTTATAATGATGGGCATGGATGGTTTTAAATGTCACCCTGCATACTAGGACCAGCCTTTCTTTCCACCTCTACTGGCAGGCAGTCCCCAATATTTTAATTAGATCTGCAGTGGATGGTCACAGGACTCAGGTAAGCAGTGGTGCACAAGATATTTCTCCTTCTGCGAGGGTCTTTCATGCAGGCAATGACAAGGGAAAACGTTCTTTTTAAAGCAAAATAATTGTAAACCCACAAAATTTGGCAGAAAAACTCAAAGGAGGCGTTGTACCAGAAACTTATTTTCTGTAAACTAAATATAAAATTGACTCCATCAACTTGAAATTCTCACTTTCTGTTAAATTTCATAAAATTATTATAAGCTGGGAGTTGGGAAAGTTCCACAATTTACCATCAACTACAGCAAGCTGCTTCTGAAAATAAATCCCTCCCTACACTGGGTACGGGATAACAGAAGTAAGAAGATGAGATGTGTTCATGAATCATGTTTTGAGATTTTCAAAATCAGTAATTAGCAGAACACAGTGACCCAACAACTATTTTTAGTGTTGTATATTTAAAAAGTAATTTATGTTTAGATATTATTAGATGCACATTTAATTTCAAACCACAGTTACACAAAGTTTTAATTACTAAATATTAAGATACATTTTAGCATATGGTTTATGATTAGCATTTGTAATTCAAGCTATAAACAATATAACTAATTACATTTATTGGTGGAACTTTAGTTCCCACACATGTTCAATCACTTTCAATTATTTCCCTAGTAATCTACGACTCAGTAAGGTACAGAAAATGTGTTCTTACATAGCAGTAACTGGATAACAGTTTCTGTGCATTCAAGTATGATGTTACAGATTTGCCCTGTTTTTCTTAATATCATACAGCCACAAACATGTAAAAATGCAGCCAGAAAAGCTGCAAATGCCAATTGAAATGTTAGATGTTGTGGCATGTATCTGAAAATTGTAGTCAAGTGTTATTGGCCAGTTTAGTAAGGCACTACAAGACATAGCTTGATTTTTGTCATGAGGTCAAATACAGAGCTGAGGCGAGGTTTGCCCACCAAAGACTTGCAAGGAATAAACATAAAATGCTTCTCCTTTTGTACCAACTTCACAGCTGCTATGTTGATGCTACCAACAGCCACGAACAAGTCATTTCTTAATATCAGTTTTCTTCTCTGCTTAACACGAACGTGCCAGGTTTGCATCCAGTGCCTTGCACCATGAAGAAATGATGAACCAGAAATCTCTGGTGATTAAGATGATTACAAACAATTGGGACAGCTCCAGCAGCACTGAGTGCACAAAATGAATTCAAAAGATATTCATTGAAAACCCAAGTGTTTTTTGACTTCTTTGCTAGTTTTCTTTTCCCCTGCGGGCACAATCAAACGCAAAGGGCCCAGGCAGAAACCTCCACTCCAAATTAAAGCCATATGCTTCACACTACTCCCCTGTAAGAGGAACGGAGTCAGAAGAAGCAGCTGTGCAAAGGGTCTCTGTGACTACTGTAACCTACACTTCTATGAAGCGATTGACCCCAAATCCTTGTGTAGCAAGTGTAGGGGCACCTATACGGTGTAGCTGCTATATCAGCCTCATCATCTACCACCCAACATACCACGAGAGAAAGTGAAGTGATCAAATATGCATTTGTTGTAAGACACTATGCCCATCAGCTGCTGTTTCTTTTTCTTTCTTTCTTTTTATATTTTTTTCAGCTCTTTGCTATTACTAAATGCCATATGGATATAAAGTTGGGGAGAAAGGAAAGAATACAAAATAAAATTTTACAAACTAATACCCTAATAAAATACTTCAAGATTTATTTCACTTACATCTCATGCCTGCTTCAGTGTACGCACTATTTTATTAAACTGCTTTCAGTGGAACTCAGACTTCAAACTACTTCTACCAGAACCAGGTGTTAATATCCTTTGATTTTTTAAAAAAAACAATCAGGGTACATTAAATATACTTCTCAGATCTAGTTTTGCATGACAGATATGTGATGTGCCAATGGTTATATATTATATTCTTCCTCTCAGGCATGCATCTCCTGCAGAGATAGCAGACTACAGAAGCTGACCCTTACTGAGACCATCTTGTCTCTCTGACAAAGCTCCTTTTTAACTTCTTACTTACTGGTTACTTCCTGTGATGGATAAAAACTTTAGCTCAGCTTGTGATAATTTCACAGGCCCTGAGCACCCTGACCCTAGAAGCCCCAAGGTCAGAAGTCAAGTCTTGTTCTGAAACATCTGTGTGCTTCATATTAAAGTAGAACAAAAGTGAAGAAATATCCACCAGTGTGACAAGAGAAACAGGCAAAATGGGAATGACACGTTGGTCATCTGTTACCCATGCCACCTCAAGCCATTGACTGAAATCTGATGGAAAAACTCTACCCGCCAGCTCTCCAAGCTGCCTTCAAATAAGCGCTTTGTTTGGGAAACGGTGAGAAAGGTCTCCAGTTGTTTTTTATTTCTGCCTTATGTTAAGTGAGTTTATCTGTAGGTGGCCAGGGGCCCAAACAACACGGTTTTACAAAGTCTACAAAAATTCTGCTAACATTTTGTCTTTGAAATACAAGGCATACCACAACAACCTAGGTTGAAACACGTAGCAGATGAAAATCACAGCTTAAGATGGAGAAGACGACAGAACAGATACTCCCTTACCCTTCGTTGAATATGAGGAGCAACAGTCACACAACAATACAACCAGTTTATAAACTATTTGTTGCCAGAGTTGTGGTTATGGAAGGAATTACTAATCTTCACTGGTCTGGTCTCTTTAAAAATTACTTTTTAGACAACTTATTGACCTGCTAATAAAATACGTGTGGAAAATGATCAGCTGAACTGTTCTCAAGTTTCAAAACTATATGTATTATACATGTTTTAAAAATACTCTTCAGGAAGCACAGGGAAAATAATGCCCTTAATTTCAATAAATCAAAAGAGTTAATAAAAATCTACAGTTTTTAGACTAATACTAGTATTACCGTTCTGGATTCTTCTTACCTAAAGCTACTTAGAGCACCACAAGAATAAAGCCTAAATGCTTATGCATACTTTTACTTAACTAAGGCATTGCTCTTCCATTCAGGTAGGAAACACTTTTACTAACTTTAGGGTAGACTAAACTAAGATTTTTGACAAAACTACATATATGTCAGCTGATTCCTGTCTGTAAAACCAATGCTTTTACTTCTTCAACGCATTTTCCACAACAAATAGAGCTTTCTTTTTTTCTATTTTAGTTTTCTTCAGAAAAACATATCCTGATTACACCAGCATTTTACAACTGAATGAGAACACTATAGCTATAGTCTTCTATAAAAGCATTATAAATTGAACAGGCAAATACTTTGTATACTAGATAAGATGAACAAATTTGCCTTCTAGAAGTAAGGCCAAAAAGATTGACTAACTTGATCTTCAGTAGCCCCAAAATCAAGAGTAGGGAAGATTTTCACTGATCAGAGTCGAGCCTAGCTCAAATCACAGCAGGGTGTATCCAGAGTTACCTGAACTGAAAAAAGTCGTTCAGGCAAATTCTGCACACATTTGTGGAAAAAAATACAAAACTGGGTAAACCCCAAATCTCCTCTCAAATTCAGACCCAATCTACATACAAAAATGTGCAGGTGTTAGAGACAACTTAGATTTAAAATTATTCTTACTCATTCTCAGGCTTGACCTCCAGCATCTCTACCTGCAGACCAGAAACTGGCTGAGTGCTCCCTTTTTTACACAGTCCGAGAAAAGAGAATCCAATGAGTTTTGTTTTCCCACAGTCTTTTGGGTTAGTGGACATGTGGAACCATACTGTGGAACTCAACAAGAGAGAAAAATACAGTGACCTTCCAGTTTCAGAGAAATCCTCACAGATCTGTATCTGACCACTGGTCAAAGTTAGTCCTAAATTTCTGCTTGAAGAAGGTGATCACAAAGAATTTTGAAAATCTGTGAAAGACTTCAGGAAAGAAGGCAATGGGAAGTCACACTTACCAACTGTACAAACGCAAGTCCACCATAACTGTGAGCAACAAAAAACACGTTCTCTGCTGCTGACTGGGAAATAAAATGGTCCCAAACATAAACTGCATGTTCTTCAGGAGATCCATTATCCTGCAGAAAAAAAATTACATTTGCGACAATTACCTCTTAGAAACTGGCAATTCTGTCTAAAAGTAACATGTTCCTATATGTTAAAACGTGTTGGTAAAACAAGTCTCAAATTAATATACTCTAGTGACAAAAAATGAGTAAATTGATTTGTCTAAATAAAAGAAATTTAAGATTGCATTCTAAATATGGTAAAACAGTTGTTTTATTGTTGCTTATTTTAATAAATACAACGAAAATTATGCATCTGCAAAATTTTGTCTAAATACCATGATGGCAATTCAGCTAAACAGAGGCATTCAAAGAAATTTTGAGCCACTGCTCTGGTTTTCATTCTTTTGACAACTCTTTGTCAAATATTTGCTCACTGATGGTTTGTTTAAAGTAGCTAAGTCTTAGTCTGATAAACAAATAAAAATGAGTAGGAACAATATAAATATAATTTCAGTCTTTAGATTTTTTTTCATATTATGCTCCAATGGAAATCTGCCAAAGATTAAAACTATGGTATTTGCAACTACTCTTTTAAAAGCTAGTTTTATTTATTTTGCAACTGTAGACTATGAGACACAGGGCAGATAAACCACCTCCTGACTGCTTACATATTAGCTGTTGCTTTGGAGTCCCTGGTAGTTAGGGGAGTGTGTTTTTTTATTATTGAACTGTGAGATCCATTCAAACAGAGAGCCACTGAAGGCACTATAGTTACTTACACTGATTTTAGTGCACTGTCCTCAAACATCTGGGGTTGTGCACTCGCATCTCTACCTTTGAGACTATCAGAAAGCCCTGTACTCATTCATATTTTACTTCTTAGGCTGCCTACGACATCACAGCAAATTTGTCTGGTCTCAGGTGACAAGACTAGGCTGCTCTGTTAGTTCCTGTCTCCCACCAGGATTTCACACCTCTGTGGCATAATGCTGCTGGCTCCTTCCAGATGTAGAACATTTGTGCCAGAAAGAGCTGATCAGTGAAAGTCATGTGATTTCCTAAAATCTGCATCCTTTTCCCTTTTGCTCTGCTACATCAGCACCTTCATATCAGTAGAAGACACAGACCATATAAGCCTCATTTTCTTGGCGGAAATTAAGTACAAACCAGAAAAATCCAACAGAAATCAAAGTGATAATTATATAGGATGAATTGCTGCAACTTTATCAAGAGCACTGAAGTGACTTAGGTCTTAGTTCCATTCTAAAATACAATTTTGGGAATTTAATCTCTTATGGTTCTCTAGTATGAATGAGAAGTCAGACAACTAAGTAACTAGATTTAGGTTTTTACTGCTATTCTCATGCCTGGTTTCCTATCCTAAATAAGAGTGAAACAGCTACAAATCTTTATGGATCTGAACCCACAACTTTTGAAACAATCATGTGTTTTAAAATTGCATTTTTCTAAGGTTGCAGCAATTAAAATATATTTATCATATTTGCCAAGAAGCACTGAAGATATTCATCTTAATCCTCGACAGATTCTGTATTTGATTGAATATGACAGAACATAGTTTTAAATAAATATGCATTAACTACTGTAAATCACCTCAATATGAAAAACGGCTTATTTTCTTCCAAACCACATTTTGAAATATGATTGTAAAGACAAGTAAAGGAGGTAAAGACCCCTCCTTTGTGAGGAAAGACGTAAGTTTTTCAAAAGAAATTTCATAAGGAAAATACGATTGACAGACTAGTTATTAAGATAAAGCTGAAGAACACCTCAAACAGGAGTTTCTTAAGGAAAAGTGATGCATTCTAATTACGATACGTAAGAAAAAGGAACATTAAAACACAGGGAACATTTCTAAATGAGTAGTTTAACTCAAATATTTACTTCAGTTAAATATGCTGAGATATTTGTTTTGTAAATATTAACGTTACAATTATTTCCTGTAACAGCAATGTTTGTGTAGGCACCTAACCCTGCTTTAACATTCTGACAAAAAGAGAGGCTGTTTGTAGATAACACTGTGTTTTCAGGTATCCTCTATTTATTATTTTCAGGTAATTTCTATTTATTTCTACATGCTGCTTTTGGGAAAAGCACACAATCCTTGGATTACCACAAGACTACGACAACAGCAAGAAGCTTCTGAAGGATTCAGAAATTCAGCCCAAATAAGCTTCCACCAATTAAAGCATAACCAGTGGTCTAGTAAACCAGATCATTAACTGCACAGCTTCACAGTCCGGTACAAAGACTCGATAGGATTTTATAAAAGCAGAAAGAAATGAACTAGAACAACTTACATATAGACCGTAACTACAGTTTCCTTTGTTACTGGTGAAAAATAAATAAATAAATAAATGAAATGAAATGGCAGGATAAACTGTATTGCTGTACTTACTCTGCTAAACTCTACACAAGGTAAGGAAAACACGTATGTGAGAGACGGAGTTCAGAGGAGTAGTGTATGTTTAAAAGAAAAGCCCTTTCTCCATAGTGTCTGCTTATTTTTCTCCTCGTAGCAAGCCAGTATTTTAAACAACTTGGATGGAGAATAAACCAGTGCCGCGTCCATACAAGAAACAGCTGGCCACGTAAGTGGGCACAGCAGACTGCAGAATACTGCAGGTCTCTTTAGGATTTTGAATTGCGTTGGGTCCATTAGGACCTGGGGATTAACCACGTCTGTCTGGCCTCAGTTAAATTATGAGGCTGAATACTGCAGTTTCAATATGAAAGGTGACAGTTTCAGGCAGCTGTTGCTTTCCTTCTTTTCATTGCAGCTAAATACAATGCACTTATATACCACCTTGTTAAATTATTTGGTAAGTGGGGCCTCTTGGTCATGGTTTACATAATTATCTATATGATTGTACAAAAAGGAATGGAGAAATCATGCTATGTACCTCCGAAGGCAGCTGAGGCTTAATGCATTCTCATTTGTGAAACAGATTGAGATAGAAAGGTGCTAGGAAAGCTGAACTTAGATTTCCAGCTGCTGGAAGTCAGTCATCTGCAACCAGTAATTCTATGTCTAAATAAGTGTTTTGATTTTTCAGAAGTGTGGAAGTCATGGCAGTGGGTCTTCATCCCTCTGAAAATATCCCCGGTACATATAGTTGGATACAAAAGCCAAAAGATATTAGGAATTAGAAAATGGTCTATTAGAAAAAGGTCTCCATGTGACTCCTAACCAATGCAAGGTAACCTGGAAACAAGCAACTGTCATCTTGCTGCAGATGGGGTACCTTCCTGACTCAACTAACACACCTGAGCTTCATCTTGCTCCAAGCAAAAGCTTGGAGCACAAAGGGTATAAATAACCTGTGCATGTGCTCCTACCATGAAATATCGTACGTGGCTCCGTTATATTCAATATTCCATTGAATGGAATACTATCAGATAAGATTTAGCCTTTAATTCGTTGATAAGTGAAAAGAAGTCCAGGTCTTTTTCATAATAACTATTATATTTCAGTTCTTTTTACTGATAAAAATAGAATGAATATACCTCGTCTGCCATCGTTGACTACCAACACTATGGAGACTATCAGATATCGAACACCTGTCATACCTGCATGTAGCAAATCCTGTTGAAGATTACCTTGGAGATAAAGGTGGTTAAAATCATTTCAGGGAAGCATTGCCAAAGGTATTTTAGATTGCTTATGTTACATTCATTCCTCTTCCTGAGTGCTACAGTAGGCACACTTTTCTCAAACTGGCTATACAAGGGGCATCCATAAAAATAATACAGAATATAAATAGGCTTACAGTAGGTTCCAGTTCAGTTAATGATAGGTGTATGGAGATACTTAAAAAAATGCTCTTGCCACACATAAATATTCCTTTTCAATGAGAAATGATCATCAAGATATAGAATAGAATATAGAATGAAATAGAATGAAAATAAAATAGAATAGAATGAAATTTTTTTTAATGTGGTAGAAATGAATAATCACAAACACTGCTTTAAGAACACATTCCTTTTTCTACTGATAAACGGCCTTTTTGTTTTTGCAGAATTTTTTAAACACTACCTATTAACTATGTATAAAAAAGTCATCAGTTCTAAAGCCAAATAGCAATTACTCAAAAAATGATCATAAATGGTTAATATGGAGCTTTTCATTTTAATATCAAAAGTTTAATCGGATAGTTTAGCAGCCGAGTCTATGAAAATAATATGACAATGATTAATAAATTCATGTTCCTCATGTATATGAAGTCATTTAATATCCCAGGGCCGGAACCTCTGCCACAGCCGTGAGCCGCGTGGAGCAACAGATTGAGGCAGGGAAGAGGCCGCCGCTCCCTGACCTGCTTGGCCTCGCCTCGAGCTCTGGCAGGGGTTAGAGGAGTCCTGTGCTGCTCTAACCTACACCAGCTGGGCTGCGTTTCGAAGGGACCTCTCTCCAAGAAGAGCTGGCAGGTGGCACTGCCCTCCCCGATCCTCCCGGCTGCGGTGCGCTCAAGCTGTCTGTGATGGCTGCCTGGTGGCGGTCACTCCTCAGCGTCAGCATCGGCTCTCCGCCGCCACGGTGCTGCCAGGCGGCTCGGCACTGTGAGAAGTCCTGCCCTTTCGTCAGTGCATACATACGCCATGCCTTAAGCTCCTTGTCCTCTGGGGCTTTTCTCTTTGTTACCTCTGTGCCCATTTCTGGCTTCCTATTTCTCATTACTGCTCAGTAGGCCATTCCCGTACTGTTGAAGGGCCTAGAAAACCCTACCAAAAATACTCTTACATGATGCTACTCCTAATCTCATACACTCTTATGATCTTACACACTCTTTCAGTCTTACACACTCTTACAATACCCCTAATCTTAAACACTCTTATGTGATGCTACTCTTAATCTTATTCAAAATTTTTGAGATTTTTGCTTTGCAGTTTTAAAATTCTCCCTGTACAGTTTAGAAGCCCATGGAAAGAAAAAACAAAACAAAACAAAACAAAACACAAATGATTGTGGGTAAATTCTCTGGCAATCCATTGTGCACAGAAGCAGGGAAACAGAATGCAGATTTCAGTCTGTCATTTCTTCCAATACTGCTAGCGTTAAGAGTTGAAAGGTATATAACATTTTAATGACTCGAGCCATTAGGAATACACAGATAAGCAGTGTGCATACAGTGAATACAGTGTTACGTTCTGTCGCTTTCAAAAAAAACAGGTTGAATTTACTAATGTAATATTACAGTCATTAATTGTTAAATACCAAGCTGAAGTGATGCAGCAACCCAAGCCTTATCAACTATGCCAGATTCTAACACCTAGACACTGCAAGGTCTGCAGTTATGATGGACTACCTGAGTTGATAACACATGGAATTATCTAAACAACATTTGCATATTTGGGTAATTATTTCCTAAGGTTAATTAGCTCCTGCAAAGCAGCTTGCCCTTTGAGACTGCTTACTGTGACAGGTTCACATATTTCCTGTTTTGATGCCAAAATTTACAGATTTTTTTTTTTTTTAAAGTAACCTGTTGCTGGAAAGTTGCAGATGGGGCAGGAGCTCAAGACCTTGAACTAGTATTTATTTATTAGGGCAGGGCGGCTCAGATCCTATCCTCAACTTCTGATTCATCGAAACTCCAAAAAATCAAGTAAAGAAAATCAAATTAGTTCCAAGTTCAGGCAACAGCTCCCTCAAAAGGCACTGTTTTTCAAATCAAGGAGTTTGTTAGAATCATATTTTTGCAATAAGTGGAAAGTGAAATGCATACACATAGGGAAATGTGCCATACAACTGAATAGCTTTTCAACAATTTACTTGAAGGTGGTTTCTATAATTACCAATTATCACAGCAAAACAACTTCTCCTTCTAGCTAGATGAGCTACTGTAAACAAGCACAGTACATGTGTTTAATATGGGAGAACAGAACTGCACGCTAGCTTAGAGGCAGGGATGTGAAGAGGGCTCAGACCTCCTGTTTCCACTCCTTGTGCAGGTGATCTTTCCATACGAGCAGGACCTTTACAGTTGTGCACGGCTCTTCTCAATGCTGTGGTGAGATGTGGGGCAGATAAACTCTTGCACCTCCCCCAGCTCTTCTGAAAATTGTTGAATTAAAAATAACATATAATGTAAGCAAAACCATATAAAACTATAACCTAGAGAAGTAGCAGTTTTTCACCAAAACAGCCCATTTTCAGTGGCAACTGGCTAACATGGATATTTTCTGTACAATAGATTTTCTGTACAAGAAACCTGTGCTCTTTTAAAAGAAAATCATATGTTTGAAGGTCTGAAATGAGCAGCTACCAGATATAGTATGTTCCCTGCTGGTATACAGTTCGTGATTATCATAACTAGACTCACACTAGCAACATATTTTGCAGAATTCCTAGATAATGGACAAGTAAAAATTAGATGTATTTCACTGGAAACATTCTTTGACTAGGAAGTAATACTTTCAAAAACAAATTTATTTCTCTCTCTCTATATATAAATATATATATACACATATATATAAATGTACATGTATGTATCTGTACAAAACACTACGCAAGGGTGGTGAGTGTTGAAGACAAATGAATAGGGAAGATCTTAATCCATATTACTGCCAAGGTATGATTTTTGAAGCTGTGGCCTAATTAGGTACAGAGTAAGTCAGGAGGAACTCTGTCATTTGCTTTAATACCAGTGGAGTTAAAAACAACTCTTCAGTCCTTTAAAAAACTCAGCAACCCAGAGCTATGCATTTAGGTTTGCCTAAGAATACCTGCTTCCTCCTGCCTTCCTATTCTCCCTCACAGCTCTGATGTTTCTCTTCTTGTCTTCCCATCATGGCACTCCCATTTTCTCTGTACTTGCATATCTACTTTACTCTTCTTCATACACTTTCCTTCCTTTCATAATCCTCAAATTAAAAAAAAAAAGAAAAAAAGTGAAATCAAGTTTCTTTTGCCCATTCTACTGCATCATCTCCTGTATTGGTGTAGCACTGTTCTAACATTCTCATCTCTTTTTCCTTCCCCAACAGTACCCCTACAAGTACTAAATTACGCTTATCGCCTGCTGTACATTCCTCACTCCTTTTGCAAATATATGCCTTATTTAAGACAATAATTGTTTCATTATGATGGAAAATAATGAAACCATACGATGCAGAGCAGTTCCAAAGCCTCAGGAAAAGGTCTAAGAAGCTTCAAGGGCAAGAAAGCTGGAATAGAAGCCAAAAAAACAGCCAGCATGTGATTTGTTCCCCAGAGACAGCTGTTATAGTATTTTGACCAGAGAAGAGGAGGAACGTAAGGAAAGGAAAGAAACCAAAAACAGGAAAAAAGCGGAAGGAAAGATATCATATTGTTTTCCTGCAGCATGAATGTTTGCAAACAAGACTTCAAAGTATCTAGCTCAGGCCACGCAACAAAATTTAACGTTTAATGGAGAAATTCCAGTAACTGTCCCATCCATCAGAAATTCTTTTTTACATTTTTAACCGCACGGTTGAGAGCACTATTGCACAGGTATTTCAGAAATGCCTCCTAAGAGGTGACCCGAGGATAAAAAGGACATTGTATAATTCCTTACAGAATGGCTAACACTAATTTGCATGCCACATATATACAAATATACATACACCAATATGGGCTGGCTTTTACAGCACTCATAAATAGACGTATTTTTAGGAAGGACAGCAAGTCCTTCCAAGTGCATTTTATGCTGAGGCTAGTCCAGCTATATGAAAGGAGATGAAAACAGGCTGCAAAAGACAGCAGATGAAGGTAACGAAATCAAGAAAACCTCAGGGTCAAAGCAGATGGGGAGAAGACACAGAAGCAGAGAAGGGTGGAGGCCAGTTTGTAACAAATCTTCAGTCTGACAACATGCATCTAAAACTCAGTTGAGTACGTCCTGCTAAGAGCACTTGGAAGAGAGAACACTACATCAAGAAAGTTATTTTATTCGCTGCATCCTGAGTTAAATAGAAAGGAGACTATGTGAGAAAAAGGAATGGTTAGAGGGGAAAATAAAATGCAGACAACTAATGCTTTGGGCTTGAAAGGTTCAATGGAGGACATGTTTCACTCCTCCCTTCCTTTATGGTCTCGGTACAGGTTTTATTTGTATATTTTGCCACATTTAAACAACAAAACCCAGCAGGACTTTTCAGCTGTGTAGGCAGCAGAACAAGTTCATGGTCACCAAAGTCTGCTGTAGCTCTATGGAAACACAGAACATTGAATTCGCAAAGGTTGAACACTAAAATGATGCAAATGCATTATTGGTGAATGAAGTTATTTTCTTCAACAGTTGTGCTCATATGCATTCAGATACAGTCACCTCGTGTTTTTCCTTATGACCTTAGCAGGGATTAAACCAAGAGCTTTTGGATGCAAACACACAAGCCTCCTTCCACTTATCTCATAGGAATAAGTGGGGAAATAAAAAGACTGTATTATCTTTTTAAGGGCAACTTGTAAGAAGGGAGCAAGATATATACTCTGGCAGGAGGTAATGGCTGATTTTGAGACAGAAGTAGATACCAGGTATCACACTAGCTCAGTCGGGTCAGGTGTAGAGCTGTAGATATAAATAGCATAGCCAAGGTTATTATTTGGTACATACCTTCTGAAAGCAATATGGCAAAGTGACTTAAGGTTGAATTTTTCATATTACAGATCTCAGTCTTATTCCCAGATCTATTTGAGGTGATGCTGTGTAATTTCTTGTGCCTATTTTATTTGTGAAGTGGGTCAGTGATGGAAGTGTTCCCAATATTGCTTATGAAGCCTTAATAATAAAGCTGTTATGTGTTTACAGTCAGCTACAGTAAGGAAGACTAGAAGTCTTATGTATTGCAGTTAAATCCATGTTGTATTAAGTTATAGACTAGTCCAACCTCCAAAACTCCTGACAATTTATCAGCAAAGCACAATCTTGACAGACCTAGCAAATGAGTACATATTACATGAAACATCTAATACCTGGCATACCTAATAGTCAAATAAAAGATGTAAAACAAAAATATATTTGGCAGAGTAAAAAAAAAAACAATTAAATTGTCACTATCAATGCAAAGGGGATCAAGAGCTGTATTGGAAGGAAGCACTGATACACACACTTTGCTACAACGCAAGTCCTGAGATTAGGCTCTGTTCTCAGCTTAAAACTACACATTTTAGTGAATTCAAGACTGACAATATCTGGCCAGGTGTTCCACTCAGAAAAAGGAGTCTGGGAAAGGCATCAGGTAAATGGGAAATCCATCAGTTATGAGGGAAGGGAAAACAAGATTATTTTTAGCAACGAGCCATACATAGACAACCCCTGAAAAATCTTCTTTCAAAGCAAAATGATATATAGCAGTAGAGGGGAAAACAGATGACTCCTTAGGTTTCCTGGAGCTGGAGAGTTCACTGGCAGAAACTGGAAAAATGCCAGATTATATTCCAAAAGTGTTTTTTGTTTCCTATCAAGATGCCAAGATTCAATCTGCTCTAAGGTAACACCCCCAAAATGTTTCGGTGAGTAGCCGTGTTTTACTTCAAGTAGGGAAGACTGCATGAGTACATCCCGGCCTGGTGTGCCTCTGAGCCCACACGCGACGCCCCGTGCTCCTGCAGTGCACACATAATCCTGTCAATCAGCAACAGGATGGCTGAGAACAAACTGGATTTTAGCTCCGGCTGTTGCCAACATCAGCAGTTAACTTATTATTTTTTTTTTTTTTGCGTTTCGTGTTTTGGCTCCTCCCCTGGGCCCGTGTTCTCCCCAGGTCCCACTGCAATTACAATCCAAGACGACTTCAGACTGTGTCCCACTTTTCCCACTTCAGACATAAGCTGGGCTTTCCCTGGTGATGGTGGTCAGGAAATAAAATTCAGAGCTATGCTATATATATGTGAGAATGGAGGGAACATGGATCCTAACCTTCCCCTGGGCAGTATGTGGGAGTTACTTTTCCTCTTTATATCCAGCTTTATTGCACACAACAAAAAGAACGAAGCAGCTCCAAGCCAGAGGAAGTTTTCCACAGCTATATGTTCAGCTAATACAGTTCCTGATCAATAACCAAGAGCTACTTCTTAACTTAAAAAAAAAACAAATCAAAACCAAATCTATGCTCTCTTGCTGTATGTAAAGTTCATCATACCACCTCTGAGGAACAAACTAACCGAGGAAGCCAGATCCCTTTTTTCCACCTTTTTGGCCACAGAACCTGACTCTGGCCCTCATTTATAATATTTTAGTAGGCAAACAATGTCTGGAAATCATGGAGTGAAATCAAAAGGTGTCAGTGGTCTTAGCTGCATTGCAGCACCACTGACCCAGTAATATATTTCCATTCTGGCAAATGCAGATCTTTGCAGGAGGCCCTCAGCGCATTGCCATGTCAGGACCTCACAGATGTAAAAAGAATGTGCATTTTTAAGACTCTCATTGCAGGTGAAATGTCGTAGATTTGCATTTAAACAGAATATCAAACACGGCAAGTTTGGCTGAAGATCTGTGAAGAAATAAACAGAGAGAGAGGCTGCTGCAAACGGAACTTGAGCAGGGGAGAGCCCCTTCAGAGCAAAGGCTGCTCTTTCCTGGCAACATGGTGCACAAGACAGGCCACGCAGGAGCAGGCCAGCATCATGTCTCCTGTCGATACGGGATCTCTATGAGAGACCAAACCTGAAGCTTTGAAGTTGCTCACAACACTCTGTGAGTGTGGTGTGGTGCTGAGGCCACTGTGATAGCCGCAGGGCTGGCAAGCGAGCCTCTCTGAATCCAGTTGGCTGTCCGCCTGCACCCTGAAGCAGCAGGCCCAGTGCTTTCCTGTAGCTCCATCAGCCAGCTAATGAAGCAGCAAATCTTACGCCCCTTGCTAAATCTGCAACACATGACACGGGCTCACTCATTTTCTACTCTGAATATCTTCTGCCGTAAATTTGTTGTGCTCCATTTTATTTTTTGAATGCCCACCCTAGCTCCTTGGCTTTTTGTTATGACATCCAGGAGATGGAAAATTCTTCTGCCAAACACCTCCCCAACTTTATAACTTGAAGGGGCTTGCTGTTTATAAAGTAATAACCAGATCTCAGGCTAAGTTAATTAAGTCTCAAATGTTATTACAGCAACATCTCCCTGGTTAAAGTATCTGCTTGTCAGCCACGGTAAGACAACTTTGTCAGCCTGTTGTTCCAATTTGGATTTCCCTGTTATTACTTCTGCTGGAGTCTGGCATGTACTGTCAACACCACCCAACTGTCTTCTGGTAAAGTGCAGGAAAGGAAACAGAAAAGAAGAAAAATCAGACAGAATCAGTTTCTCAGTGGCTCTCAGTTGCCATCTCCAGGAAAGTTTTTTTTTTTTTTGTGTGTGTGTGTGTGTGTGTGTGTGTATGTGTGTGTAAAAATCTGCTTGGGACCATCATAATGGTCTGCACAAACCCACAAATAATTTTATTTATTTATTTATTTTTAACATCAGTTGCTCCCTATGGGGCTGGAGAGTAAATAGTTAAAAGCCTTCCTTCAAAACAAATCTTGTCCCTAAATATCTGCAGTATCTTTTTGCTTGGTACTGTTTCCAAATTGACAGACATGGTAGGAGTCACCTAAGCCAATTATTTTATCATTAAGACAAGAATGCAAACACAAACATGAATTTTTTCTTTTTTAGTCTGGGGATAAGGACATTGCTGACTCACAGAGAGGAAAGAGGTGCAGGAGAAGAGAATAGGAGGAAGGAGGGAAATGAATCAAAGGAAGTTTTTCTTAAGAAAAAATAACTAATTTCCCTTTTAGCTCTCTGACAGACTTTTGTATTTTTGCTTTTTTGGTACTTTTCCCCTCCATATAACTTGTGGAGTTTCAGGTGAAGGAGCTGAGAATTTGAAGCAGCATCTTCTGTGCTGTCAAACAGCCTCTGCGTGAGGAAACAGGCCAGAGGTGTAACAGCAGCTCCTCAGACCAGCCCCATCTGCACCTTTGTCTCATGGATATTGATAAATACCCGTGCAGTTCACATGACCACCCCCGTGCCATGCCTAAGCATGCTACCTGCCAGCCCCGGCACACGGACATACATATTCTGTTTAGTTTAAGGAACTACTACAGCAGTTAAACAAATGTTAAGTTAAGCTAATAAAAATACTAAAAGACTAGGGCAGTGCATTTCAGTACAATACTACTTGCTTGTACACCTACACATTGTTTTTGTCTCCTCGCATTGTTTTCTCCCCTCCAAACTACTTAATCTCAAGGACTGAGATTTTGCCCACAACATATTTCTGTCTCACATAATAAAACCATTACTAAAGATGGCCTTTTGTGTGACTGAATTATTTGAACAAAAGAACATTTCTAAAACAGACCATCAGGTTGTATAGTTGCAGCTGTCTTCCCTACCAGCCATGTTTCTGGCAATTAATGGATAAACTGTGGGGACAAGTACATAAAAATTAATACAATACCTTCACAAAAAGAATTACCTTTGTTAAGACACAAAGAGAGATTGTGCTAGTTGTTTAAATGATTACATGGATTTTTCTTAACATGAACAACTATTTAGTTTGAAATGAATGCGTCTTAAACATTCAAAAACTCCGAGGGGAAGTCATGCAGAAGTGTTATTTTTCTATTTCCTAAAGTACTTAAAGAGTATTTTACTTTCCAGTTCTTTCAATCTGTTTATATGTTGTAATGAGAAACAGACATTTTTTAACCATGCTATTGCAAGAAAAATAGAGTTTTGGCCAAGAAAAATGCAGATTTCCCTAAGACCGGAAACAATGAATCTAACAAACTTCAACACATTTAAGTAAAACAACAACTTAGTATTTTCATTAACAATTTTGGTTTCAGAACAAAGCAAGGCTGTAAAGTCTCTGCTACAGAGTTTGTATCTGTTATACAAGTTAAACTAAATAGAACAGCTTCGCTCTGTACTTTCCTTTTTGACACTCTTGTCTCTATTTATTACAAACACTCAAAAGTGGTTATTTAAGTGAAAGAAAGATTTAACAGCCTCAAAGCTATTTGATTTCTTCTAATAAAAGGAAGAAAGTGCTCAGTGCTTTAAGTAAACTGATACACTGTTTACTTACTGTACAGTTGTAAAGATTTGCTCAAGTGCCTTAATATGCAGTGTTAGCCTTCTATAATTAATTGTATTTGACGTAAGTGCCATTAGCATATAAAATAATTATCCACATGAATGACAAACACAATCCCAAATTCAGATTCATGTTTTCTATCGGTTTTTGTTTCAATAATCATCTGACCCAGAACTCTGAGGGAAGAACAGCTGAATGTTATTCAAGCCTTAATTCTACTTCTCAATTTTACTGCTCAGCCCGCCTCTATTATTTTTGTTTGATAACAAGGTACACTAGGAAATGACCTTTAATCCTGGTGCATTGCCATGCAACCTCAGGACTTGCTTTTTACCTCTGACTTGAACTGTGTGACTCCCTTGTGCTGACCATTTTATTACAGTACATACTTTTTTGCTTAGATTAGTGAAGACACTGCAGCAACAGTGCATCGTGGACGGCGAAGATCATTAGGCATTAGATCACTAGCAATTTTTCTTCTAATCTAGTGTCATCTTTTAACAACTCAAAACATCCAACTACATAACAGACAGCTTGGCTGTATTTTAAATTAGCACAAATGCTAAAGCCAGGAAATGTAATTCTCAGGATATCAGAACAAAAGGTTCAGAGAAAAAAGAATTCTTATATACTATAAGATTATCAGGACTAGACTGTCACACTGTGACCTTGCTGGCGTCTAGCTAATCTGACAATATTTGGCAGAGCATTGTTTCAAATCAATAACTAATTAACAAAGTACAAAAGAAGTTGTACTGTTTTTGAGGCTCCTTGTTAAAAATGGCTTTTGGTTGCACATGGGCAGAAAGGTCGCTTTTATGACATCTTCACGAGTCTTTCAACATCTTGCCACTGTCAGATTAAATTACTTTTAGCAATTAATTGTCATAAGTTAAAACAGAAGCACATTTGTTACAGCAGGTTGTCATAATGACATGGTGAGCAGTTGTTTTGATATGAATTTCTTTCACTGACCCTCTATCATATCTTAATTTTTTTGGTTGACCTAACTGGAAAATTGGGAGCAATCTTCTAATTCAGGCAGCACAGGCCAAACATTGGGGGGCTTATTGAGACCATATACTGAGCAATAATCTAACAGAAATTCTAGAGATAACTGAAGATCTTGAGAATAACATATTGTATTCTACAGAATATGAAATTTATGATTTATACTGGTGGGTGGGATGAGAAAAATAAACTCTAAAAACCCACAGTGATGTATCTTTTGTAGTGTTTAAAATGGTCCCTGATGCCATTTTAATCCCATATTAGCAAGCACCATTTGTTTGATGCATTTTAAAATCAGGATTAAGAGGACTCAACATCTGTAACCTGTACTCATTCAAACAGTTGAGAGGCTTTGGAGGCTTGGACCTTATTGGGCTTTAAATAAAAATAATTCTAACCTTAAGTTATTTTTGTTAAACTTCTTTAACAAAATCATGATACATACATACTACCAGTTTTATAGATTAGTCTTCCAATATTTCTTGTCAATGTATCTGTGAGTTTGCTATAAAACACTACATCATGATGAAACATCCTGACAATAATCTGAACAAAAAGAACTCATATTTATTTATCAAACATGAAATCCCATGTTAGCTGTCTTTTAGGCCTTACCATGCCATCCGATTTTTTAGAGCTTCTCTGAAAAACACCAGTTCACTCTAGCCAATGATGATGCAAACAGAGTCAAATTTATCAGAAAGAGATACAAACATTATTGACCGAACATCTATTTCCTTCCGCTTAATATCTCTTCTGTGTCAATATTTTGTGAGGTTTGTTACCTCTTAGAATTTGGGAGGGGAAAAAAAGTCATTGGAAAAAGCAAGATGTAGTCTGTATGCATACTTGGGTGCTATATAATTAAATCCTGTGTTTTGCCATTAACCTTATATAATATTGAATCTTTCAGGCTTAAACTACACAAACAAGTGTTTCTATCATATGAATTCTCAGGTAGGGCAGGTGGAGCCATCAAGAAGATAGCACAAGGTTTCTGCACAAGGGTCACAGAGGGTTCCTCTGCTTCTAATAGAAAAATCTGATCTGCTGTGTTTACACACGATGTGTAACACTGTGTGAAGCCTAGAGATTGAGCTTAGAAGCCTAAACTCAGCACCAAATCCTGAAAAGCGTTCGCTCAATTAATACATGTAGTTCTCATGACATAATTTAATAGGAACACCCCCCCTGCTTTAAAGGGATGGTAAAACTGAGGTGAAACCAACAATGTACTAATTAAGGCAGATAACATAAAAGTTAATCAAGACCTTAAGGGAAAGGCTGCAAGGAATTAACGTAATCCCCACACTGCCACATAATGTCCGAATGCCTGGCCGGAGGGAATGAAGTGCAGATGAACAGGAAAAAGGAAGGCGGATTCACGCCGCCCTGCACCGGAGAGGAGGAAGCTGTGCAGAGGAGCGGTTCTGGGTGGCTGCAGGAGCCATCCTTAACAGTGGCAGCAGAAAAGCTGCAACCCCGGGAGCTCTCCGGGTAGGTTGTCTCTGGCCCTGGATGTCTCATAGCAGCTAATTAACCAGATCTTCTGTCTAACTGAGATTTTGGAAGAGCTCTAAGAGCTCCCACGGTTAACAGTAGTTGAGCAGTGTTTTGTAATCACTGTTTAGCGCGTTTTGATAATTTGGTAGTTTAGCTCTGTTGGTGAAAACGTCTCTACACTGAAATATTTTAAATCTTAAATGTGGTTTGGTTATAAAACTGACATTAAGCAGTAAGAATTGGTAGTTGCCAGGTACCAGATGTCTTGGAAATCCCCCAAATTGCAATCATATTTACAATGCCCAATACCCCAGTACGATGCCAGAATATCCAAAATTGCCTCTGCACTAAGCAGCATGGAATAGTTTTAGCGGTGGCAACGCAGATGTCTGCATATGCAAACTTCTTCCAACTAATAGTGCTCACAGACAACTGTCTGGATGGCAGTGTCCTAATTAGCAACACCTAAATCAGTAGTACCTTATGAACATGGGCATAGGTTTGAAGATGAAGAGAAACTGGGAGCCTGCCCATAGGTTTCAAGGCAATTTGAAATTCATGCATTGGCCTAGAGCTGAGATACAGATTCAGGTCTCACTTTGAAATTAACTAACGTGTAGACCAAATCTTCTAAGAAGTGGTTGTGCACAGGCTTAATTAAACGGCTGTTTACTAATGCTTTAATAAAGTTGCAGCCTTTTTAATTCTGCCATGTCTATCCCCTTCTAAACACACACTTGGCAAATAATCGATTTGAATGTCACAGAGCATTTTTTTCTGTTCCCCAAACACAAAAACTGCTTTGTAGTTTAAAATGAAAGTTTGCAGATTCAACTTAACAATACAGACAAAACCCTTTTTGCCAAAGAAATAGCAAAGGAGAGGGAGGAGGAAGGACACGGACAGTGCCTCAGTCCCTCCCACTATTCACAATTGAGCTTGCTATTAACATCTGGGAAACATCTGGGAAAAAAGCCATTTTCCTCTATTGCTCTACTTTCAGCAAATTTGGTCTTTCAGCAAATTTGAGGAGACGATTTGGCTTGTGGAGTTTCTTGATCTGTGAAGAAACCTTGAATGTTCTGCTCAACACACCTGGATGAAAAATGCCAGAAAACACTGCTGCCTGTCTGGAGGGGCTTGTATTGCTCAGGGCGCATTTAAGCAGAAGTACTTGTGAAAGATCACATGGAATTAACCACATTAATAGCTCAGTAGGCTTCCTGGTCTCAGTCACCTTTGCCTACTCTTTGTAAATGGATGACCAACTACAGTGTCAATAGTGCCACATGTTTCTGAGAGGTAAATTCACCTCTCTTCACAATGTCCACAGAGACTATGCACAGTTTAAATGCTGCCCTGAGGGCTGACATGGGACTTGGTAACTCAGAACCACTGAACCGTGTCAGCTGGAAAAGACCCCCCACAACCTGTTGTCCAGTGCCCTGCTCAAAGCAGCACCAGCCAGGGCTGCTCACAAGCACCATGCCTGACACTTCCAATCAACATAAAAAACAGTGAGGTCCCTGGTGCCAGTGTCACCAAAATGTAAAAACGCGTGCTGCAGAAGCTCTCCCAACGCTGAACTTCATGCGTATGGGACAGTGGCTTTGAAGGCACTTGATGCTGATGATTATCACTGAGGCCATGCACTTGTTTGCAGCATTTCCATATCGCAGCTTCATCCCCCTGACTCTTCCATGCTCTCACAACTCCCCATCAGAACCGAGGCAGCTGTCACCTTTTTTCAACAGCACTCTCTCTTTCCTTATCCTAGCAGACCTGAATTTTGCCTGGTCCCTTTATCTTTAGGTAGGAAAAGGCATTATTTCAGAATGTTGTCAGGAGGCCATGCTTTGGTTATTCACCAGAACTGTAACCCAATAACAACAGTACGTGTATTTCCACGCCAGTGCCCAACGGGTGTCATGATAAAACTCCATCAGAGTACCAGCCAAACTCTGCCAGCCAGCCACGGAAGTTCAAAACAGAAAGGTAAAGAAATGGTAAAGGAGCATAGTGAAGAAACACCCAGCAGCAACAGAAAAGTGTTTAGGACAAGCGGACCCCATAACCAAATCAGATTCTGTTATTTTGAGATCTGTGAGGGCAATAATTCATTTGCCTGCTTAATAGAAAGCAGTCAGGCCTTTAAACAGCAAGCAACGTATGAAAACTTGACATATCTCAACAAGGAGGATTTCATAGATTGCCAAGGTCTTCACTGCTAAGAGATTTAAAAATAAGCAACAGCCATTAAACATAAGCCTACCCTTTTCTGGCAGCCAGTGCAAAGGACACATGATGAATAACATGATCCTGTCATCAAATGTGTTTGTTCATTTTTCAAACAGCAGAAAAAACCTTGCAGGAAAAAAGTGCAGTACCCAAAGGCTAAGAGAAGTGTACTGCAAGGTGGAATGCATAAGGGCGATGACTTACCAAGGAATAAGGGCACAAACTTAACTGCAGAACCTACAAATCTTTCAAAACTACATATGTAGTATGCATGTCTAAGCTATGCTAAATTTCTTCGTTGCTAAGCTCACTAATTTCAACAGAATTCCTCAGGAAAACGGGGCCTAAAAGAAATAAATATCTGTCTTCTCCATGTCTACATGCAATTACGGCTTCCGTTTTACCAGGTTAAGAACACAGTAGCTGTGACACAATTAAGTGTTAATGTCAATTGCCCACTTTTCTAGGATGGTCTGAACTTGCAAGACCCATGAAATCAGATTATTCAGTTACACAGCAGGTGGAAAAGATAGAAGATAGGAATGAAAAACTATTCTGGGAGGAAACACTGGTTTCCAAAGAACAAACATGTTGCAGATGATTATGCAGTATCAAGAACATCATCTGAATTAACTACTTTTTAAATTTCTTCCTGTACTGTGACTGGATGTACTGATTAAAACTTTGCTTTTGATAAAAGGAAACCTTCCAGACAGGTATCCCATGCTTGCCAATGTTATCACAGAACCTGTGTCCTTCAGCATCTGCAGGATGCTGAACGCGCAAGCACGTGTCCAGATGTGCTGCACATTTATTTAGGTAGTGTTTGTGTGCATATACATGGACACAGGCTTTTGTGTGTGTTAGGGGGAAATGTCCCACGTAATCTGTTCTGCACTACGGATTTAATGACTGACTAAAATTTAGGTGATTTTTTTTTTTTTTTCAGAGGTGCAGAAGCAATCAGTAGCCATATTTTGTTCAAGAATTATAAAATTGACATTGGCTGGACACATGGCAAATGATCTCAGCATGCTGATAGTGAACTCAGGATCAGTGCTACTTTATGGTGTATCAACAGAACAGCAACTGGAGTTCCTTCTACATCCATGCGCGACCCCCATGTCCGAATGATAATTACTCACAGTTTACCTCTAACACAAGAAGCATACTTATGGTTGTCAAAAATTACTAATGAAGGGATGTCCTCCTCCCCCTGAAGAACCTGTTTAGTATAGGTGTGAGGATTTTCTTACTCCGCACTTTGCTAGAAGTACCAAACTAAAAGCTCCAGAAGTGTTTTAAAGTTACTTAAAGTCCCAGGAGTACTACAGGCTTCTAACCAGACCTAACTCTCACCGACTCGACATGCAACTCAGTCTGTCTTACTTTATTCGGTATTACTCCAACCAGTGCCATCTATTGGGAAAACTAACTAAAATTCAGATATTATTTGATTACAAAGAACATGTAACTCTTTGTGTATTGGCAAATTTAGTCTTGCAGTGACTAATAAAAAAATACAGAAAAAGAGAATGAGAATCCACGGTTAAATTCCAAAGTACAGAGCAGTGCAGCTGAGCAGCATGCAGCCAATTCAGGACAGAAAACCTGCTACTGACACCACCAACCACAAAAGACAAAAAGCATTTTTGATCAATTCAGCACCCGCTTCTAGCTAGGAAGAAAAGGATAAAACAAGGATTCATCTGAGAGAGAAATGGAAGATTTTTCAAAATTTAGATAGGTTTAGGGTTGTAAATACTGTAAAGCTGACTACCTTAGGATATACATCAGTCTGGACACTTTGAAAACAAAGTTAACAAAGTTTACATCCCACAAGAAGTAGATTCACAACAAGTAAGGACTTTATCTAGTAAAATCCTTCAATCATAAGGATTCTGAAGTATAATGACTGAGAAGGAGATGATGGTAATTCATTGTCCTCTAACAGCCAGCCACCTTGTCCTTATCTCAACCCTTGAGCCCTTTTCATCATATTTTCTCCCCGTTTCTCTTTGAGGAGGGGGAGTGAGAGGGCGGTTGTGGTGGAGCTTGGCTGCCCACCCGAGTAAAACCACCACAGCAGCCAAGCAGACTGCAGAAGAACTACTGGACTTATGTAAATTCCAAAAACTGCATCTTTTTTTCCACATGCTTTTTTCCTGGATTTTCACTTTGATTTCTGTATCAAATGAGGCAGAAACAACATCCTCAAGCATGCAGTGAACTGTGCCCCAGTTCCCTGCTTGCTGACATTCACTTCCTAGGACTCCCGATTTTCCTTGTATGACCTAACCAAAACTCATAAACATTTTTAGAGGAGTGGGGTGAGGGAGGTCCTGTAGAAAAGGGTTATTTTCAACAACTGTATCTATTTATCTCATAGAAATTATTTTTGTGATTTCTCACTATATGCAGGGTTTTATGGCTCACTGGTCCCCAAGGGAAAAAAACAGATAAAGAATCCCCAAATTTTGTGAAAATGTGTATGTTACCACTTGACCTCCCGCTAAAATTTTTTTACCAGTTTTCCCAAACACTCAGATCTAGTATCGAAACATGCAATGCATACCGTATGTCAGAGGATATTATCCTTGTTTTGGGTATCAGTTAAAGGATTTAATCTTTGATTCTGTTGGATAAATGATAAAGGATACTCGCAGAGAACAATCTGTACTGGCAGGGGGATAGACTAGATGACCTGCGAGGTCTTTTCACTCCTTAACTGCAATTGCTCTACAATCAAAGCCAGGCAGTATCTGAGAATAAGAAGTTTGAATAATTTTATTCACCTTTGCCTTCAACAAGTAGGTCTGCTTTCTGCTGAGCTAGTTTTCTTTACGATTAGCTCACTAACTGGCCAGGTTTACTAAGCCTGAATCCTGACTGAAAGGAAGGACGACTTGGCTGACCCGTACATGACGGTCTTTTTTAGAACAACAGGAGCACTGCACAGCTCGTGGTGGGAGGAGAGATGCAAGCTGATTCTTTCTTTTGGAAACTCATACGGCTTGCCTCACATTTTAGGAGCCTGATCTAACAATACGCATTTTGTCGGCATCATGTAATGAATGTTTGAAGACAAGAAAGCTAGACGGCCCCGATTTATTCCTTTTCTTTGATTAAACCATACTTGTGAGATGCAGAACAAAGAGAGGGTATGGCAGAACGAAGAGCCAGTGGCGCTCTTGAAGAGATGCAAAATCTTCCTCCAGTGATTATCTGCTTTTCTGATTTCTCGCTTGCTCAAGTAAAAAAAAAGACAAATATAACTTCTCTAGACTAGGAGATGCAAAACTTACTACAAGAAGCCCTTACAATCCAGGGATTTTAAAAAATACCTAATTTAACTACACAAACTAAATAGCCTACTTATAAACTATTTAAAGTTCAAATTCTGTATCATTTCATGAAATGTCTGTTTATTGTAGTACCTATAGAATGAAATACTATATATTTTTTTCTCCTCTTACAAAGAAATTATTACTGAAGTTTCATGCTAACCTGACCCTTTAGGAATGACACAGGGGTGTCATTCTACACCCAAATGTAGTTGCTCAGTGCCATTTCGGATGGTTTTGAGCTCTCCACTTGGCCTCCAGCTGCTGGACCTGGGTGAAGCAAGTCTCCAGCAGGTCCTGCAGCACATCTGCCAGCGCTCTGCAGGTGCCACGAGTGCCCCATGACACCCGAAAGGTCAGCAGGCATTGATTTCCCAGCACTTGGACGGCAGTCTCTTCGCTTTTAACTCTGAACATCTAGAGGTATGCGCGGCAAGGAACAATAAAGCCACAGTAATTTCCAAGCAGCTATCATAAGCTTTCCATCACCAGGATGACTTTGCTGTTGCTTAGAAGTAAAAGAGATTTCACAGAAACAGAAGGAAGCAATGGGCTTTAAAAGGTAAATACGGGCAAACTAAAACCATGTGTTACTTCAGCTGCGTGGGGAAAGTAACACCGAATGTTTTAAGAGGCAAAGAAAAAAAGCTTTGCACTACTGGAGGAGACTCTGGAAGCTGACATCCGGACTCCCAGTGCTGCCACCGACTTTTCCTGCGCTTGAGCGTGTCCCTAACCCCTTGGGAGCCATCTGCCTCACGCTTGTCATCTTGTCTCTTCTGGTGGAATAAAGGGCTTATTAGCCTGGGCTCAGCAGTCGCATGGACTTTGGCTGAGAGCAGGCGCGCCTTGCCAAGTCGCGGGGTGGGCGCAGGGGGCCTGCATCTGCCCAGAGACATCCACGGGCCGGGGCTCACCAGGAACGGTCTCCATCCTCTGCACGGAGGGAGAACCCTGAGCCCCAGGGCCAACCCTGCATAGTGCCAGGGCTGACACATGGTGGGGGCGCACAGCTCTGCCCTGGTGCCTGCCGGCCTCTCCTGTGCCAGCAGCCCTGCTTGTCGCCCAAACACGGGTGGAGATTACTCCGATACGTGCGTTTTCAGCAAAACAAATTAATTAGTAGCACGTGCTCTTTTTCTATTTCGTCTCGCACAAGGAGGGAGGGAGAGGGGGAATTATTTATGAAAAGTTGCATCCGAAATTAATTTAATTTCATTCATACGCTGCTAGTATAAATAGCGCTGTTATGGATTGTGTTATAGTGAAAATAATATTTGCGTTAAGAATTATCTTCATTAAAGCAGCTAATCTAAGTGGGGAAAAAAATACACAAAATTCCTAGCACACAGGCCTCAGAAAAGCTTATCCCTTTTGCCCAGAAAACCTGACCCCATCAGTTGGTCTCATGAAAGATATTGCTTCTTCCCACTTCTTCCTTCGTCGCCTCTTTGATATCCTTTGACTATTGTGGCAACAACATTATTGCAAATTACTATTATTATAAAATTATGTGATTTATACTTTTTTCTTTAATAACATTTCAGAATTCATTCAGTATACTTGTTTAAGTGGTGAATGCTATTTAGAAGGGGATAAATACTGATTTACATTTCTAAGTGTCTTTTAACATAGAGAAGACACTGTCAATGTGAAAATCTGTGGGGAGTGGGAGATGGTTTGGAGGATGGAGGGAATAATCATGTCACATTTAAGCCTGTATGATCTGTTTCCATAGAAAAAGGTTAGAGATCAACAAATTCTCAGTTTAGTTCAGTAATAAATGAAGGTTGGCTAGGGTATTAAATTTCTGGGGGAAGCATTAGCCAATATGTACAGCAGCAGCCTCTGGTGGTCTAAGAAAAAATGGTAGTATCTATAAGTAAGGATAGAAATATGTTTTTTAAAAGGATGTATGTACATATTTAGCTATTTGACTCAATTCTGCATTCAACACATTAAAAAACAGATGCTTTTAAAACGATCTGCTGGCAATATGCTTGTTAAAATCTGAACAGCAAGAGTATTAAAATTCATATGCATACATTAACATGTTATATAAAAGTAAAATGCTTTTGTTTAATCATTCTATAAAGTATTATAAGTCAATGCTGATTATCAAGAAGTTTTCTCCTTGGTTTGTGCTGCTAAAAAAGAAACCAAATTTGTAAGATTTTTACTGAATTGATGACATTTTCTGTCTTCACTTGTGAATTCACTTGGCAGATGTTTTCAAGAACAAAAAATTCTGTCTTATTACAAAACATATTAAGCAGGTTTTTCTGCCATAATGTTTGACATGATGTTTACTGCCCAGACCAAATCAGTCCCTTTAACAAGCTATAACATATGCCAGAAAGTACATTATTTCTTAGTTAAGAAAACTTACAGCATGAAACAATAAGTGCTTTGATCTTTCAAGCACTATGCTTAATGCACTACATACTTTGATAGTCATTTTTATTTATATTCGTTTTGTATAAAAATACAGTGCAAATTGAGATTTTGTATTTTAAGACTCTGCTTTTACATATTCTTGAATATCCCGTCCATTTGCATTTTCCTATGAAAAAAATAAAAATAAAATACTTATAGAAATTTACAATGGAGGAATTCTATTTTTGCACATTTTGGACAATCTAACTGCACGAGTTGGACCACGATCCAGACGGCTCTAATTTCATCACATGGCATTTCCTCGTCAGACCACAACAGATCTTAGTGACCCTATGGGAATATAACATAAGGATATTTATTCCTATTGCCTAACAGTCTGAAACGATGTCCCCAGCACATTTGACACAAACAAATCTTCCTTCAACGTTAGATGCAGTCAATGCCTTTGCTGTATCTCAATGAATGCATTTACCACAGCCACTGAGAAGAAATTTTTGATCTTTGCCCTGCTTGGCAAGGGCAATCTGAGGCTTACTCTGTTTTTTTGATTTTTGTTTTCAAAATTCTTTGCTGATACTACTACCAGAACATATATCATCCTTAAATATCCTGTGGATTGACAATATAATTTTTTCTTTTTAATTTTTTTCAAGAGCACAGTGAGTCAAAGGTATTGCATACCATAGAACAAGTAAAATCCTAGCTAAATTGTTCTTTCTGGTTGTTCCAAAGACCGTGCCCCTCACCAGCCCGTGGTTAAGGTGAGGCAGGCAGTGACCCCAGGGTGCAAGCAAAGGGTGCTCCCTGTATCACACACAACTCAAGCAGGGGAGGCAAGAAATACATCACGAGCAAGGCATTGCACCATTTTGTCTGCACCATGGTATGCCTGGAGAGAGTATCAACTGTGTCTTTGGCTAGAAAAACAGACCAGAACACGTTTTATTCACAGCTCCTCTTGCAACCACCTGTCTAAGTTTTTACAGACTTAGCAGTTCCACCCAACAGGGTAAATGGTACCCTATCGGCGGTCCAGTTCTGTTTCAGAAACCAATAGGCAAGTAAATTGCAGTAATTTATCCTGCCATACACTGAAGCAGGGATATTTTTCATTCTGTTTCAAAAAATCTCTCTATATTAGGGATTATTAAAGAAAAGAAAAGCAAAAAATTCTTTCAGAATAAAACACTGATTGCATTAGAAAGCCCCATTTCATTTATTTCACCCACAAAAGGAGACTCTTTCACTAAAACTTATACTACTTCTTTCCTAGGTTTGAAGAAAATTGAATAAAGGGAATGTCAACAGTCATATCTGAGGCACAGAGCCACGCAAAAAAAGAAAATGATATGGAGTCATGCATTTTATGTTTCGGGGGTCAAACCTCCCGAAGCCAAATTTCATGCCTCATCAAGCAAAAGAGCCATGAGAAGGTGGAACTGCTAAAAAGGTATCAAAAAAAGGTTTACTCTCAACAAGAGGACACTGGACCAGCATGCTGATTAAATGCATTTCTGGACAATACAGCAATGTCCACCGGCCCCTGATGCACCTTGACACAAGCCTCCTTGCCCCTCTTAAGAAACAGGGTCTGACCGGCAGGAAGAATGGCTTATTCCACAAAAAGAAGCAGATAGACAAAAAAAAAAACACCACACACACACAAAAACCAAAATACCACAGTGCTCTGTTGGTGGCTCTGAATATATATATACGCATCCTTTTGTTTCCCATACTCAGTAGTGAGATATTCCTCAAGAGCCACAGTAATATTTATGGTATTAGTGATTCTTACATCCAGGTTACAAAACCTTTTAACCAGACAGTACAGCTGCATTTCTCCTACAAACATTTTGATGTTAAACCACAATTAACAGGAACAACCTAAAATTTAAGATGATTCTAACATCCCTTTTGCTGACTTTTTCTCTATTTCACACCAGAAAGGCACACACGCTTTTACTGATTTAAGTACACTGTGGCTTTTCTGCCATGTTTTACCACTGAATGAAAACACTAACTTTCATAATAAAGGCTTTGGAAATTGCATGACTCAGTCTCGAATGTATAATGCATAGTATGTATATGAAGCAGAATGTGTCAAAGTGCAAATAATATTGTTTGTGCCCCCTGCAGAATTAGAAATCCTCGGGTAGCACTGTTATAACGATCCCATGCTGGTAGCATTACAAAGTGCAAAGGTTCACTGAGTAAGAAAAGAGCAGGGGACAGAGTTTCCTCATTACACCATTCTCGAACTATTCTAGCTTAAATATTTATTAAGATATTAATAACTCTCCTCCTTTATCTGCCTTCAGAAGTTCAGCTGAAACACAATGGATGGCTGCTCATATGAAAACAATACATTATAGGGTAAATCTGCTACCACACAAGATGAACACCGGTATTTTCCACAATACATTATTAATTCAGCAGGTAATATGTTAAAAAACTATCAGGCAATAACTATTGCTTCCCCAATATAAGACAATGTAATACAATAAATGCATGCATGACGTGTGAAGCTAATGTGTTGCCTAAACTGCATTAAAAAGTGTTTCTTGTGTACACCTCTATTTATAAAATCATTTTTACAAAGTCTTCCTTAAATCATTCCCTTTCTTGATAGCACCACTGAGTTCCTCTGGGGTTTATTTGAAGTTCCCCTTTGAAATTAGAAAGGACTGTTTTGTAACTCTTCTAAAACTTCACATTCAGCAAGTGACAAAAAATATCAATAGAATAAAGACACAGGAACTCTGTATGAACTCTTCAATGCAGTAACGTATTTGTTTTTTTTAAAAAAACACACTACTTATTAGCTAATATGGACAGTAAACATATTGATACATCAGTAAAGAAGGACAAAAAAAAAAGTAAAAGAAACTTACTCTAATATATATCTGCATTGTTTCTTTTTCTTTTTGTGGATTTCGATACTTCTCGTAGAAGTCACGTCGCTTCTTTGTTTCCTTCTGGATTTTATCTTTTCTTTCCCTCTTTTCTGCAGGTTCATCTGAGCTATCAGAAGACAGCTGTACTTGGGCTTTTGTCTTCTCCACTTCAATATAGTTCTCATTGGGATTCAGTACTATTACTCCATAGCCTTCCTGGTTTAGAAGAGACAAAAAAAAAAAAAGAAAAGAAAGAAATATGAAAAGGGAGATTTAATACTTGAAAATGCTTCGCATTTACTTTAATGCTCTTAAAAACTTATATATTTATTTCAGCAAGTTCACACAACATAATTTTTAGAATAGCATTTTGAGAATATTCTGTTTGTTTCATTTCTGTCATTAAAGGGATATTGATGTGTGAGTATGTGTCTGTGCATGCACTTATGCATATACACATCCCTTAGCGTCAGAAAAGTTGCCTGTTTTACCTCTAAAATAATTTAATATGTTGTTTTATTCATAAGCACGGTATACGACTTTTTCAGAAAACAGTATTAGAACTAAAAGCAAAATATTGTTTTAAGAACTCTATATAACGATGAATAAAAAGCTTTAAATCCAGCCAATAAAAACCTTTAGAATAGAAAGGATGGAGGGATTTCATATATATATTAGAGAGAGCATGTGAAAATTATTCAGAGCGGTTTAAAACAGTAAAACCTTTTGTCTAGCTGACAAGCATACCATGCAGAAGCCAATAGCGGCAGTAACAATGAATCAATACCAAAACTGATTCAGTGGTATTGCTTACAAGTCAACTCTTTTACTGTGGGGTTGACTTTTAAGCACGTCTTTAAATCTGCTCTAAAACTTCATTGGGATTATGTCCCGTATTCAACAAACCCAGAGAAAATTTGTGACCTGGAGGATGCTTTTGAGCATACCAGCTGCATTTTTGTGCCTCAGAAAATGAGCTGGTTGAAAAATACATGAATTTATGAATGAGAAATAAATCTTGAATAAATCAGCCAATCATTTTATTATGATTTTTAAATGATGGTAAATCATACAAGAATTGTAATATTTGTGAAAGATAATCGCAAATGCAGGGAGAAAAAGGGAAGCACGTGCATTTAACAGATGAGTCCTTAAAGTTACCATGGGTTCCCAATGAAAATCAAGCTGTCCTTTAAAAGTAAATTTTAATAAAGACTCACTTTTTGAGAATGTCTATACTAATTATCCGACTAAACAGCTTTATTCCAGCTTTTCATTTAATGCTTAATTTTGCACTTAGGCTGGGCAGGAAGATCAAAGACGTCCACATACCTAGCTTCACCAGAATAAACCAAATCTACACCAACAAAAGGTACTTTATTTGGACTTGCTTTATTCTAATCTGTAGAGCTATTCAAAAATCTTGTAACGCATTGTGGTCACTGTCAGGTAGACAGATTGTCACTCAGTGATTTTCTACAGTTGGACACACTCGACTAGTTATCAAAATCACATTTGAAGGAAGTTCCTACCCCTCTTCCTTGTGCTGCACAACTTTTCACGCCCTTCTCAAATTTCTGCCATAGCTTCTCCTCCCACCAAAACTAAGCTAAAGGACACTGTTGCACTCTGCTAAACAGGGTGAAATAGAGGCATTCAGTACACTGTCTCTGGTGTAAGGAACGTGCTCAAAAAAGGTCACCGTAGGCCAAAGAGAAAATTGCCTCCTCACTAGATTCGGTACCATGAGTAAGTGGTCTCCTGTCATGTTTCTTCCCTGCCCTCTCCACGGAGTGAATTGAACTTAGGTAAATATAAATAAATAAATAGCCAAATAAATAAATGGAGGGGGAGGAGGAGGGGCAGAGAAAGACGGGAAACAAAGGAAGGCCTGGTTTAAAAGCTACCCACGCCTCTGCCGCTCATATCAGCACACGATGCCGCCCGCGCTCACTGCTGGTGAGGCCGATACAATTCATGCTCATGAAATCCAAAGCCCCGGACCCATTGCCGAGGAGAAATACCACTTCAGCAGGTATACATGCTGCTAAACTGCACGGCTCGGATGAAAATCATAAATTTGGGGCCCTCTGGCAGTGGAGTGAGGACCAAGTTGTTGCCGCGCTTGGCACGAAGCACTGTGGTGGTGGCCTCAGCCGCTGCTCCCTTTGTTGCTTGTCTTCTTGACCTGTTCATCCTGAGCAGAGACGTCCTGCCTATCGATTCTTTTTGCCTTCTATACAATGCCAAATGCAAAATTCATGTATTTATTATAGGTTTACGAGTGTTACAGGAATCTGAAGCTCTGTGTCCACTTTTCGCTGACCACAAAACAGACACATAAATCATCAAAGAAGTAGAATTTGTCTAAGTTATTGATTATGTAACTGAAAATTACATGACTCATTTGTCCAATTTTATAAGGACACAATGTCAATTTTTCACACAGACATCAACAGATGAAATATGATTCCATTTTGAAATTCACTATTTCATAAATCAATTAGAGGATTTTTACCAATTATATTTTAAGCAGCATAACGTGTCTCCCTCTACATTTATTTTTTTTTTTCTGAGATAGCATGCCTTTACTGTCAGTACGATTAAAGTAATTAAGTAATAACTGAGTTGTTTTTTTTTCTTCTCTCAATCGTGGGAAAAACTATCATACCAATTGTTAAGAATTTCTCCTAGGAAAATAATTTCCTTTCAGATTACTTTGCTTACAATGTGTTTTCCTTTCTCCTGTCTTCTGCCTCCTAAATTACAAGACATTAACAATGGCACCAGAAAGATTTGATAGCCACATGTATAAAGATGACTGGTAAAACCATGCCTGATTCCAAATTCTCTCGTTCAGCCTTACCCTAAACATTTTCTATTGACAATGAATACTTAACTTTAAATAACATCTGTGTAAACAATATGCCTTTTAAGTTCCATTAATTTCTTTAAAATGCACTCACACAGGCAGAGCTGCACCATTAAATTTCAGTATAATCAGAAAATGAAAAAAGATGGGCCTCTTCACTGACTCAGAGGGGTTGTGCAAAGTGCAAGTCAATGCAAACCTGAATACACAAAACCACTAATATTTAAAAACAGGCCCTTAGGAAACTCTAATAACAGGCATGATACAGGTTTGGTGTGACTATTTAGAAAAGACAAAATCACATTCATTAAAATCTTTAAATGAATTTGCAAATATATACCTCACGACGTCATTAAGAATATGCATTTCTGTTATGATGAGCTTACAGCGTTATTAAAATGTAGTGAGTACCATCATTCAGACAAGTTTTAAAACTTGGTGATGTTTTCAGTGTAAGTAACAGTGGAGTCAATTTTTCTATGTATCGAGCGCACACAGAAAGATAAACCACTGTGCAAAGTGCAGTTTTTTCACAGTAAAAAGGTAAACTTTCTAACAATAACAGAAAAACCTCCATAAATCTTTACTTAATTAAACCAAGCTAAGCCCGGTGCTCTACCATGTATCTGAGAGAATACAGATGCCACAGAGAAGTCAAAGTTTGCCTGCATCACCCATTAGTGTATCTGTGATGAGAAGTAATAATCAGGATAGACACTGATAAATACAAGTTGCAGCCTCTAACCTACTCGCTCAGGGGATACAATTACAGTTTCTCTTTCAGACTAGAATACTCTATTAGCAGCTATTTCCTGGAATTCACTTCATGGTAAGTCAGCAGTAAAACATCTTTAACAACTACTATCAACCTCCAAGTAACTACTTCTGGAGGCAGGGGACTGTGTGCAAGCTCTGCTTTCAGGTTAGTAAATACAAATGTACATAATTGTTGTCTGTCTTGTAACTGAACCAGCAACGTATGATGAAAACTGGCTGAAAAAAATCAAGTGTTGGGAAGAATAAAAAATCTCAGTTACAATACCTTTACTACAAAGCCAGAGCAATGTAGAAGGGCCTTTTTCACCCTAATACACAAGCCAGAATTGCAAAGGTACAGTCCCTTACTGGAAGTTTAAGCAAGTTGTTTGAAACAACAAAATCAGGCAGTAAAACTGAGATTAAAAAAAAAAAAAAAAAAAAAAAAAAGTAAAAGAACTCCAAAATATTCAAAATATTTGAGGTAAATTCTAAATCTTTTGAAATCTCTTCTGCCTAGCCAAATGAATAATGAGCTGAAAGGATTCAGCTCTGCATATTAATCCACCAGGATGGGATACCATATGTGACCAGAGAGGTCAGGGCTGGAGAGGAATCTTTTGACCTGTGTAACTATCTTTTTGGACTGCAAGCGGGGGTCTGAAAGAGATCATTTTCTTAAGGCTTATCAACCTGATTTTTCAAGTTCAGATTTCTGTGTAGATTGTTTGCAACAAGCTCAGAGCTAATTCCCAAGGGAAATGTAACTCCAAGTGCTCGGCTCTTAAACCTTCCCGTGGTTAAAATGGACACAGCAACGTCCATTCATCTTTCTGAAAGATGTATGTTCCGTTTATTTTCCATCTTTTTTCATGGGAAGGGTACATATATGTCACTGTTGCAACATCGTAGGTGCAACAGTGGGATGAGGTCATGACAACCAATCCGAAGTCACTAGTGAAGCGTTAAAGTAAACATAGCTGTTGGAGATGCAGCTCAGCTTGAAAAATGCCCCCTCCATTATTTGAGCAATTTTCTCAAGACGTGACCTGAGACTGAAACGCCTGAAATGTCAGTTGACTCCGCTTTCTGTTTCCACCCAATGTACATTTTGGCAACTGCACCCTGCCAGTACTTTGCAATATTTTCACCCCAGCTACACCTCAGCGCTTGGCGCGCTGAATTCCAGTGCTGTGTCCAAGTGTGTAAAAATGCCGTGTTACTGCCAAACACACATTGTCCCACTAAGTTCCCAACTTAAAATAGCTCATCAAGTTAGGCAGGAAAAGAAAACATGCCACAAAAAGTTTTTAGAGGACCACCTGTTGTCTATTATTTTTACATAGCACTTACTCATAAATCATAACACAGGGTAATTAATCAAGCTGTCAAAGAGAAGGTCAAAGGTTATGTGGGGGAGTCAGAAGGTCATGCATGGGCTGATAGAGGTCAGGGTCACACCGCATTCCTCATTATCAAGTTGGGATGAGAGACGGCCCAAGCAAACAAAAGTGAAAGCAGATGGAGAAGTGAGTGGATAAAAAAAAAAAGAAAGAAGAAAACTTCACAAACAAAAAGAAAAGTGAAAGAAGAATGTCAGTTGCCTTCAAACAAGGAGGAGAATAGAGCAGAAATACATTGAGATGTTCTCAAAAGGTCTCACACAACACAAAGAAACTACAGTTTGATTATTCAAATACATTTAATATAACTTTCCATCTGATCTTTTTGCAAATAGTAAGCAATGCTACAAACTAGGCGCAGTAGTTTTGGTTCCATTTCACATCTGAAGTCAATACTTTCGAGGTGAATTAGACAAAAGAACCCTATTGCTGTGATGAATTCTGATGGATATATAAAAGTGCTTTTAAATGCTGAAGTTTATTCCTGTTTATGGCTACAACCAACAGAGGTTCAATAAAAACTTATAACCTGTTTGAATGATGTATTAAGAACTATACTTTCATATACACAAATACTCAAAAACACAAAGCATCATAAAAGTCCCTCTGGATGACACAACCGTTATAAAATATTCTATCATTACACTGACCTGAATTAGATGCAGAATACTGTGCAAAATTAGCTGTCACCCTTTCCTCAAAATCTTTGTTAATCTCATTTTGAATGTTTGCAGCTTTATCAACACATGCATCAATGTCAGCTCCTTGGTTACTGAACCGCTGTACTTGGAAGAAGATATAATTAAAATGTTTTGGCACAGAAAAGGTGAAATTGTATCTTCCCCTGTTCCCTGAGGAGTCTGTAAAACATGTAGGATATATTGACAAACACACACCCTTGTCTAGAGCCCTGACATCCCAGGTCACCCAACTGCTATTTATTTCAAAACATTCACTTTACACTTACCCAAACTGTCACCTGCTGTGTTACTAACTTTTAATGGATATTAGAGCTATAAAAACAATAAACTCTTCATTTCCTTTCTGTTACTGCCTTCTAATTCCTCACTGCATTTGGTCTGCATGCGGAACTGTATTCATCTCATTTCACCATATATAGGAACTTTGTGCTGGGAAGTACAAAACAGGCCATTAAGTGTGTTTTCCTTCACTATTTATTAATTTGGTGCTAGTGCAGCTATCCTAAACAAACCAATGTTCTAGGCTAAAAAAAACAACAACACAACAAAACAGACAAAACACCACCACAAAACAGATAAGCTGTAACTGCATTTTGAGTTTACTGTTGGAAAGTTTTGAAAAGAACTAGTGTTTTACATCTATCTATAATTAGCAACCTAGATATGTCTATGTTAAGATCTGCAGTCATGTTTCATGGTGTTTGTTCCGAAGGCCAAAACTAAGAAAACACATCTGTGTATTACAAAAGTTTTGCTCCCTTACTTGTGTACTGTATCCTTGATAGGGAACTCCTGTGCCTTTGTAAGCCCCGACTTAATTGAGATTTTCAGTAGAAGATTGTTTCTCATCATAAGTGAAATGCAAGAAACCTAAAAAATGCTGTCGCATTAACTTAATTATGTGAATTAATAGAAAAGAATTAGGTTCACATTCAAAGGCTTCTTCAAACATTCTTTAATAAGCCTCAGCCACAACACCTCTCCCTAACGTGAGATTCAGGCTATCTAGAGAAATCACGGGAGGCTGAATGGAAGTGAATTCACCCCAACCACCCAGGCGGAGTAGGACTGCAAATAATCCTCCCATAATAACTGTCCAGGCTGCAATAATAGTCTCTGCTCTTCTTCACTAACTGCACACAGCGTTGGGGACCATACAAGCCATGAAAGAACGAATTCACCAGTTACCCCCAAGGCCTGGCATCTTTAAATGATACCTATTGGACCCCTTTCTGTAATTAGCGCCTGCATTCTCCTCTCTTATAAAACTATTGTACTTCCTTTCCCTCCAAAAATTGCAGGAGCTTCAGTGTGGTACCAGATATCATACAGGAAACTCGTGCCTCTTTTACTTTTTTTTTGTTAAGATTTTGATTAAAAGGTCATTCAGGTTTACACAGAACTTTACTTTTTAATGAAACATACCAGAAACACAATTGTTATCAAACACTTCATAAAACCCACAGAAGTAATACTTAACTATTAATTCTAATTTACAGATAGGCAAATCAAGGAGAATAAAAGTTACTCTCTGAAACTCTTGCTCAAATGAGGTGCAGAGATGAAGCTGGATTGCGGGATTTTTTAATGTTTCTATGGTGTTTCTCAGCATCCCATTAGCTGACAGCAAAAGTTCTCAGCTGCAAATTCATTTTCCAATCCACTTTGCCTCCTCCCTGAAAATGTCACAGTATGTCTTAATTATTCTCTTTTGTATTTCATAATGAATATAACTCCAAATAGGTTTTAAGTTTGTACTTTTATGTAGCACAACATGAAAAAATAATTTTATTCTAAAATATACGTAATTTCCCTCTCATTTCCAATTGTGCAAAATATTTTTGTAAACATTCTCATTCTGTGAGCTGTTCTGCAGACATTTCAATGAGCTCAGAGATTTGTCTAGATTTGTAACATCTTTATCTTGCACAAAGGTAACCCAAGTAGCCAAGGTCTTCTACTTTACCTTTCACCTGCAAGAAATTATATATATGAAACCACTACTGCAAAAAAAAAAAAAGATTAAATATAAATCTCTTTCAAGGTCTGTACTTCAGCTTTTTGTTCTGTACTGCAGAGGGAAAAAGCATCACCCAGTAAGTGTTTTCTGTAAAATCTTGAAGTTATCCAAGTCTCGCAAGGCACCACCCATTAAGCGCTGAGGGTTGTTTGTGACCACGGTCTAAAAATCTTCTATCTGAATGACAGAAAATTCAGCTGGTTTTAGTATGTGCATGCATTCAGACACTTCCCTGACAAAATAACCACTTGTAATCTAAAACTAAAGCTTCTGGTTTGCACCTATCTTCAACAAACAGGTGCAATTCAGTACATTGATGCTCCTTCCTTCCCACAGTGACCTATGTCAGAAGACCTTCTTATACTTCTTCTGCTAAATAATTTAATTACTTATGAGTTATGGTTTCTTTGTAACCTTTTAAATGACTAACTCATTAAAATGCAAAAATATGCAAAACATGATGTCACTGGGTCAAACAGCTGTGTTGGTAAAATTATGGCTGTGAAAGTCCCTAAGAACATGAAAATATTAATAATTTATATTGCTCATTATATGGCAAAAAACTCTTTAAACAGATTTAGAGACAGATTAATTTTATAATCACAAAACGCTACACTACCTCACGGTAACAAATCTTTTTACCATCTGTGACCCTATTGTATATGCAAAATATAGCTTAAGAATCTTTTTGTTAATATGTTTTAAATTACAAATATTGATGAAAAATGCCTTGTGAAAATCTAATACGGATGTACAGAATTGTGGTTTTAAAAAATATCCCTCTTTGTTATGGATTTTATGATCACTTAAGTTTTCCTGAATAGACAGCACATAGCAAGAACACATAGGTATTTCTTAAATGTCAGCAAGTCTTTACTGCAAATACTTTGCAAATTAGTATCACATGCAGGCTGGCCTTGTGTCGCTTCAAGGCTATTGAACCCAGAAGTTTTTTGGAATTCATGAAGCAACAGACAAGTATCGCTGAAAATATGTAAACAAAGTATTATCACATCCAAAGTTTAAAATGTCTCATGTCAGTGCTACACAGACTCCTAAAGCTAAAATGAAAGGACAGTGAAACCTCCATTCCTGGGATTCTCAACTGATTGTGTCTTTAGACACACAAGAGGTTTCAAGTTGCAATAAACAAGATTTCTGAAGCTGCTAGCTCCAAGTTCTACTTTTTTTTTTTTTTTTTTTTTTTTTTTTTTCTGTTGTAAGGCATTGTCCTAAGGGCTACCAGAACTTTTCTCTGGGACTAATATAATGTAGTGGCACAGTGCATTAATAACTACTTCTCTGGAAAAAAAAAAAAAAAAAAAAAAAAAAGGGGCCAAAAAAAAGCATTCCACTGAAAATAACCCAAACCCTGTCACGGTATTTATTTACTTTTACATACAGAAAGTTTTTTTTTTTTTTTTTTTTTTTTTTTTTTTTTTTTTTTCCCCAAC
>NC_139080.1:85546634-85589134 GCF_965140915.1 Aythya marila
TTTTCCATTACAACCTTGTTACAATTAGATATTAAAAAATTAGCTTTGACTTTATAACACTGCTGTCAGTAATGCTGTTCCAATACCTTCTAATCCCCTAACACAATTTGCACACCATGAATCCACATTTTATACACTTTTTACGGTAACTCAGAGAAATTACAGTAATTTTTCTCATCCACACCTAATATATGTAAGTTAAAACACATGATTTGCGTTGTAAATATTCTACAAAGTCTTTTTTGAAGAATACTAATTTGAAGAGTCACATTATTAAAATGGAATCTGCATCACAACCCATATAAATTATGAACTATAAATCAAATCGCACTGTCTGTTTGGAATTTGGGAATTGGTATATGTCAGATGTTAAACACTGCCATGAAGCAGAAAGCTGGCATGATAGCTAAATAAGACACAAAATCAATGATATTTGCCACTAAAATTATCTTTGCCTAACTTTTAATGTGTGACATTTATTTTAGATCAATGTATTTGCCAGTTACAGATTAAAAGATTTGCATATTTGTAAAACAAGAGCATCAGATACTAATATATTACCTCATTGTATGAACATTGCTTAATTTATCATTTATCATTTCAGTCTGTTATATACCACTACACCCATTTTACAGATGTACAAACCAAAAACACGGTGCTTAAATGATAAACAATAACAAAACAGCAGATAGGTCAAAAATCTTTTTTGTTTTGCTGCATTAATCCTCTCATATGCAAGTCTTAAAAAACAAAACAAAACAAAACAAAAAACAACCTACAACAGTAAGTTAAGCCTTAATCAAACATTTCTCTGAAACAGGGATTTTTATCTATGCATATCTTTCCCAAACTTTACAGTACTTTAAAATAAGTCTGAAACTAAATATTTAACGCACACACGTTCTAAATTACAATATTTTCTAGTGTGGGCAACTGAGAAACTGAAGTGTTTGTGTGATGAGAAGCCACAGGAGATGTTCCAGCCACAAAGCCAGTGGGTATTTTGCCTTAGCTGTATTACACTTGGTCTTGAAGTTACATCTGCACAAATACACCACAGGTGTAAGGGACACAACAGAGAGTTGTGCACTTTTGAACATGAAATTTTGCATGCAAGTACTGGACTGCTTTCTTTTTATTTATTTATTTTAAGAAAACAGACAAAATGTAACAACCATACATATCCACTGTAACAACAAAGAGAGAGTGAAATGAAAGAGTATCCTTGGACATAATCAAAAGAGACAAATAAAAAGGATCATCTCTGTTAATTGTAGTGATACTACTAAAAAGATTTGGAAAGACAAACTAAGTTTAGAACATTTGTCCTTACTATATTTTTTAATTTAGTATTTCCAAGTAGAATTTCTCATAGTATTTTAGGATGTTTATTTAAGAAAATGAGCCAGCTTTCTGGGATATTGTGTAATGGTTTCTGCAGCAGCTCTAGCGTGCATTTGTTTTCCTTTATTAAACAGCCGTAGTCAAAGCTAACACCATCCCCAAGCAATACAAACTTTCACACCTTCAGTTTTGTGAACCAATAACTTAATAAAAATAGGAACTTCCCACATCCAAGCACAAAACATTTTCAACTCCAAAAGCCCACTTGTTGTGTTTTCTAGTCTCCTTGGGCTTCACGTTGCTTTAGAGATACTCAGAAAACTGAATTCAGAGATTTGGAAATGTGACTGGCTTTCCTGACAAAGGGGATGGTCTTTGAGACACTGATATGTTTAAGAACTTAGAGTATCTGTAAGCACTGAAGCACTTCTCTCCACCTTGGCAGTGGGCTTTGCACTACAATGCTCACAAAGGCCTTGCATGGATGACTAGCACCAGAAGAAACATGCAAGGCTGAGATCCCTTAGCATTCTCACAGCAACAGGAGAACACCAAGCCATAGTTAATGCCCTATCAAGTCATAAATTAAAAGAAAAAGATTTCAGGTCAGCTCGTGTCTCTCTACTGACAGCTACACTGACAAGGCAGGCCTTTCGGTTCCTCAGGCAAGGCAAGTGATCATGGCTGCTGACAGGCAGTTGGATGCTCAGCTTTTCAGAGGACGAGGTGAATCATTTTGGGTATGGATGCAGCCTTGTCTGTCCCAACAGTTTCCTTCAGATCTGCTTCTCATTGCTGCTCTCCTCTGTCTCAGCCTGCCCAGCCCTGCATTTTCTGCTAGCCCAGTACGGCACACCCAGCAGTTGCTGCTTCTCACTCCTTTCCAAGTGGGCACTATCCTGAAAAGCATGGGTAGGATAGTGCTGAAGACAGCTTCCACGTCCCCAGCATTGGCTCCGGTGGTGATGAGCAGTCAGTGTGGAAAAATCTTCACAGACCTCTGCAAGCAGAGCATTTCAGTGGAGCTGCGAGTATGATGGGAACAGAGAAACTTTTGAATGTTCTGCCCACCACAAGACAGCTGGCACACAATTATCATTCCTCCTATTCTACAGATGGGAAAAATGAAGCTAAGAAAATTGCCTAAACTCTTACAAGAATTGTGTGACAGAGGTCTGAACACAATCCAGATCTCTCAACCTGACTCTTTAAGTAACTATTTGGAGAATATGAACAACAAGACAAGTAGGGAGATCTAATTGGATTTCACTGTCAATAACTCTGAGAGCTACCCACCAATAGGCAGACTGGGTAAGATGTTTACAGTACAAAGACAGTCCAACGGTACTGCAAAAGAATAAGGTTTGTATAATCTATTCTGTTTTTTCACTCCCCCCTTCCCCCCACCCCCCCCTTTTTTTTTTTTCCTGTAGAAATTCTGAGGCTTGGTATGGAAAGAAAAGAAAGGGGTAACTCTGATCACACCGTGCCACTTGGGAAGGACAGGCAGAAAACTCACAAGAGTTAATGCAGTCACATTTGACTTTTAACTTTTTGATATTGAGATATTCCTGCAAGCAGCATAGGAATAATGAGATAAGAGAATGCAAGGGTGTGAGTGCTATGGAAATATACATGTTAGTATGCAGTATGAAAGAGCACCCTCTGTTGTTTTTGGTTAACAGAAGCAAGTCTCCCGATACCTCAAAATATTTCAGTTCCAGAAAAGACTGAGATAAATCATCACTACCGACATACAGATATCTGCAAACACTTCCCAGGGAGTATAGGCACTGTACAGTTTGTTTAGGAAGGATGGTTATGCATGCTGAGAGATACTGGGTCACAGGAGGAAGAACACCCTGTACCCTAGTTGCCTAATTTGGAAGCATTTTATGATGGAAGGATCACTTGCATACATATACCATGTAAAATTAACAAAAAATATTTTTATGAAGAAAAAATGATACCCTGGGCAACTTTTATTTATGATTTTTGTACAGCTTTAAGAGTTTTAGTTAAGGGTACACATCATAATTTGATACAAGAGTCTCCAGTACTAACTAAATCAAAGCACAAAATGTCTGATGACAGATGAGACATTCCAATTAGTTAGAAAGATGTGAGATCTAGCTGCATGTCACTTCACAGTAACAGGAGACCTTAAGTACATCAATGACAACAGCAGAAGTCTTAGGAATGAGCAACTTCTGCAACTGGAAATGTGTTTGCCTTACTTAGAGCTAAAATCTCCTATAAATTTTGAGTCTTCATTAATATATTTTCTGTATCCATAAATTACTGATTTTCTTAAGGGCCAAAAATTATAGATATGGGTGATGATCCACATGATTCAACTCCAATGATGTGCCAACGATGACATAACAGAATGAAAATAAATTATGATGTTACAGTGAACAAACCTGGATGCCTTAGGTGCCTTCAGCAGGTTCTGCTCAAAGTGAAGAACTGAGTATGAACAGGTTGTACAAATGTACTTTTCCAATTCCATCTATAATCTAGTGCCTTTCAAAACTACAGCACTAGTTAAGAAAACAAAGTGAGAACCTTAGAAATACCTAACAAAATGTAGATAGACTATAAGAAATATTATATTGCAAAGGTATGAAAAATGGTCTGTAACAGAAAGTACATTTTTTTTTTGAGAACAGTTCTCACTGAAGAAAAGTGTAATTGAGTGTTTCAGGGAAAATTAGTTTCAATTTGATTGGATATTGACCTGAAAAATCCTGCACAATGAATTTTATACAGCTTCCATGAAAAATTGTGAAATTTTGTAAATACAGAAAACTACATTGCATATGTATTAGAACTATGCAGCTTAACAGTCAACACTTTCATGATTAAGCTTTGCTTTACATAATGTACGGGGAATGAGAGAAAGTAAAATTTCAAAGAAAAGGGGTTATTTCCTGCAGATTTCAAAGATGCTGAAGCAGAGAGCTTCCTCTAACACATCTCTTGTCTGTTGAATAAGATTTTTCATTGGAGGTAGTTTGAGTATGTCAATTACAGGACTATTTAACAATCCTACCTTGAAGGAAGCTGCGTGCCAGAAGACCTGAGAACATGCAATCTCTTTTTTTCTGCTTTCACAGATTTCTCAATATTGAGGAGCAATCTTGAAAGGAACTTCCAAGAGTCACTATAATAATAATTGGGGTTTCTTTCCTTAGTTTTGTCTTTCTATCCAAACATTTCTAGAAAATTCTGTCCCAAAACAGTATTAAAGATATGTTTTGCAGAGTAAACAATAAAATAAAAAAAAAAAAAATAAAAATCAGGAAATGGCAATATCAGAATTGTGCTAGCAACCTTAACATGGCCCCCATGGAGCAATATATTGTAACGATCAATTACAATAGTGTGTATTGCAAGTTCCTGCAATACTTCCCAAACAGGAGGTGGAAACGCAGTATGTTTTCTGTACTCCTAACAGAACAATTTTTAAGTGATTCTATGCATGCCAGAAAAGGGTCCATGAAAGTACAGCATCTGAAAATGAGAACTATTGTTTACTGCAGTGCTTCAACAGGAACTCACATTTCTACCTTTTAATCCATAGTGTCATAACTAATATCTAATGCTATTACAACTGCAAGAGACAGGAGAAAAACATTTCTTTCTGTGTTTCTAATACGTTTTCTCTGTGGTTTTGACATCATTATGTGCTATGTACAACATGTTTCTCTGATTCCTTTGTAACAACTCAGGTCCCAGAGTTACAGGTATGTCAGGCAAATATGTCACTCTATACACAAAACTACATACAGAGAAATCAAGTAGCACTCAAGTGTTTGCATGTTCAGGGTCTGATCAGATTCCCTCTGTAGCTTCACTGAGATTTCGAAGAGATGGGAAAAACCATAATCATTAGAAAACGTGTCTACAGAGCCACTAAAATTGGCCAGTAGTGTGCTGTGTTTTCTGTAAGTATCTAAACATTTTTTATAAAATGACTATATTCCAAGCTGGCAGCCTCCCTTTAAATAAAACAAGAGCAAAAATCACATTAGCCACTTAAGTCTGCAGCTTCGTTAACTTTGTATGTACCTTAGTTACCTGTCCCCTTCCCCAAATTACACCTAAGAAACAGAGCACTGCACATGCATGCAGTTAAATTAACTTCAGAATCAGCTATTGCATCTTCCAAAATGCCCTAAAGGAATATTGTTCTAGCTGGAAAAAATGCCTGCATAGTGCATGTTCTCCATCCCTCTGCTGAAATCATTTTATTTTTTTTTACCATCACCAACATAAATTACCAAGTTATGAGTACTGAATTCCTTTAAAATACGTCTCTCTCTCTCTTTTTTTTATTTTTTATTTTTTTTTTCCCTGTCTGGCATTTCACAAGCTTGCTCCTCTCTTTTCCTTCTTGTAGCACCATTAACGTCACCTATTTTACCCAGGTAGAATTGCAAGAAATAATTCTATATATAAAGGCTTCACAGGCTATGTTCCCACTGCTGGTTTAGGTATAGGCTTGAAAATGGACATAACCCTGTTTTCTGCCTATGGCAAGCAGTTCTTCCAGTTGTGGCACAGCCTCAGAAGCCGCTAAGCTGAGCAAGGACAATCCCCAGCAGTGTCTCAGGCCATTCCCAACAGGTGCCACGGAGAGGGCAGCCTCTTTTTATTTGGGAGGACAGCAGCGAGGAGGATGTTCACCAGGGTCACGCACGCACCAGGTTCACTAGGTTCACTGTCTTCCCCATCCTGCTCCTGCTGCAGGGAGTGCTCTTGCCCAGCACAGGGAAAGCAGAGGCTGGCACAGATGGCACAAGCTTACCTAGAAATTTCACTTCTGAGACATCAGGCGGAAAAGAAATCACAGCTGGATAATGGGTTGACTGCTTGTGGACCCAGTGTTTTTGCTTGGGAATATATGAAACATTGCCCCGAGCTGCTCCCCCTCACGTGAGAGATTGTGGTTGTAATTTGGGGCATCCTTAGGCTCTCATTTGCAACACTAAATGCAAGCTCATGGCAGCACTGACATCCATCAGGCCACGTGGAAAAGATGGCTAGCTCTCTCTCAGAAGTGGTAACAGACAAAAAGCTCAGAGTGGAGGAATATTTAAATAGCGTGCTCCCAATCTGAGAGGTGTCAATATTTGCTACTTAAAATTTAAGCACTTTCTTTGCATCCCTTCAGGAAAGCTTCTGCATTTTCTGCCATGTGAAACATCGTCCATGCATCTATGTCATCAATTAAGACTTTCAATACTTTCAATAATGCATTTATTTATATGACTCTATGCTACTGGCTTGCAATAAAAAAGTAAATTGAAAAGGAAAAATGAGATGGGAAGAAGATATTAAATGCAGCATATGTTGTTCTTATAGGTATGTAGAAGCTGAATACAATATTCATCTACACTACTTTAACCATATCAAGAAATATAAATATGTTAAGAAATGGTCAAACCATCAGTAACTATGTTTGAAATGTATCAATTCATGTGCACTTCTTAGAGACAACGCAATTGGTGTTCCTCTGAATATGAACTTTTGCTTCAGGTAAACAGGAATTTTACAGAATTTCCTACAGTTTAAATAATTACCTGTTTGGCAACCTTATGATATATGTCATAGCACTAAGAATAAGACCAAACCTTTATTGTTTTAATTTTATGTCACTAACTTTTACTGCTAAAGCTAACTTTTTAAAGGAGAATGTTCCTCCAAACCCTGATCTGGCTTCTGCAGTGATCTGTGTTTAGCACAGAGACGCCCAATTCATGTCAGGATTAATTCGGTCAAGTCAATGAAGCTAACAAAGCACAAAAAATGGTTCCAGAGCAAAACCGTTGATGCTTTGGATCAGCATGCTGTGAGGATCACAATGCTGCCTGTGGTGAGTGCACCTTCTGGCCCTGTTTTGTACCCAAGGAATCCAGTTTGCACACTTGGACCACTCAGGAATACTTCCAAAAGCATGGTGAGGACAACGGAGACACACCAGTGAACCAAGCTGAAACACCAATGAGATATACTTATTGGCTCCTCTTCTCCAGACATAACTCAGGTTCCAAAAACCTCATCCCAAAAACCAGACTTTCACAAAATGATGAGAACTATCACAAAAAAAGGAAAACGATGACAACTGCTCCACCTCACTGTTAGGGTCAGAGATGCTGGTTGCCCTGGTTTGCCCAGGGTTCTGCAGAGGACAAGAAAGAAGACAAACAGGAAAATGGAAATCACCCCAAAGCTGGGTGGTGACAAAGATCGGAAGAGGAAAACGGGAGGGCACAAGGTAACCATAAGGGACCAGTGCAAGGATTAGCATAATGCAAAGATCTGCAGAATTAAAAAAGGGGAGAAATAAAGGGGGGAAATTTTTACAAAAAAGAGAAACACTGAGGAAAATGTTCTTGGAGGTTTAGGAATATGAAATTATATTTCTAACCTTCACATACTGATTCATAACTGATTTTTGATGTTTTTAAGAAAACACTGAGGTTAGGATATTCTGGACTTGACCCCCTTTAAAATTATGCATTAAAGCAAGTCCATATGATTTTAAAAAGGGTTTGTGAACATGCTACTCTTCTTGGAAACATATCCAATATACTGAATTCAGCATTTGGAAACAGAGAACCCCTGAATTAGCAGTCACTTTGAAAAAAAAAAGTTAGCTTTACCTGTGTGCCACAGGTCAAAGCCTCTAAAAACTGAGGTAATATTTTACTATACAATAAGAGAATAGTGTGAATAAGTGTACTCAAACGGTACTTGTGGTATATACTTTGGCACTGAGTACAGTCAGCAGGTCAACAGTAAAAGCCATAGTAGTTATTTATGCACAATAGAATTCCAGCAGAATGCTGTCAGGTCACATGTTGAAAAACATGTCTGTTTTCAACATCACAGAAGACAATGGTCAGCTAAATGCAGTACCTCAAGGTTTTCAGTTAAAAAAAAATTAAGTAAACTTGTACTTTTTGTAGCAATCCTGTCCAGTTGCTATGCAATCAACAGACAGAATAAACCTAAACAATTTACTCCTTTCTGTTACTCCATGAAATTGCAATCATATTGTCAATGTTTTGGCATTTAAGACAATCATTCCAACCTACAGAACTGACAAAAAAAATAAAATTTGAACTAAACTTTACAGTAAAAAACTAAAATAACTTCTGTCATAATTTACTGTACAAAACAACACATATTACAAAATTAAAGTATGCAGAGAAAGTTTTTTTCTAACAGTATTTAAACATTCCCGTACCTCATTTCAAAAGAGATTTTTTTTTTCCTTTCTGCTACTCTGAATTCATTTAGGCAGCAGAAAGAGAAATCCAAATTTTCACAACTATTTAATTATCATTATATTTCACATTTTGAATTTCTAATTGATCATATATTATAAATGCCAACAAACATTTTATGTTCAAGAAAACTTGCAATCTGAGAATAAAGGCACACAAAGGATGAGTGAGGTGAAAAGACGCCAAGGAGATCCTTCGGATGTAGAAATACTTTATTTTGGAGCTCTTCAACTAGCTGGCAGATAATCACTGTAAGTGATTATCCTTTGTGAAGGATGTACTCTGCTTGCTGGGTGACTGGTATTCTGGGATAAAGACTGAGCTTTGAGGAGACAAAAACGGGAAGAACTCATTTAGGAAAGGTCCTTTCTGACTTAGTTCAAGTATCTCAAGACCACCAAGGCATTGTATTACTCACAAATCTATGGCAAGCCACCGTCATCTTGACCCTACAGCTTCAGGTTGGGGGAGAAATATGTGAGATACTAGAATCACAAACAAAATGTGAAATAGATTTATGAAAATAATAATCGAGTAACAAAATTAAATGCAGGAAGAATAACACATCTGAATTCAGTATAGACAACATCTTACAATAGTATGTTATGCTGTTAAAAATAAACTTGTCAACAGTCATGTTTTAATATCACTAAAAACTGAACGAGGATAATGTTTACATTAGCAGAATCAAAGACAGAAGTTACTAAACTGACCACAGACGTAAATACTGAAGATGACAAAAAACATTGCATAAGAACCTTCAAGGCTTTCAGATTCAGACCTCTACACAGAAAAATGAGATTAGAATCAGAAAAAAACACAAAACAAAACAAAACAAAAAAAAACAACAACAACAACTGGGAAAACAGTTCAAAGACTATACAGGAAAGAAACAAATTTAAAAGGCAATAAGTGACCTTGGGATTGTATCACTTGCTAAATTGATATTAAGTTTGCAGAATAATAAAGGCAGAAGTGGGGGAGGAAAAGATTGGGTAATAGACTTCTTAAATTTATTTCTGCAATATTCTCTATCATTTTTGATATCAAAATACTAAAATAAGAGGTAATTAAAACAAAACAAAAGAAAAAATCATCAAATATTGATTCATCATCACTAAATGGTTAAATTAGCTGAGAGGTAGACACGTAAGAATGTTTGAAGCTTCTAAGAACATGGTAAAAAAAGACAATTATTTGAATGACAAGGAAATATAAATAGGAATAGTCAGATTAAATTATAAAAGGAAAAATATATGCTGCATGTCAGGAAAAACTTCCTGACAGTGAAACTGTGGAATAATTTCTCAACAAATTAGAAGAAACACTCAATAATATAATGAAGGGAACAAAGCTGGACTAGCAGGGGGGCAGACCAAAAGATCTAAAAAGTATTTTTTCCATCTAATTCTAACAGACTATTAAAGGATACAATCAATAGTCAGGGAGGTAAGTTATTTTGATAAGCTCCATGGTTTTCATTCTTTCAGAGGAAATACCATGGCTGGAATTGAGAGAAGAAAAAAAGAGGAAACACCAAGCTGTGTGCTTTCTTACAGTTACTGTTTCCCATTGTGGACGTTACCATTATCTTTACATATGAAGAGAGATTGAAATAATCTAGAGAGGTCCCCCACACTACAACACTGAGATAAAGAAGAACTTAAAAGAAACGCTGCATGTTCTGGCAACAAATTAAATGGAGAAGAACAGAGTCATGTTTCCTGGGGGAAAGAGACTGAATATTATGAGGTTAGTCACACTATTAGTGGGGCCAATAATGTCACTTAGAAGAAAAATAACTGTGATATATAACTAAATTTTTCGCATCATATCAGTTTGGCAGACAGACACACTGCTGTACTGAAGTTAAAGAGCAACAGCACAATTTTATCAGGTGAAAACAGTGAAGAAAAAATCCAGTCATTTGGGCAGCATTTTTTAACAAATCAGCAAAACAGCTGAATGATAGCGGAAATCAGAACCTAAAAAGTGACTCTTGTCATTTAAAAATGTGAGCAAACCCAGCATTTGATGCTTATTTTAAAGCACAATACAGCATCAGAATATATGCATATCTGAATGTTGCATTCACATAATATTCCACATGTTTTTACCCACAGTTGGAGCACAAACAATTTAGGCTGAATGGCTCAGAGAACAGCAGGTTTTCTTTATTACGGATGCTCTTAGTGCAGTTAATATAATCAGCTGTTTCAGGAACAGTGTTATGATACACGAGGTATTGGAAAATAGTTTAGAAATAGACTGGTTAAAAATATTTGCTACCAGAAGACACAGGAAAATAAGCATGGTCAAATGGCTTATGCACAGAACTATCAAGAACAAACTCTTAAATTGCAAAGCAGCTGTGCTACTGAATTAACATCTGTATTTCAGTCAACCCACAAGCCTGTTGTATCTCAGTATTGGTAGCTGTGGAAGAGAATAAATAGTATTTATTTTCTTACTTCATGAAGCTTTGGCTGCAAACCCTTTGGGGCAGGAAATGGGTCTCTCATCCTTCTCTACTAAAGACTGAGCAAGTGACAGCACCAAAAAAACACTACTACTTAGTAAGCTGCAACAGGAAAAATATTTGGGCAATACAATAAAGTAAAAAACTCTCCAGATACATACCTAGCATCTATTTTACATACCAACCATCTTAATACATTGTGTTGCACTCAACGCCAGTCATTTCTATTGGTTTTGTTCCATGTTACTAGTCCAGAAATTAATGAGAACATACTCACAGAACTCTCCTAAATACTTTGTAATGGTAAAGTAAGTACTTTGTAGACTAACAAAGAAAAGTAATTTCAACACACTGATTATTAAGTGATTAGACAAGGAGGAAAGCAGTTTCTTGAAAAGAGTTTGTGAGACAGGACAGGCTGTAGAGTTTTCAGTGAATCTGCAGAAGGTGGGTGGGGAAAAAGAAAAGGCAAGGACAATTTCCTGTGTGAACTGTGGAGCTGTTTCACTATGGCATTTCAAAGTACTTCAGCCAGGATGAATTTTGCTATACGTCTGCACGTATTTCAGGTCCAGTACCCTTTGAACAGTGGTATGTATCAGCGCTAGGCAGACAGTTTAAGCCTGCTTGCACTCCCCTGCGGTAGTACAAAAGGTAAGATCCCTCTCCTAGTTCCTTCATCATTCAAAATCAGTTTTGGTAAGGTGCAGAAGTGCTGGTTTGAGGACTGCAGTCCCTGTAGCATCCCAGAGAATCGCTGTTGCAGCATGCAATCTTTCTACTTTGCGCACAGATTAGTACAAATTCCACTGCAATGGGCAAGTGCCTCTGGGCAACACCTGTACTATTCAAACAATTACTTGCTAGCTGAACTTGGCATCAGAACTAGTTCTCTCCTATCACAGGCACAACATTTTACAAAGTCTGCAGCTTGCTTTCCTTCATGCTTCACAGACTTCACATTCTGGCATGTTTCTGAAGCAAGCCAAAGACAATGCATATTGGAGTGTGCCTTGATGTTTGGATGGAAAGGTTCACCTTCTAACTGATAGCAGATGGAGATACCATGCATAACCCGCTGCATCATTCATTTAAAGATTCTCTCTCGCTAAGCAACTTAGCAATTCAATAATCAAACTACATTCTTAGAGAGCCTGGGAGGGCATGGAGGGCTGGCTCCATCCTAGATAACAGTGTCAGACTCTACAAACAAGGTCAGCAATGAAAGTGGCTTTGGAAAGAATACCAGTAAGTTAATTAACCGATTCAGATAAAACTCTGAGCTCATCTTAGAGAAGAACTTAGGCTGCCAAGTGTCAAAAAGGGAAAATGCTTGCATATGTTTTCTGTGTTTAGCTACCATTCCCAAAAACCTGCAGGAACTCACAAGATCTATCACTGTTTTGACGGAATGCTTGGATGAAGAGCACAGAAGACATCAGCTATCGAGCCACACACAGAGCCTGACAAATGATGTCACATAGACACACAACACTTACCCAGCAGCTGCAGGCACACACACACCGCTGATACTGGGTTCAAGCCCTTGTCAATAACTGAAGGTAGCAAAGCCTGTCTTTTGGCAGGCAAGAGCTGATCAAAGTTCCTACGAGCACTCTCATCTAAAATGCTGCTAGAGATTATTTCTTCGCTCACAAGGAATTCAAGCGGAGGGGGAAAGGAGTGGACTAGGTAGTCTACACAGAGACAGAGAGACAAATACTCCTTTTGTTAGTAGTACGCTACCATTAGTACCCTCAATTTTGTGAATTCCGGTGACATGGAAGCGCTGAAGGGCAGAAACCTGTATGAGCAGGATCCTTCTGTGATTCTGCAGATACTTTATGTGGGATAGAGGTACATGTAAGTATATATGCAAAATCCAGAGAAACAGCTGGGGAAACAGCATGGTGGAGGCAAACATTGTAATCTCAATGGGACGGAATATTTCTTGAGCTCAGGTTTAGGACACAATGAAGATCTGTGTTTTTCCTTTGGGTTAAGGAAAACTTGGTCCCGTGAATTATGACGGCAACTTGTCTAAAGAGTGCAGACAAAGCACCAAGGCCACTTCTCTTGTAAAAGGCTCTCATGAGAAGTGTCCTTCAAGAGGAACGTGGAAGAGAGGTGGATTAGGCATAAAAAGTGGATTTACATAGTGTAACAATGGATAATGAACGTTACACTACATCAAATAAATGGGGCAAGGTGGCTTTGAAGGCTGTGCTTTTTCCCCATCAGATCTCTTGATGAAATATATGACTGGCGTGCATTGCTGGGGAGGAAGAAAGCTGTTGACTTTTGCTGTACTTTGGGTTTTCCGACGCAATTTACCTGGAGAGACAGACTAACATTCTCTACTTTAGTCAAGGGCAGTTGAGTCCTTACTTATCGAGCAAATATCTGTAGGTAACCTTTCATTTATATCAGCAAAGAGCCTTCATAATCTGTGGTCCTCAAAGCCTTGCTGTGGCATGCACTTCCCTAGGGATGTCATTATGTAGTGAGCACTATCACCCAGCAACCACTCATCAGAAAGTGGTAAAAATGGTAACCCTTGCCATTTCTACAACCATCTTCATTACCAACTGTCCTCCTTAATTTCCTAGAGTTTCACCTTGACATCACAAAAAAAAAAACAAAAAACATCCAGTAGCAAAAATGTCACTAATTCCCAGATTAAAAATGAGAATTCGGTAATTCGTTACATAAATTGTCTTTGAAAAGCCAGGGAATAAAATATGTGTTGAAAGCATGTCCAGCTGTGTAGGTTTTTTGCAGTTGACATATTGTTGAGTGTTTCCTCCCCTTCCTTTCTCTGTTCTTCTGACCAACCTTCAGCCCAATGCTGGGTTAGAAAGATGATCTTTGCACTTGTGAAAAATCATAGCTGTAACACATACTAAACTAACATGACGACAGAACATAAATTCTAATACACAGATATAAGTACATCTGTATTACACATACAGAAAAACTACATGGCTGGATAAATTTATAAATCCGCATTCTCTCTTTCACATTTTTGCAAAAAATATAAAGTTGCAGTTACAAATTTGAGCTTTATTCTGGCCTACCTCTTCACAAAAATAGACACATTTCAAACTCGACTAATAAAGTTTAGGGAAAATCCCTACAACTACACTATTATTGTAGTCCAAGATAAACCTTAATGTGCAGTTAAGAAGTGACATAAGATAAAAACTTTTACGGTTGCTGCTTGTCTAGTCAGAAATCCAACCATCTTTATCTCTTTAAAAAGATATATTTTTCATGTAAAAAGACACATCTCTCTTTAATAAAGCAAAGATGTTATTAAAAGTAAGCCCATGTCAGCAAAGCTTATCGACTATGTGATAGTAACCATTTCAGAAAGAATACAAAAGCCACATCAAAATGATACAAGACTAAGACTCGCAAATGTAAGGAAATTATTTCCAACTGGCCGCAGAACGTGGAATTATCTTTTTTCTACAACTCACTCCATTTTACCTAGGCAATGCAGCTCACATGGCAAAGTACAGTTCTAAAATAATTCATTGTTCAGAGACCCTTATCAGCTGCAAAGCCAAAGCTGGAGCAGGGCCATATCAGCTGCAGAGCCAACACATAACAGAGTGAAGAGTGGAAAGGACAGATTGCAGTGTCTCCCCATTCTACCACTGCTATTGCAAAATACCAACCTCTAAATTTCCATGCTGTTTGTTAGGTGAATGCCAGTTTATTATTCAAATGGAACTATAGCACAGGAGTATGAAAAAGAGCGATATAGAAAACAAATTTAAGAGATTCTGCTACAGCTGTTTCATCCTTTTAGGAAGATTCATTTTTGCAGGGAACCATGTGCAGTAAGATTTTTAGTATTACAGAAAGATAGGAGAGCAAGAATCGTCTCAGTACCATTCCTGTAAATAAAAAAATCCCAGAAGGGCCCAGCATAAACCCTTAACTTTCATTTAGAGCCTGAACAAAACAAGCATGCACACCAAACAAGAAAGTGGACAGCCCCAAAGCCCAATTCCCACCTCACTGTCAATCAAAACTCCGCATCTGTAATGTATGTTTTGATTTATTTATTTATTTTTTTAAATAAGGAAGGAATGATGCAAATGGTAACATCTAGACTTGTCATCTGTATACCAAAGCTCTCATTCAGCTGAACATATGCTGAAATTTAAGCATATTGAAACAAAGCCCAAGTCCCAGCCAAACTGAATTCAAAGTGGCTGAGATATTAAGCCCACACTTCAGCAAGACACACAAGCATATGATAAAATTTAAGCATGATTATCATTTTCAAGTAGTTCAGAAACATCTCTGAGATGGAAGAACAAGAATCCTGAGCAAGGACCACCCCGAGCATCCCAGCATCTTCTCAGTTCTCCGCTGCACTGAACCTGCTCCCAGCCACCGACCACAACAGGGGAGGTTGCACAAAGAAAACATGGTGACAGCAACAGGGCAAGCAGACCACTGTGTGCAGCAATAATTTGACTCGTGGGTGAACTCTGGCTATCCAGCAATGCAGGATTGGGCTCCACCAACATAAAGAAGTAGAGATATACTACCGAAGCGGAACACGGAGCGTGGCAGCTTGCTTGCTCAGGAATGTATTGCCAACTCTCCCACAAACACAGCTCCCGTTGTTTAGGTAGGTATGAGATTTGGCTCAACTAAGAAATAAGATGTTGAAGTGCAGTTTAACAATAACAACGTATTTACACACTGTCTGTACACAACAGAATTTCCTCTTTGCTAAACACTACATAATTTTCTCATTAGCTTGGAGAAACACACACTACCAGCCTGAAAATACAAATTGCACCTGTTATTCTCTGATCCACCTGCCTAATATGTGACAAACATATATTTTCAAGTACATAACAAATGGCACTTCTATAAGACAGATCCTTAGTATCCACTGCTCCTTTTCATAGTTTGCAAGACTTAGTTTTTTAGTCTCTGCCCCAGCCGTGACTGCCCCTGCCAGCCTCTGAACGCCTCTTCAGGATGAAAACTGACATGCACACGGCTTTTCAAAGAGAAAGTGATATTAAGATTTTTTTTTTTCATTCTGTTGTAATACATTACAACTAAATAGTGTCTCTGATATCATGGAGCAATATTGCCGGTTCACCTGATGGTATCGAAACAGATTTTGCTGGAGAAATTTGTACATGAAGCAAAAATATATTGAGTAAAATCCTCCAAGATTAAAATAATTTAGTTATTAAAATCTATATGCTAAAAAATCCTATGAATGGAATCTCAAAAGATAAAGGTGTTATTTATTATTTTAACAAATTAATGTTAACCTGCATTAAAAAAAAAACAACAGTTTTGCTTTGTAAAAATGGTAATAGTACATTTTAGCCTCATATTTAGAAATGATGCATATAAGAATTCACAATAAAATTTAAAATATACATTTACCAATGTGGTATAAATCACAAAGGTAAATCCAAATAAACATTATAAAAATAAATTATTGAAGCATATTCTGAAATATATACGTGCTCTCTACCTTCAAGTTACTCTTTATTACTCACTCTCTGGTAACAGTACATTTCCCACAGGGATCGATTATGTAAATCTACACATATATAAAAAAGTATAAAGCACAGTTGAAACAAAAGACCAGAATTCAGGCTCAACTTTAATATATCTAAAAGTAAGTTATACAAACTACTGTTTTCCCCCCAACTTCCTTTAGTCTCTAATTACATGACAACAACAAAACCTATGAATATAATTTGTGAAACTGTTTACACTTTAAGACTCTTAATAGAACTGTAAATTGAAAGAGCAAACAAAAATTCTCCTGCAATGAGTCATATTTTACAGTAATATTTTAGAAAGAAATATTACATGGTAACAGACATAGGTTCTGATTTGGCTTCTCTTTGGAGCCAAATTCATCAAGCAGATCTGAATATTTATTATGCTGACAAACAGTTATGACAGCAGCCTTGTTCCTATCACACACACAGTATCTGAAGACAGTGGTCTTAGCATTCAGCTAAGACAGTAAAACTGACTTCGCCATATCTCAGTCTGCGTTCTCACCAAAAATCTCTGCAGTTTTATGACAGGAATTACACATCAACCAAGTATTCCTAAACTACCTTTTCACCTTTCACGCATCTAGCACTTGATAAATATGTTAATGTTGATCAGCATCATGATCACACAAATTCACAAGGACCCATCAAAAGTGAACATATCTGCTATTTGATTATTGTCTGCATGCTGCAGTGTGTCAATTTTCAGCTCTTTACCATCATTTGGGTTTTTCTTTTCAGTTTTAGTATTATTTTTATATATAGGAAAGGAGCAACAAATCACTGTGTGATACAAAGTTGATACAAAAAAAAAAAAAAGAGTTCTTTCACTTGAAAGATTTTTATCTTTTTTTTTTTTTTTTTTTTTTTTTTTGTACTGCTTTCAGAAACAAGGAATTACTCAACAAGTTGCTATCACAGTGTTTCTTTCACCGGAGATAAGGTGGCTTAAAATATTAAACTGATGAGAAGTTAAAACCATGAGCTTATACACGGAAGGCAGGAACTAGGTTACTTTTCTTTTGTTCCTTAAATAAAAAGCAACCTGTGTTTATCTCAAGAGATGTGAGAGTTTCTTATCTGGAGTTTCTACTGCGTACCTCACATATTTTCACACACACAAAAATGCTTCCTAGCATCAATTCCGACCTCAAACGAAGTAACATAAGTACATATACAAACTCGTGTTTTTGACTTCTTGTCAGATTAAGGTGTTGTAGATTTAAGGAAGTCCTCTCATTGCTTTAGTATGTATTACACCCCGCGAAGACGTATGTTGTTGAAACAAAGACAGGGATGGCAACGCACTAACCATCTTCATGCACAGGGAACCTGCTGCAATTTTCATTTTCGCGAGAAAGCAGTATGAGTTGCAAGTGAAAGGTCTGGGAAGATAGGATCCCCTTTTCTGCCGCTGAGCCTTTGTTAGAAAGGAGCATGCCTTAGCCTCCTGAGTTACAGCTCTAGCTGCTGCATTAGCCTCTCCCCATAAAGACTGTTTCCACACTCGTGTTCCTGAGCTTCGTTTACGTTAGGCTGCTCTTCCCTCTCTTTGATCTTCGCGGGTGCGCGGCTCGCTCTGAACCACCCTGGGTGGTCTCCTGTCAGCATCCAGCGATCAGTGTCTCTCTCCATTGGTTGCCTTCTGGGGGGATTCCTATCAGCTGTGCTCTTACACACATCTGACAGCTTTATTAGCTCGCTCCGGTGGTGCTCCGGAGCGTCTCCGTGGCACGCACACCCCTTCGCAAACAGCCGCACCTCCGCAGTTGACTTAGAACAAATAATGCCGCGAACACCTCAGCTTTTATACTCCATAATAAGGTCGAAATGAAGAGAAATTTCACATCATCTGCAAGCCAGGGGTAGGTTTTCATGTTTGGGCTCAAAAAATCAATCCCGAATTGATTTTTGTGTATATATCGTTATTGTCAGAGGATTAATTGATGAATTTTTCATTTGATGAGTCAGGTGGAATGGGCTCCAAGGCACACAGTGAGGAGAATTTTAATTTACTCTGCTTCTTGGTGCTAAGCAGCAAAATTATCAATTGTGATATTTTGTTGGAATTTTCCTCCTCAAAACAGCATTTATACTATTTTTGAGTGTAAAGCTGAATTTCTGAGGATATGCACATTCCCCACTAAAACATGTTTAGATTAGTAATTTCTGAATGGATTTTTATTTGATTTTTTGAAAGCACCCTTTGGTTCTGCATCTTTCCCCCACACACACTGATTTTCACACTTACTATTACTAAGATGCATTTAGAGTTTAGACTTCTGGAAAAAAAAATTCCAAGCCTGTATTACCAGATAAAATACCAATTCAATACAGGGTATAACCCAAAAGTTTTCTCTTCACTTACACTGTACCAAATTGTGTTTACCAAGGCTTTAAAATTAAACCAACCAACCAAAAACAAATGAACAAACAAACAAAAAAAATGTTTTAAGTTTAGCATTTTGTTTGAAGCTCCACAATAGAAGTTACCTTTTCACCTACGATGCACCGAGGTGTCTTGTTATAGAAGCACAGACAACTGACGAGATTTACAGCTCGGGAGAAGCTCCTGCAGATACCTGCTAAACGCAGGGACCCAGGACTTCCGTGTATGGCTACAAAACATGCACTGCCAAGCTGGAAGCTGGCGCAAGAGTTTCATTGCACATTTGAACTCTCCCAGTCTCAGCTGGCTCCGTTTGAAATACTGCTTCTGAAGCTGCTGAAGGGGTCACTTCTAGCTCCGATTTCCAGAAGAGTCTACAAGGCTTTACTGAATACTCTCTTATGTCCAGGACACAAGAGGTACATCTACTTTTTCCCAGGTTGGGAGGAAGAAGGCAAGAAGGGAGAACCAGTCTAACCTTGCAGCACACAAAGAGCCCTCATACTCTGCCACAGAAAGTCCTGCAAAGTTTGGGCAGGTTTGCCTGAGCATTATAAAGCACATCCACAGCAGCACAGGCTGCAATCACAGCCACAGCCCAGAAGATAACAGCATCTGATCATTGCGGATGGATACCCAGAACCAAGGATCGTCTTGTTGCTGAGGCATGTAAAATATTTCACAAATTTGTGCCACCAATTTTCCTGGATTTTGTTCTCCTGGCACTCATGTATAGAATGATGCACGTACCATACTGACAGAAAATGGCACTTCTTAATTGCTATTTAATACAGGCATTTCAGCAGCACTTAGGAACCCGCATCAGAATCAATACTACTCTGTATTCAGTGCTGTAGAAACACACCGAAGTCTTCTCCCCTAGAAAATCAACACCTGAATTTGTGCTGTGAGTCCCACGGAGAGAGTATTACTAAGCAAGACAAGATCAGAATAATCAAGGCAAATAAACAATCACCAGAAAGAGCCGTAGTTGGAAGATCATGCTTCAAGCATACAACCAGAGTTTAAAGATCAAGCTAAAACTGGTCGGCAAGTCAGTATGGAGGGAAAGCCATTGACAGGGCACAAAAGAATGCCAAAGTACTTAACGACTTCTGTAACTAAAAAGAATCAATACTTTTCCCATAGTATTTCACCTCTGTAGCACATTTAAATAACCAGCCACCTCCCTTCAACAAAAATGCCCCACTGGCTCATCTCAGTCCTGCTGTTACTTGTCAGACATCTTGAGCATGTTACCAATTTCCATCTCGAATCTCTTTTTCTGAGTGCTCTTTTTGATCGTTTTACTATCTGGCTTCTATGCCTGCACTGAAACTGTTCTCATTCAAGTTACTCCACATATTGTCATGCCAACTCCCAGGCTTTGTCTATACTTCTGCTGTGTGTGACAGTTAAATGAAATGAGACACTACTCTCATAGCTCTTTTCTAGTAATTTGCTTAAAGTCTACTTTTTGGGTTATAAATCCTCTCTGCTACTATGTTTCACCATTCCATTAGGTCTATCTTCATTATCCTCTCCCACTGCCTGCAGCCGTGTTTATTCTCACTTTATTAGTGTACTGATGACACCCCACTCTCTTTTCCTTGGCCTCACCTTCACACAATACAGGCATTCAGAAGTTAATGAACTCTGTGCATCTGCCTACAGTCCAGGTTAGAGCACCTGAAGCAAATAAGCAAAATTCTTCCCCAAATCAGAAGGAATTTCCAGAGAGAAGTTTAAAGCCAGACTTCTAAAGTTAAACAGTAAAAACAAAACAAAACCTTCTTCTATGTCCTAATTCACGCTCCAATAATTTCTCCTCCAGATGTTAGCTATAAAGCATAACTTAATCATAGCTTATGAAATAATGTCTACCTCGGTTTTGGATTTGTCCACAGCCTGGTTTCAGCACATCATGGCCAGTGTATTTACATTAGTTTATGCACACTTCAAGCTCCAGAGCACAAATGAAGACAAAGTTTTGGTCTGATGTATCACCAAACTGCAGTATCAGCCTCAAAATATGAGAATCTGTTCACTCCCCTGAAAGACTTTGTCGCTTTGCCTACCTAAAACCTCCTATTTTTGGCTGTCCCATCAATCCAAAACATATTTTTTTCTAGCCCTCTGTTGCCACAGAAATCATGCTCAAACTTATGATTTTGGTGATTAACCATTTCCCTTCTTCTGACTCCTTTCTCCTGTGCTGGCCTGAAATATTGTCCTTCATCTGGCAGTGGCAGACACATCTTTGTGCTTTTTTCATGTATCTCCTGATTATGATAAATTTCAGACATATGTCCACATATAACTATGAAAATCATTTTGAGAAAACGTATTATGCAAGCAAGTACTGCACATATTAAGTTACAACATCCGCACATGCAGCCAACACACATTCTTCTTATCCTCTACATCTTTTTCTCCTATAACCCCATACTTCCACTATATTGTCCTTTGATTTAACATGGCCTGATGTGTATAGGCTTAAGTCTGTGCCTACAAACACATGAAATAATTACTATTAGAAACAGGTATGTGTAAGTTACTCATGTATCTAACCAGGGCTTGGGGTCTTAGGCAGCAAATTCATTGGCAAACCGAATTCCCATTTTCTGCACAGAGATAAACAAAGCGTGTAGCTTTTTGTAAGTATCAGTTATTTCAATATGCCTGTAATAATCACACTGCGCATACTGAAAAAGGAAAAGAAGTACACAAAGAAAACCACACGGGCAAGATTAATTCCAAATAAATTTCATGTATGGAAGTTTTTTCTCTGTGAAATGTGTGCTGATGGAGACTGAAAACATCTCATCTTAACAAGCACGGTCTGGAACAGAGCTGTGCAAGACTTCTTATTACTTTTTTTTTTTAGACCTCAAATGACCACACATAGGTGTAGTTAAGACAATTCAGTCTCCACAATCCTTCAGTCTTTTGTTTCTGTAATAAAAGTGCAGCAGCAGCAGTACCCAGGGAGCCCACACTTCCCTTTACAGTCAGTGAAGAGAGAAGCGCATCTCTAGAAGGTGATCCAGAGCACCAATGTCGGGTAGAGGTTCCGACCTGCTTTCTGAAAGAGCATCTCCCTTACCACAGGGAGAGGAAGATCAGTCTCCAAGACCAATCTGAAAGGTCTGCAGAGCTGCAGACTGATCTGACTGCTGGTCACCGTGGTCCCTGACTTCCTTCCCTATTCTTGGTCGGACTTTCCTGTCCCGTCTTTGTGCTAGCTTTAGAACTCAGCAAGTTCTGTACACAAGCTAAATGCATACATGGTATGGGTCCCTCAGAGAGGAGGAGTGCATGGCCAGAGGTGGGAAAAGACAGCTGAGGTCTCTATATCTGCAATCACAAGCCACTAATTTAGTGTGAGCAGAAATGTGCTCCCACGGCCTGGGGTAAACCGTTCAAAGTAATGAAGGTTAGATGATCTGAACACCCACAGCAGTGTCCACTGGCAGTGCAGGTTTCTGTGATCATCCTTTCATTGTGCACATTAAAAATTAAGTGGTACATCTGCATTGATAACATTAGGAATACTACAAACAAAATCAATGGTGATTCAGTTCCTAAAACTAGTAGCTATAAAACATTCATAAAAATCACTTCATAAATATTTCAAGTATTCAAAAAGCAGTTTTACCCCATGTACGCATCTCCTGAATTTCATTTTCCACACCAGACATTTTGTAATTATTTTTGACTGTAAATGAACAGTGAGAAGAATCCAAAACTAGGACAAATATCACCACATTTCTTCTCACAAAAGAGGACTGAAGCAATTGAAAACAACCTTTGTCAAAAATGAAATTGAACTTCTATACTTAATACAAATATTAGCAGCAAAGTTGCAACCTGGTAAAACTGAGATTTTAAATGAAAGTACTACCTGGCTACTTATAATTCAAAAGAGGGTGAACTTAAGCTGCTTGTTATATAAAATTGAAAGGAACAGCATGGGATTTCACACAGAATTTTCTGGAGCCTCGCGGTGTAACTTTCAAATCGACTACAAAATTTTAACTGTGGAACTTAACTGATATTAATGACCTGATAAAATTTCAAGAGGCTGCTTGGGGTTTAGGTTTTCAGAGCTGTAATCCTATTTTGAGGCCAGACGTTCTTCCCACAGCACCTCTGCTGCACCAGACACGTACCTGGAGATGAGTTTCTCTTCATGCACCATTTTCAGCCTGAGAGGCCCATCTGAGCCTTAAGGCTGCTCATTCTGCTCCGTGCCTGCAACTCAGAGTCAGTGTGCATTGGGCTAAGGAAATGGAAACCTTCAGGGTGGGAGTAGAGGGGAGAAGAAGCAAACAAGGGCTTCATAAAGGGAAGGGAAGTAAAGTCAAAGTAAGGAGAATTGCCAGCTGGGAGGAAAGCACTACTTAGCAGCTTTACTTTAAATGTCAAACGCCATTCACCATCTTTAATGCATTCTCGGAGAAGGCCCAGCTGCTGTCCTTAGACACACAGGTGTCCTCTGGCTGTGGCTCCTCACTGACTGCAAAGGCAAAACCTGTGACTTCTCCATTAGTGAGGATGAATATGAAAATGCTGAATTAAACATACTATTCTATGGACTGCCACGGCACGATTCAAGCTTCTGTTCCTTATTCTTTATACTCTAAAAAGTGCTTTTCATAAAAAATGCCCACACTGACAGTTACGCTTCATACAAAGATATAAGGGAAAGCAGTTATTATAATTCATTACATCTTGATAGAAACAATAAATAACCATAAGAAATAATAACTACAGGAAAATAACAGTTTTCACACAAATAATCCCTAAACCTGGCTAGTGGGATTGGGAGCTTTAGTAACAACATTCTCGTGCACTAATTTTTTTTTAAAGCACGTAGACTGACACTAAATACTAACTCTTAAAAGAATAAAAAGATTTTTACTTCCTTCACAATGCTGCCACTTTCAATGATGTTACGAGACAGTCATCCTTTATAACTATGTTCTTAGAAAATTCCTTCCCCAAGCCCCCATCAGGAGTCAGAACTGCACATACAATCCAGCGTCTGAGATCAAGCCACAGATCCATCTCCCACGCCAGGTGAGTGTGAAAACAACAAGTTGAGAGACAATAAAAGAAACCAGATGAGGAGAAAAACTAAAGCCAACAGACAGTAAAAGACTGCAAAATCAGCACTGAGATAAAACAAGCTTCACAGATGTTTGAAGAATATATGAATTAAATAATAAAAGTAGGAACTATTTTTTCTTTCTTTTTGAAAATGTCATCTTTTCAAAGCTTGTTACCTCAAACAGCTCAAATTCCTTAAATCAATATCACAACTCTTATTTTTTGTAAAATTATACAATTACTAGTAAAAAGTGTAATTTGGAAATAGTGTTATTTGCAGGAGTGGAAATAAAAAACATGTTTCTCTTTTGTATTTGTTATTCAATACTTGTCTTAAGCTGTCCATTTCTAATTACAATATCATTTTACTATCGGTAAACAGTCTTTCAGCCACTAGATTTTACTTAAACTCAGAGCCCTTCAGAAGAAGAATGTGATTTCTAATCATTGATATGACCCATTAACCATTAAATCTTCTAATTTAATTAGCAGGAAAATCCCCTGATATTTCCAAATAATCAAACATGCACTCTGCAATCTCACAAAATAACCTGCACTGACTTTAACAATCATGTTTCAACCTGCAAAAATGAGGGATTCTTTTCCAGAAGCATCAATAGCTCGTCTCACTCTTCCATTCCACAATCTGTTGTGAGGCAGACATCCAAAGTCATCTCAAAACACTGTATGAGTGTTGATTTAAAGGTTAGCTAGCCATCTTTTTTTTTTTTTTTTTTCTCCTCTCCCCAAGTCTTCTGGTGGAGTTGCTCAATTAACTTCCAAATATCATCTGATAGGCAGACTTGGAGACAACTTAGTGTGCAAAACAAGTAAACACTTCCAAGGCAGCATCAGTTTTGACTCCTCGGATTCTGAACCTAAACCTCTGGCAGAATGCAACTGCATCCTGGATTATTCAGGGAAAAACACCTCAAACAGCAGCCCCGCATCAACAGCTGCAGACAGTCCAAATTGCCCTTCCTACCTGGACCGACCTGGCCAGACACCGCAGCTCTGTGTTAGCCCAAGCACAGAGTCCCTAAATTTCCATGCCACCAGCCCCGACCACGGTCAGAGGAGCACTCATCGGTGTCTATGCACCACTTCATTCTGGTCCTCAAGTTCTTTGGCACACCAGGATCTTCTCTCTCAGTCTAAACTTGCTGTACCATTTGCATCCTGCCATACACACCGGTCATGCTACAGACCTGTGCCTATGTTCCAGGCACATTCCTTTTGCACAGTACTTTTCCTGAAGGACCTTCCCACATTCCTACTAAATACAAAAAGGAGATAATGACCAGGTTCAGGATTTACTATTAAAATGTTCAGTGATTAATACCACACTCTTTTTTCCTTTGGATTCCCTATTTCCTCTTTTTTTTTTTTTTTTTCAGGTTCCTCACAACAGACTTTCCAAACATAACCTAACTGATCTCTTTATTTATTCATTTATTGCCCTATCAAATTAGGTGAGAAAAGGCACAATTCTTCCAATTTGCTATAGTTACGTCTTCTTGTTCACAGGGTTTTCTTAAAATACAGTAGGGACCTGGCTTTTAACTACATTCAAGATGTGAATTTACTCCTTCATTGACTTACAGGAAAGCTGGTATCTCTGATCTTTTTCTTGTCCTTGGAATAGCTAATGAACAAAATACTTTGCAGACTGCTGATGATGTTGCCATAATAGATTTGTTTCTCCTTTCATAGCTATTTAATTACGCTTTGCTTTAACATAGGGTTTTTTCATTTACTAGAAGAACCCTTGTTCTCCTTCCTCTTTCCCTAGTCTTATAGATAAAGTGGCTTCAACATGATGTGTGACTATAACACCATTGTCATAACACCTCATATATGTATTAGATCATACAGGATCATTCAGTATTTAATCTGAAGCCCCAGCAATTATGAACACACTGTGAACACATTAAGCTCCTAATCCCCTCACATTTTTCCTATTCTTTGTTTACATGGACTTTAAACAAAACAGAACTTCTTTATTCACAGTGGGCAGAATTTTTGATGAAAATGGCTGCTGATTACAGCACTTCTTTAACAACATTTGGCTTGAGGTTTGGGGATTTCTGCAGATCAGCAAAACTGAACTCCAGCTTTGGGCAGATACCTTCTATGATTCTGGACTTCTGTATCTAAGAGGTGAACCATTTTTGCACAGTAAATTGGCTGTAAAATCAGCAATTGGTGTTTGGGAACAGAAGAGAGCTGCAATTTTTGCAGTAATTTTTAAGCCACGAAGGCATACTGCACCAAGTGAGTGAAATGCAAAGTACAGCAAGTGCTGATCCAGCTTGTCATCTATATAGAATACAAAAACTGAATGACAAAATCCCGTACTAAACAGAATTTAAAGTAATACAGTACATTTTACTTCAATAATCCCTTTACTTTGGTTGTAGACTTTGAGACTGATAGCTACAGTCCAAAGTATTACCAGCTATTGACTCTAAAACACGTTCTTAGGTCTTACAAACCCATACTCCTCCTAACAGTTTTTTAAAAAAAACACTCTTTTATAATTGTTAAAAATAATCTCAGCTCAAGAAAGCTAAGAACTTGATGGGAAGCAACTGAAAAATAAATACATAGTGTGGATGTGTGGATAAAAAAAAAAAAAAAAAAAGACAACCGCAACCAATATTTTTAATGTTTTAGGTTAAAGCCTAACAAAATAAAAATGCAAAAACTGTTTCTGAATTCTGTTGAATATTTAAGACTTGAAATGCATATTTTCAAAAGCGAAACACCTATGTGAACACAAAATACAAAATGTTAAAAAGGGAAAATTATGGATATTAAATTTGAGGCTTTCCTCTGAGTTACAACCAAATGTATACTGCACCTTTTTGTAAACAGTCTTCTGACTGTTTGACTTGCCAACATTTCTGACAAATTTTGCTCAACTTTTCCAGCTGTTCCAGCTCTGCTAAAAGTAATACCAAGTAAGCCAACTCTATTACATTTCACATTTTGAATCCATACAACTCTCCATAAATTTTAATAGTAGGTGCAATGAAGATGATAACGTGCCTGTCAGCTGACCATTAAGGAATGGAATTCAATAAACAGTGATCCATTTTCTCCAAAAAAAATGACTTTGAATGGTGACAAAGTGCAATACAGGGTAGCCCAGTGGTAGTACCACTAGCTTGCATGACTAGTAAAGAGAGCTACTTATACCCAAATTTTGTACCCAAATCAAGAATTGCTGATTCAGCCAAGATATGACCTCTTATTACCATTTACTTTTGTTCAAAGTAAGTACTTTCTAAGTACCTGTTACTTTGGAGCAACCTTTTTATTGACTAAATATGATTAACTATCTATATGTGTATCACCACCATATATATATGATCTGCTCAATTTTCAAGCAGATGATATAATCTTAAAAGCTCTCCTAATAGAAGTTCTATTCATGCAAATGTAACCCGTTTTTTGGAGACATAACACCGACTCCCCATATTTTCTTTTTTTTTTTTTTTTTTTTTTAATTTAAATCTCTGATTCTCAAAATAGTAGCTGACAGTCAGGAGACCAATGTCAAAGGCTATTCCTTACATACCCAAGAACAACACCACACACAAAAACAGAGAAATAAAAGAATGGCTATATGTCCTTTCTTCTTTTCACAAGACTTCTATGGAGATCTCAGAGGGATTAACACCTATCCTGTGAAGGCCAGCCTTTCTTTTGTCAAGAACAGCCAAGATACTAAACTGAAATAAAATTTATCTTGCATAGAATGCTGTAATAAACCATTCTACCACCATTCTAGAAACCATGTTCTATTAAATATATTAAACTCTCAAGCAAAAAACAAAGGCAGTCTTTCCAGCGTACTCTGAAAAGACGCCAGACATTTACAGTGCAAGCTAAAATTAATTTTATGGCAGTCACCTACTCCACTAAAACAATCAACTCATAACATTCCCCTTATGCCACTGCGGAGCTAAAAGTCAGTTCTTTCACTGGTTACCGGGATGCCTTTTCTGCAATGTACTTGTTTAGCTTAAACATACCTGTACACACAAGCAGTGGCACTGCAAAGGCGTGGTAACACTCGACAGTTACATATAAATTTCCACCTCCCCATCAAACCTGAGATTTTACGAAAGAAGACATAACAGTTCATAGTGAAAGCACAAGTATTTATGATTAATTTTCTGCAATGAGTTAGAGATATGTAATGGAAGTTACAACAGCTGAAAATATTACCACCAGTATGCAAAATCAGAAAAGTGTCAGGCCAGATATGCCATTACCTGCGTTAATGATGAAGCACCCCTGTCATCCCCACAGTCAAGTCAGCCACTTTGAGAACTCAGTGATTAAGATCATAGTAAGGGCATTATTCCTGACACACTACCAGTTTCTAGAGGAGTTTTCAAGGTTCCCACTCAAGCCTTTTTCCCAGCAATGAATGCTCTGTTCTAGCTATGGGTTTGAAGGCGAAAGCAGCAGCAAAGGCAGGGCCCATACGATATGTCTAGCTACTTCTATAAATTCTCCATATAAATAGTGAATGTTTTAAGATGCAAATGAAAATAACTGTTCACAACAAAGTTGTGAAGTGCTATTATAAGAATTAGATCAATAACTAAATTTATTATTTTCCCCCTTACCTGATAAATAACTCTTCAGAAAGAAATAAAACTATTTTCCTACTGAGAGAACTTGAGCAATGCATTCATACCCTCTTACACAATGTTTATACTGCTTGTACTTTTTTCTGGTTATTTTCTGCTGGTACATTTGAACACAGAAAATTATTAGTACATATTTTAATGGTAAATTGATGTTGCTGTTTCATTTCTTGAAGTTTTGAAAGCCAACATCAGTAACAAAAATACTACCCATACTCAGGCTTAACAGGGCTTACAGAAACAAACAAACAAGCAAACAAACAAGCAAAGAGACGAGTGGTACAAAAAGTTTTGGGAACCCTAACAGGACAAAAGCTGCCTTTGTAGCTGGGCCGCAGCAGCCCTACAAGCCTTCAAGGTGACACAGGGAGGAAAGGGGGAAGTCCCACTCCAGCAGCAGGTGCAGAATGTTTAATCTAGTGTTGAAAGGCCACCATTTCCAACACATGGCAATTGGGCTAACAGGATTGACATTAGGGGACTCGCTCAGCAAGTACACCAACCCTTGAATGGTGGGGGCTTCTCTCACCAGCTGCCTGAACGTCAATCAGCTAAAGGGGAATGTTACAGGGGTCACAGTTTGGCGCTGGTTCTCTATGCCTGACATTTCTATCGGTTAGTCAGGAAGACAATGAGAGAGCTACAAAGCCCAAGAATTACCATAGTCCCATTCAGCCGCACAATAAAATTGAGGGGATTGGGAAAGGCCTCCAAACACAAAATGATCAACAGGAGAACAACCCGACCTACCCTCCTCAAGGAAAAGATCAGGAGAACACTACAGAAGTGAAGAATCCCAGGCTATGAGCCAGCAGAGGGAAGTTTCATCTCACACAAAGGCATCACTTGCTAAAGTTCAGCGAGGCTTGTTTCTAAGCAAAGCCCAGTGTCTGTATTTATACTTCTGGGCAATGTCTTTTTAATGTGAACAGCCCAGATTTTTTTAAAAAAATCTGAAAGATGATTGCACGTCACAGGAACAGTTGTAGAACATCCTATGTTAAAAGACTGTAATTTGATTGTACAGAATAATTAATGTGATTAGATGATAATACCTGTTAAACCATAAATCCAAAGCAGGATGAAGCAGAGGCTTATCAGGCATGTAAAGTGCAATATCCAGACAATAAGCATCTGACACCGCGGCGGCTAAGGCAGCCTTCCATAGCGCAGGTTGACATTATTCGCCCTTGCACAGTAGGCAAATTAAAAACAATGAAATTTTTAGAAAGATTAAAATATGCCAGATACCAGACAAGGACCTGAGTTTATGTAACATAAACAGAGAAAAATGATTTGAAATCTGCTTTTGACTTCTGCAATGTTAAATAAATGGCTTAACTTACTCTGCCTCTGCACTTTACCTTCAAGAAAGGATTAGTAACTTTTATTGAAAGACACATTTATGCAAAAGACTGAGGGTCATGCATGGTACAAATGGCAGCTTGAACTCCATTGCTAATACAGGCATACAGTTTAAGAATAAATCTGCACGAAAAGCTGGAATACAAGCTGACTTCAAACGTTTAATTACATACAGAGAGAGAAGATCAGAATCTAAAAATAATGAGATACTTGCGAAGAGACAAGAGAAACTGAACACTGACTGGCAACAGTTTGTCAGGAATTGGTTACTCTGGAAGTGTATATTCAGAAGAATATTGTGATATGAAAGCACCACTACATTGCTTCACTTAGGGGAAAGGAGGACCATGAAGGTCGATGGCACTTGGGAAAATTGCTAACCTATTTATGATCATGTCCTAATGTGTAAACATGATAAAATCTAACAGAGTTGTACTTCCACCCAAAAGAAAAAAAGTCCAGCATCCCACAGTTCCTTGAAAAATTATACATTATATATTTGTGAATGATGCCTTATTTCGATAGCAATGCTCTTTGGTTATGTTTAATACTGGCCTTAATTTTACCCTGCAGCCTCTCCTCTGCACTAAGACGACACTGAAGCTCATTGTACCCAAATCTGTTCTAAACTCAGAAGTTGAACTAAGCAAAAGCATATATAAACCAAATGCATAAGACACATTGTATATTAGAGTGTGAACATTTTGTGGGAACACTTCTCACACAGACTAAAATTGGATTTCTTCAGCTCACCATCTTCCGTATTCTTAACCTTTTAGCCTAAAATTCAAAACAAACACCATACAATGCAAATAGGTGAAAGCAAAATCATTTTCCTATCTAAATGGAACACTGAAACAAACTTGCAAAAATATCAAATTCTGACTGGAAGAAGAACATGTGAGAAAAAAAATATAGCAGTTCAGTTGCTGTGGATTTGTTCTTCTTTGTGAGATTTTACTCATATAGCTCTTCTGCCTGTGTAGTGGCAAATAAAGCTTTAAGGATTCAAGTGTATGACACGAGTGATGTGCTGTAAAAGCAGTTATCTTTACAGCTCTTGAAAGATGCAGCCTTTTGTTTGGTGGCATGGTTGGACAGTTTTTAGGGGAGGAATGCTGTCCAGTCTTTCCAGAAGTGGTTTTCAAACCCCCTGTAAGTATGGGGAATGGACTTTTCAGGGCAAAGAAATTTCCTCATAGGTTGTACCAAAAAAAAAAAAAAGGGGGGGGGGGGAGGAGGAGGGGAAGGAAGGAATAAAAAAAAATCAAGTATAAATAATTTGGATTAGCATCTGCCATATATACCCTGCACTACTAACTTTTATACACAAGTTAAGTTGTTGTTTTTCTTCCATCTGTTTGGGGTGACACAGGAGGAACCATGATTCATACAGCTTATAGGAAGAAGAATTGAAATAAAACCCTGAAGTGATGCAAATCAAAATAAAGCATATATTGCATAGATATGGTGTACCACATGTTTACAAGAATATGTACAAGTACTACTTCTGGATTCCTACGGTCTACAACCATTCCTGATTTTAAAGACACGGTTAAAGAAAAAGAGGGAAAGATCCATATACATGAGAATGAATCTTGCTTCATACAGAAGACATTACATCAGTAAGGTTTTTTTTCTTTTCTTTTTTTTTTTTCTTTTTTTTTTTTACTGCTGATATGTGTAAATCTTTCAAAAATGAAGCAACAAAGTAGGTCTTAAGTCTATTCAATTTGTTAAGCTTTTGTTCTTCCCATAAAATACTGTCTTACTAATCATGATAAACAATGTTGTTTTATAAAGATACTCCTTTCTGAAACACTGCTTCCATACCACGTACACGAAAAAGTGTTTTTCAGCAATGTTGCTGTAAATGACAAACTCCATGACTAAAAAAATATCTTTGAATTCAATAAATATTACTCAGAACTCTTGTATTAGTAATTACTAAAATTACTAACAAGTAATATTCACAAAGTAGTACTAAGAAACATGAAAAAATAACTTGAAGTGATATAGGTCAAACAGCAGTGAAAAAGCAAGCTTTATAAATGAGTACGATCTTCATTGCACAAAGTGAGTAGTCTGCAGCTAGATATTAAAGAAAGCATGACTAAGACTCTTCTTTTGCACAACATATTTTTTTTTTTAATTATTTTTTTACAGCCAACCTGCGGTTTGCTCATATATATAATAACATTGCCATAGTCTATTCATTTCCCTGTAAAAGCAGATTTCTCAAGTATAAGATATTAGGTCTCTGAAAAAGGCAAATCTTCTTTAGTTAAGAACCAGGCAATGGAAAAAAATATTTAAGAGATCACTCATAAGGGATGAAATCAAAGCATGAAAACTGAATGGCTACAAACCAAAGCAAACCTATTCCCAGTAACTTGTTATATATAAGCACAGTGAACAAAAAACAGAAAGCTTTGGTCTTTCGTAACTTTTGAATGGTATTACTGGTCATTACAAATCTTCACACCATTTCAGAGCTACTCTGTTTCACTGAAATCACAGACAGCCATCTGCAAGCAAATGGCTCCACTTTCAGGTCTGACCTATTTTAGTGTCCCTTGGGTGTTCAGTTACCTAGACAAAAAGAAGTCAGATTTAGAAAAATGGAAAGCAGTTGTCCAGTTTTATCTTAAGCAGCTTAAAGAAGCCTAATATTATATCAAAATGTTCCTTTCTCTTCATAAGATTAATACTGCACGGTACATGATGCACTCATCCTATGAGTTCACTGGAAAAAAATGTATTTTTTTCAAATTCTGGACAATGAAGTATATTTTTCATACAGCAGTCAGAAGACTCCAGAAACTTCGGCTTCTGTTTTATTAAGAGCAGTACAAGTAAAGAACTACAGCCCTCTTCAAATATCATTAGTACTCTGTGTTCTCCACAAGACAGAGCAAACTGCGTAACACTACAGATGGGTGAGCTGCAGTATCTCGAGGGGAAAATGCAAAAAAAAAGCCAACAAAAAGTATGTTTTCCTATCAACACCCACACTTTTAGTTTAACTAAACTGGTATGTTAAAAAAGAATATCAACATTGAGACACTGGCCAGGGTGTCAGGAGAAAGGAGTGTCATTTTCAGATTTGCCCACAGATTTTTTGCATAGCTGGTGTAAGAGTCTTAATTTCACTGCACCTGTTACTGCACCTCAGTTACCACCACAAGTAAAATGTGTTTAATTCCTTTTTTCTGCCCTTTAAGAGTCTTGTCAGAAACAGGGCTATATGCACCCACTGCACTGAACATAATGAATTCTCCTGCCTTGCCTGTAATCTATCCCAAAAATTTAACATGAAAGTAAGGACAAGTAAAATAATCAACAATGTATTTCAGAATGACTAGACTCAGTTTGAGATTCATATTTGTTAGATCAAAATGTCCAAGCACCATGAGTTTGTAGACCTGGTCAGAAAGACAGATTCTGGCCACAGAGCATTTCCTTTCCATCTCAATGAGTTTAAATATTTTTGTTTTCAGCCAAAAATTCAAAACCCAAACACTCCTGCCAAAAGTCATAGTAGTCTGATCCAGTGCTATGCAGTAACCCAGATTACCAGAATATTAACTCTGTCCTAGCCAAAAATGCTACAATCAGAAACAGTGAGAATTAGGAAGAACAGGTTACCTCTTCGTGATGGCATCTTCTGACAATAGCAGGCTTTGTTTTTAGAAGACTATATGAGCTGTTCTAGTGCAAATAAGCACTACGAGACATACAGCTTGGAGACAATCCATAAAAGATTTTTCTATCACAAAAACTGGGATCCTCCTAACACAATCCATAAAAGACTCCTAAGCATGACCCCTTCCTGGTTCTGTGGTGATCCAAAGGGCTTGTTCATGCTACCCAGAAATTGCTCTCAACTAAGTTTTTCTCAGTTCAGAGCACTATATTTCTTCTAGCTCCTTCAAGCAAGCAACATTGGTAATACATTTCCCTTTCCTCTCTGTACTTTTCTGGGCAGCAACATTCAAGCCTCCCGAAGAGGCAGTACAGCTCTGAATGCCAACTCTTCTCAGTCAGTCACGGACCACCTCGACTGACCACCACCAAATCTTTTTTTCCCCTCTTTGCCCTGATACACAGAGCACTGTTTTCTCCCATCAGTTTTATCGCTGTATTTGGACAGGTTGCATTAAGTTCTCCAAAAAGAAGCACTTAGAGACGTAGTGACCCTAGGCTCAGATGCTTTATGACTTTTCACCACCATGTCCCCTTTCTTCTGGCTTTATTATAGTGATCGTGCAACAAAGTTGGCTTCTAACTCTCCCCCACATATAAGCTGCCTTGCCCAGCCAGCTATTTAATAAGTAGAAGATTATCTGGTTTCCAACTTTTATAACCTGTCCTTCATTTGAGCAATCTAACTGATTTTCACATCCTCTGGAGAAGCAACTTCACTCAGAATCTGATGCTTTGTTTCCCTTCCTATCCCACTACAGCTACCTGATATTATACATGGCTTTCTGCCTTCCTTATTAAGAATCTCCTCACCATCCTTCTCTGTGAGTACCCATTCAGCATATTGCATATGATATGATAGCTGGTGGAGTTTGTAAATCCCATAATTATACTTGAGAGGTCAAGAGGCATGTACTACCTTGCCCTTAGCACACCATAATCATTTAATGTAACAGCTTTAGGCTTAATTGCCCCTCAAATAAGAGAAGCCCTCTTTAGGGAACTGTGGTTAGATAGGTCAACCCTGAATTATTTTTGGATATGGTTCTGGAAGAATCTAGGAGTAGTGAGTCAGAACTGAGCCTGAACACTGTCTTACATGATCCCAGCTAAGATTAACCAAGAAAGGGACAGCAATTAGATGGCTGGCACCATCATGTAATTTTTGTTAGCCAAATGTAAGTACGAGGTAAGTATGAGCTCCAGGACATCTGAAAGGGGGCAGACCACCAGGTTTGTTACTCTCACAAGTACTGGTGAACTGCTGCACCTCTTCAGCAGTAACTTCACTGTACCCAGCTAACTCCATTCTCGGGAATGAAGCAAAGGTAAGAAAGAACCTTTTAAATCTGAATGATCCAACAACGTCATAGTAATTATTGGATAACTGTAATTCACCATGTTTGAAAATTAGTGACACCAGTGCGTATGTCCCAGCTGCAGAATGACGTTGTATGGCAAGAGCCACTCTTACCTCATGCTCAGTGACATCATGTTTTAATGCTTAGTCTTTAACCTCTGACCAGTGAGTGTTCCAGCAGTTCCCAGTCTAGGAAATACCGAAATACAAGCATGCTTGTATTTAGGAAAATACAAAAGAAAAAAATATTGGAAAAGGAAACAAAACAAATTTCCAGATAAGATTTTAACTGATTCCATAACCCGACCAACAGGCAAAAACATGAAGTTTTCTTTCTTACAATTCAGTCTCACCACGTTACTCAGAAACTGACAGAACATTCTAAACAAAAAAGCAAGTGATACGAACACAGACTTCAGTCTAGTTCGTCAGCTCAACACTAACCACTACCCAAACACTGCATTTTTATGTTCAAAGGTAAAAGAATTTTTTGCTGCTGGTCTCTGATTTTATCATTAAGAAGGACTCATACTGCTGTGAGGGGTGGCTGGAAACCTATTAATTGGCAAATCCTTAAGGCTGATAAGCTTTCAATTACTTTTCTACGACTTTCTTAGAACTTTACCAAACTTCAGCTACACTTTATAGCTGTTCTTTGCCTCAGGCTGAAGTGTTTTGAAAATTTCACAGTATACAGTACACGTATATCCAAACAAAAGTCAAAATATAAACATGTTGTTTTGCCATTTTTACAAAAATCTAGGTACACTTGTTTTCTGAATCAGGAGTTTGAAGTTTGGCTGGGATTTACTCCTCACATTCCCATAAAATTACACTAAAAACTAGCTAACTTATGGTTTTTTTTTTTTTAAATTTACAATTTACACATTATTAATAGAGAGTTCTCACATTTAACCCACTGCTATACAAAAGACTTCACAGAGGAAATGTTGCTATGCAGATGGACAGTTGCACTCTCTAAATTTAAGTTTGGACACATGAATGAAAAATACGGAGAGTACTGCCCTGCAGAGTCAATGTATCCCTGGCCCCCAAAAATATATGGCAGAAGAAAGCTATTCAATAAAACTCAACAGGAGAGGAGTTGACTCGTAGGAAAAACGAGTAGCAGGGAAGATAGTCAATCACTTGGATGCAGATATTAAGACAGATAGCAAAGGTTTGGAACCTGTCTGAAGGGAATGTGAGGCAGCAACAAGTCAGGAGATTTACTTCTAAACCCGTATTAAACCATTCAAAAATGTTAAGTCTGAAATACTGTATCTCCATAAACTGTCCACAAACACATTTTCTGGTAAGAATGGTGACACTCCAACTACACCCTCAATCCTAAATGCTGATTTTATAGATATACACGCACCACACATTCCATACATAATTTTAGAACAAAAGCAGAACTGATACTACTACTCCAGACATGTATTACCTTCTACTGCAAGCAATTAATATATACATGTATATGAATATATATATGTATAGAAACAGGCTAGGAAAATGCTTACAAGGGGAAGTGTTTGAAAAGCTATTGCTTTCACATAATCTGTTTTACAAGAAAAACAGTAAAATTACAAACTGAAAGACACATAAGTCAAAATGTCTATGTTGACGTCAATCAGCCTCTTTGCGTATTTGTGAAAAAAAAAAAAACACACAAAAAAACCCAAATTTTTATTTTCCTAAGTAATGCATGTTGTTTCCAAAGTAGTGCATGATGTAATTGGCACAATAATATTTATCCCCAACATTTAAGATAAGGACTGCAACTTTAATAGCTACCCATTGTCCCTCAAATTTCTGTTGGGTAACAATATGCAGAATTTAAAATCAATATATCACTATTTCAGTAGCTGTTCAAAACATAGATAAATGCTGTGCTAGTTACTCTACAAAGATAAAGACCTTCCCAGCTCCAGGAAAACCTAGGCTGTATCTTCCAAAGCAAATTTTTAACTCTCTTTTACTGTACACAAAGTTAGTCAAGAAGCTGAATGAATATCGTATTTACTTAATAATTTTTGTAAAGGCATAAGCACAAAATGGGATGGTAGGAAAAACTTAATGAGATGCAAAATGTGATTAACTCTGATTCTTCCTAATTCTTCCTGCTTTATTTTGCTTCCTGAACACTCATTAAACTAATTATATTTGGTGTTACTTTTTAGGTTCACTTTTAAAATGAAATATGCTTAAAATACACTTCATATGGAGTTATTTGTAAATAGCACCATGCCACAACTTGTACAAAATGCACAGAAGTTTGCATTAGAACCTCATCAGACTTCATGTACGTAACAGACCCATAGGGGCATGCCCAACCTCAACCATGAAAGACCACAATTATTACAAGACATAATCAGAGGTAAAACATATATATATATGTTTTTAATATATACATATAGCATATATATATATATGTTTTACACACATTCAAAAACTTAAAAAAATAAAACACACACGCAAAAATCAACCCACACATCTAAACATCATTTCAGCATTTCAAAATCTTCATGGCCAACCTACTGGAACCTCCTTTCTATTTTATCCTGGAAGCCTTGGAGTCTTCTCTTCCCAGTGCAAAAATCAAGAATGGTAAGAAAAAATTCCCATTATATCTGCTACTGCACTGAATTTAAATGCTACTTCCCTGAAATTTGCACTTGTCTTGCTCCAGGGGGAGAAAGAGGAAAAGAAAGGTGAGGTGGTTTAAATAAAGAGAAAGAAACCCATCCCAGTAGGATGGTCTAGGAGGAGGTCTTGAATGCTGTAAATGCCAGAGGCTAGGGGAAACCTGGGGCAGAGCACTGCCTTGTAAAAATTTTACTTGCCTTGACAAGTATAAGTTTACGAGGCAGGGCTAAATCACTTGTTCACATTGAGCTCAGACCTATTTCAGGTAGGTCTACTTTGGACCACAGGAGATGGATGACTGCACGATGCTTGTGCAAGGGCAACCAACTTTCCTGCAGCTTCTAGAGATGACCGTCCATTGGGCAAGAGGCCTCTGCTCAGCTCGTGTCCTTGTGAACATCCTCACTAGAGCAGCGAGGGGCTGGGAGAGGCAGGGGGATGGTCACCCCACAGCCCCCGAGGTGCCCCTGCAGAAGGCACATGCTGGTGCTGCACCTGCTCGCACGCTGCTTTGCTCCACAGGGATGACAGTCCGGACACCCTTCACAAGCTAAAGTTCATTTAAAATGGGATTAAAAACAGGTCTGTGACACAAACAGCATTTAGAGCTGCGTGTCAAGACAGACTTCATAAAAACAAAGCACAAAAGGAAGTATGTTTCAACGTCACTGTTAGCATAAACGTCTTGTGATCGTAGCTCAGAGTATTAAAAAAAAAAGCCAAGACTCTTGTAAAATCCATAATTACTGTCTTCTCTTTAAATTTCCATTTTTATGTGGACACCCTGCTTTAAAAAACTGAGAGTTACGAGTAGTATCTCAACAAATACAGACGCTGAATGTCAGCACAGTAAATACCGCACTTTTTTGACACTGATGCAGTGCTGTTATACAGAAGCAGCAGACAGATTTCATTTAACTGAGCACACGCTGCAGCAGTGATATTTCTCCAGGTTCTATACAGTTTTTATAAGACTATGTCAACTGTCACTCTTATGATTGCTTTGTTTATGGAGAATTATTACCTATTCCTAATTAGTTCCTTGCTTAAAAGTCTTTCCATAAGGATGTCCAGGGGAAAAAAACATACAACAGCTATAACAAGTTAAATCACAATGCAAGTCAACCTGTGTGACATTTGAAATACTATTATTCTTGAGGAATAGTCAGTATAACTCTCTTTTAATATATCATATATTACTGGGTTCAAAGAACACAGTAACCTGAAACAGTACTTTTCCAGTGCTGTAAAACATAATCAGCATTTCCAAAAGAGAAAACCCATGTGCCGCTCCCAAACCCGAAAGACAAATGGCATTAACTATGATTTTCTTTGATTGCCACACATCTCATATTAACATTTATAAAGTTGAAAAGTTACAACCAAACCAGACAATTAAGGCACATTTATCTTTTTCTACACACACATGCTGGTGCACATGCACATATACACATGCAAAAAAAAAAAAAAAAAAAAAAGTAAAAATGTAAAGTAGAGGGAAAAAAGGCCAAAAAAAAGTATTTGCCTAGCTCTAAATTTAAAATGACCACACCATAAAACTACTATTACAAGGTAGTACAAACAATGTAAAAAATAATGGTTGGGTAGATTCTTCTAAATTAACCTCTTAAAGAGGAACAAGAGGAACAACAGGACTAGAAAGAGACATGTACAATATTCTCAAAATATTAAATGCACAGAACTGGTCACAAGTCAAGGTGAGAAATACATATGTTGACTGCCTCTGGAGTTTAAAGATTACTTTATATTGGAGCGCTTATGAAATTCTACATTACTTCCCTAAGCAATTTGATACAATGAAAGCTAGGAGTGGTACCTTCATTTCCGGCAGATAAACATGAAGACATTTCTTTTGCTCTGAAAAGGGGGTATTTTAATGGGTCAGCCAGACTTCCGCACGCAGTTCTTACTTAGACCTCCCTCCACTCTCATACCTGCATTAAGCTCCGTTTAGAAAAATAAATTAAACATACAGAAAGCCTCACAGGATACCACTGCTAGAGAAGGTGAACATATGGTTTAAATGTAAAAAAACTACAAAAAAAAAACAACAACAAAAAAAAACACAACAAAATTGTTTAAAGATAGCTGAATGCTGTTATTTTAAGGAAGGATCTGTTTCAAAGTAAGATCTAACACAGTGAATAGAAATGCAATCAACAAAAAATGAAGAATGTTAATATCAACAAAAAGACCAAATTAATGATATTCTTATATCATAATGACTGTTTATGTAATCATAGCCAGGAAATGTTTAATTCAACAAGAGGTATTAATTACTAAATATTTAAATCAGTTGAGAGTAATAACCGCTTTTGGTATTTGTTTGACAATAACAACATTAAAATGGAACTGCAGTATTACTTATTTTTATCATCAGCTGGTACCAGCTGAATATCAGTACTAAGACAGCCCTAAATTCAATATAAATATCATTGTTCAAGAGAAAGGGCTGTCAGATCTTGAAAATCCTGTATCTGATATCAACCATGCGTGATGTGGAAGGTGCATATTCCACATGAGTAGCTTCTGTATTTCATGGAAGAGCCTCATGTTATCAACATTCAGGAACTGATTCCAGAAGACTCAATCATATTACTCCCAGTGCTGGAGGAAGAGTTGGGAATCAAAACACAGGCTCAGTTGCAGAGGGTCAACACAAACTCAATCACCTGTGCACTGAAGCACCATGAAGCTTTTCTGCCTATATTTTTCAAACTTTATTTTAGAATAAAAAGAGTATTTGCTTATTATTGAGGCAATATGCTCTTTTTAAAAGGCAAGGAGCAACTCTTAAGACACAAATACTAAAATAAATGGTAATGTTTAATTGCATAGCATTTTTAAGGATTCTTGCTCATCAAAAGCAAGCAACATTGTAAGACCACACTACTAAGCACCAATAATGTACTTTATTTTATTATACCACGGTGTAAGTATGAGTATATATGGTTATAAGCACTGTTTAAAATGCACTATAACCACTATTGAGTACAACTCAAACTGACATTTACAACTATAAGAGCAATTACAATTAATTACTATCCCCCCCTTAAAAAAAAAAAAAAAAAAAAAAAAAAGGAAGAAATGAAGATTAAGTTGTTTTCCCTCATGTACCAGCAATTATTTACACCCAAGCTTCATTATCTGTTCTACCCACCAAAGCAATCTGAAGTCTCACTGCCTTTGGCATAATAGAGATTGAGGCTTCATGTAGCACACAATATAACAGGTTAAGCTATCTGAGCCAATTTCTCCCTTTCCTAAGAGGATTATAACTGCAATATGGTATAACAAATGGTTGTGAATAAGCAAGATGGTACACCTGGACCTCCCCAAAAATAATCACCAAGCTGAATAGCCTCAAAACAAGTTTACTCTTTAAATACTGCTGAGATGAACAGAAACTAAATTCAAAATCCCAGAATTAAAAAATAAAAAATAAATAAATAAAAGGAAGAAGTAAAATTGCCAATGCTTTGACATGTTTAAGAAGTGCTAATATTTTCTAATTTTTAAAAAAGTTAATTAACATATAAGGTTTTCACTGTTCTCTTTTTTTTCCCTCTCTGGGGAAATCACTGAAAATGGAGTAATTCCATTAAACTATCGTCAGTACTTCCAAATGACATATTTCACCCTATTATGTGTATCTGTACTGCTTATTTCTGTGAAGAAGTATACTCTTTTTTTTTTTTTTTTTAAATAAACATTTTCTATGCAATTCAACTTTTTTCTAAAAGGAACACAAAGCAAATTGCCTGGGATGGGTGATAATAAAAAAAAAAAAAAAAAAAAAAAAAAAAAGAAAAAAAGGAAAAAAAGCAACACCATTTATTAATTTTGTATAAGTTCTCTACCACCCTAGAGATTCCTTGGAGGGGAAGAACATGTCTGAATTTCACCATACAGTGCCACAGGCACAAAGTGAGAGAAACTAAACAAGCACATCCTGAAGGGAGAGAAAACGCCTGCAGCAGCAAATGACCTACTACGTACCTCACTCACAGTTTTTTTGATGTTATAATTTGTTAATTTCAGGAAAAAACGACAATTACCCACAGTTTCAGTTTGTTCTAGCAGAACTATTAACTTTTTAAAGTTTTTGATCAAAATGACATATATCATTCAAAAGATCTGTGTATTTTCAAAAGATTACAATCTTGAGTAAATTTGCATGACAAAGTCTTTACTATATCTATTTCCTTATTACCTGAAGCAGCAATGTGCATTATTAGAACAGTACTAAACTATTTAAGGATGAAGCATATCAAATTTTTATTTGAATTCCTTTGCATTAAGGTTAATATTTTCAAGCTCAATGCACAGTAAGCAAAAGATAATTTTATTCAAATATGCTTTTCATGGTATGAATAAGGAAGTATTCATCTCCCTACTGAATTGGTAAGTCTTTTAAGTAATGATTCATTTGAAAAATCAACAGGGTATTGGCAATTTAGTGTAATATTAAATACATGCATATACCATACCCATAACGGCATACACAAAATACTGTTTTATGATATGTATTATGAATAGTACATTTATGCATT
>NC_139080.1:85591634-85714134 GCF_965140915.1 Aythya marila
ATGATCTATTTTAAATATTCAGTGTGTGTTCTTAACCCCATGTCTAGCTGGTGAAAAGAAGGCTTAAATGGTTTGGGAAAAAAATAAATAAATCAACTCTTCAAGTCACATTTACCCAAATAGCCTCTGTAGTAATTTTCTTAGGTCAGTGACAAAGTAAAAGCAGACTAACAAAATGTGCCACAGGGTTCTACAACAAGCCAGCTAGCAGAATGAAAGATGACAAAACAATCCTTAAGTAGCTTTATTTTATCAAAATTACGGAGCACACATAACTGTAAGAATGTAATATAAACAATTATTACAACAATGGTAATGCATCTTTATACATACATCTTCGAAAGGATGCACTAAATTCCAAAGGGTAATTGGATTTTCAGAACTGTGCCAGCGGTGTTTTTTTTTTTTTTTTTTTTTTTTCCCAGTTCAGTCATGACAGGGCCAGAAGGTAATGATACATCTGCCATGATGCAACAAGCAGACCTGTCTTCTGTCAAAAGTTGAAATCATAAAGGAATAAGCTGTCGTTAGCAACCTCTCTCCAAACAGTAGAGCTGTCATCTCATTGTTTTCCTTTGCTGGCATGGGGGCTGGTGTGGGCTTACATACCCTGTCAGTTGGTCTAAGCTTTTAACCTCTTATTGAATTTCAGACTTTGTAAAACTGCTATACATGTTATTATGTAATATCACCTATTTTCTGATCAATTAATAATTACTACCAAATAACTCTGTGACTTGTCCTCCTGTCTGCTTGGTGATCAGTATTCCAAAATAGTATTTGAGGGATCACCGATTCCTCAAAAAATGTTTAAAAAGGAGCTAAATACATTGATGTTTTTTTTTTTTTTTTCACCTTTTTTCTAGAGTATAGTGTATATATATATGGTTTTATGCCATGTATAAGCAATAATTTATTTAGTACTGTATTGTAAATGGCGTTTATATATCATGACATATCTCAAAAATAATACATCTCATTACTTGTAACACAAGTTTTCTTAATATTATCCCCATGAAAGGAGAAGATGTAAAAAAGAAGTTTTCTTTCCTAAGTACTTTACAGTGTCATTCGTCTTCTACCAAAACGAACATAAACAAATACATATATCAGATTCAGATAACTACTGTTTAAAAGAAAACAACATAGCATGTTCCTGTCCATTTCAGTGAAATTTTACTTCCAGAAAAATGCAAGAATGCCCAAATAAGATCATGATTTCTATGACACCGTAACTGTCTATTAATATATGCTGTAAAGGGAACATAAATATTATTATTCTACGTAAAAACTGTAATCACAGTGAAATGTCAACTGTGTTTTATTTCCAGAAAGCGTCACTTGCCTATCTTACTGAAATGTGCTAAGTACCTATAAACTATAAGACAAAATTTTAAAACGTAGGTTCTAAAATATAAACGCAAGAATAAAGAGGACTTTAACTATGTATTATTCCATGCTGAAACACAAGAAATTGAAGTTTGTAAGCAAGAATTCCTGACACTGTAGTTTAAACACTGCAATTTTTATTTTTTTTTGACAAAAATGTTTAAATATATCCTTTTGAAACCCCACTCATTTTTATAACATGGTAAGGCTAGAATGTATTTAGTAACATACCAGTTACTAAACAATACGGTTAATGAAATCACCTAAAAGTTACACTGAGTAACTTTACTACTGCTTTGCTACACCTGATAATTTTGTTCCCCTTTCAATACACTTACCAAACCAATGACATCTTATTGCACAATGAAGAAAGTAACCACCCTCAGCAATTCTCAGTAAATATTACCACCCTGTTAGCTTTATACAAATGAATGATATTAATCTGTGTGAATAGATCCAACATTCTGACAAAAATATTCTTAGGAACAGAAATTGTTTAGACAATGCTGTAGGAAGAATAGGATAAACACAAGGGAAAATATAAGATGAAAATCATGTTTTATCAGACACTAAAGAAAGATTTCTGCAGATGATGCCCATCTCAAGCCAGCCCTGTTTTCATCCGTTCATGGAAACTCTGATGGCGGGTGCTGCTGCATCTCTTTTGAAAAAAATCATCCAGGTTCTTTGAAGAAGCTTTTGTTCTAGTGCTATTACTCTTACGCCAAGCATTAATTTTCCTTTAAATAATAATAACAATATCTAAGCAATCTCAAAGAGATTGCTGAATTTGAAGCCTGGCAGAGATTCTTACTTGTTTCAAAAATATATATAATAAAAATCCAACAGCTTACAGTTGCTGTGGTTGAATTTCATTAGCATCCTTGGGTCCACAGCTCTAAGGTAACAAAAACACTGAATTTCCAAAGAAAGAAAGCATCCTTTTTTTTTTTTTTTTTTTTTTTTTCCTTCTACTTGGCAGTAAAGACTGCAGTAATTTGATGTCCTCTTTATTCCCCAGAGAAAGTATATTCCACATAAGAGGACTCCAAAACTCTTCTCAGTGTCCAAATGCAGGTAAGCTGAGGTCCTGTTTCCTCCAGGAGCAAACTGCCTCCCTAAATAGATGAGCTGTAGCTTCTCCCAGCAGACTTCAAAGCACAGAGGCAGCTTCTCTACCCACTACAGAAGGAACAGTACTGCATGAAGCAGTAGCAGCTGACTTTGGCATCCCTCCTTGCTTGCTCCATGCATCACTTCACAAAATACCACCTGTATCACCTGTACACCTCCCATCCAATTGTTCTGATCACCATCCATGTTGCAAGCACTCAACAACAAACCAGACAACCTAACCTCCTCCTCCCATAGCACCTGGTGACTGAGGACCTCACAGGGTATGGGAGCCTCTGAACAACCTAAACAAAATTCTTAATATTTGAGACCCCAAGTAAATACCCTCATCACAGAATTAAGTAATTTGGCTCTGTTTCTTATTATCTCCATTTGGCACTGCTGTAGTCACTGTATATATATCAAAATAAGTGACTGAGAAAAGACTGTCTCTATGAGACAGTGAATTACACATTTACTAAAAATTCAGAAGAGGTATTAAAATTATTCCTCTAATTTACAAAATATTTATTTATAAAAAGTTGAATAGCTTCAGTATGGTAATATATTTAAAGTGGAATAGACTCTGATTCCCAGAGGAAAGACTTGAACTTCTCTTGCATGTCAGATGACTGCTTTTATCAAAAATTTGTACTTCCCATTGCAGAAAGTTTCAGTAGAGAGGTTCTATTTTAACAAAACAACAAAATTATACCATTTTTATTTAGCACTATGTTTACAGGAAATTATCATCTTACAATATGTATGTTAGAATTGTTATTAATCATTTCTTACTGTTTTACTGCTTTATATTATCACATTTGTGTTTTCTGTACTTGTTTTTTTCTAAAATATATCTGATCGTACCCTGTTTTAATGCATTTACATGTCTCTCACATTCTGTACACTTTTCTCCCTCCTCCTTTTTCTACAATCTGTTCTGTATCCTGTTGCTTGTTTGTTCTTTTTCTTTTGTATTTTCGAGAAAGGCTTTTATGCTATCAAAGTTGAATTTCTAATCTAACACATTAATCTTATGTCCCTTACATAGAACCTTGTAGACTACTCCCAACACCTACTGCAGACAGAACTGAGTCTACACAATACAATCTGATATGAAAGATGGAAGAAGTACTACCTACAGGAATCACCCAGATTAAAAAAAAAAAAAAAAAAAAAAACAGTTTCTAGCTACTGGAAATCCCACCAGGATATTTCTCCTATTTCTCCTTGGATCTTTTCTGACCAATGTGTATCAGCCCCAAGCCACTAGAAATCTGATAAACTTCAAGCCTTTCCACTGCTCCCTGATTTCACACACGCTTTAAGACATGAGCTTTTTTTTTTTTTTTTTTTTTCCTTTTCTTCTTCTTCTTGAAAGTGCTGTGCCAGAAATATATGCTTTCTTCTGATTTTTTTTCTTCACCTGCTTCCTGGTTAGGAGTGCTACATCCATTGTCTACTAACACCTTCAGTTTTTGTATGTCCATTTTCATTTTTTCCAAGAAATTAACTGAAATTGTTTGCGGACTGTACACAGAGAAAAGCAGCAGAGAAAAAGATATAGTTTTGGCCTATTCTCCTTTGTTTTGTTTTTGTTTTATTTTAGGGAAAGTAGAGGTGTTGCAAATGTCTGTAAATTGAATATATTTCTGGACTAGTATCTGCACAAAAGTTGAACTATTACATTTGCAAGTTATTTTTTCAATTATTTTTTAGAAGTGAAAACCTAGTTGACAGCAAATGTTTTATATGAACATTTTGCACATTCACAACAGACCAGGGGAATTTTCAAATCCTAGATACTATTATCCACTTCCAATTCAAAGTTTATTATTAAAAAAATAATAATAAAATAAAATCCATATTTTCCTGTCATCAGCACTGTAATCTAATGCTTTGACAAGACTTACTGGTTTCATTCAAAGACGAGACCTCTTCTTAGAAGAAACACTGAAAGATCAGGGAAAACAATTCCTTCCTCCAAAGTGGCAACACTGCATGAGGAGTTATCACAACTTTCACTCAAGCCATATCTAGGCCAGTTATTTCGTTTCATATGAGACAGAACTGCCTAAGTTAGCTAGAGCACTGAACTCTGGAAAACCCAGAAATAGATGTAATTTTTATTATTATTAACTAAAAATCGGAGACCTTATACTCATTCTGTCATAATCTTCCGCACTTAAAAATCTAACCTATATGATCTGTACATGAAGTACACATGATATCGGCATGTAACTACCCTTCTCCTCTCTCTCTTTTTCTTTTTTTTTTTTTTACTTTAGTCAAAACATAAAGGTTCCAAATATCTTCACTGTGGTTTGATTTCCATAAAATACTGCTTTGTATATACCAGATGTATAATACTCACTGCAGTGAGAATTGGACATATATAATGCTATATTATAACAATAATATGAACATATTTAAAACAATATAATTTGATATAAATAACTTGATATGATTCATTTATGATATGATTTACGATATGATTCATTTATGTATGGTTCATTTATGATATGATTTTACATAAAAAAAATAATTGCAGATACTAAGTGTTTTACACATTTAGCATATGTGCCAGAATTTTACAAGGGACAAAAATACAGATTTTACAGTATCTGGAATTATTCAACTAAAGACTACAAATAAATAAATAAATACTTGTTAAGAAAGAAGAAAGTGTAAAGGTAAGAGCATGAAGTCCGATATCCTGACAGGATCAAATGACTACACTGTTTAAAATATTTTGTCATCAAACTGTTTGGTTATTTTCATGCGTATTTGAAAGAAGCACTCAAAATGCAGAAATAAAAAATCTGTTTTTAAGGTTGTACATTTGAGGGAAGAGCTCTGCTCTGTGTTCCACTGGCACAGCCATTGGATTTAAAAAAAATAAATGGGAAAAAGTGCCTGTAATTCTCCTCTCCTAGAAATACTCTCTTCAAAATTGGTGATTTAGGGATACTATCCCAGTCTTAAGTGCTCAACATCTCCTATTAGCCAAGACAGCACCATGTTTAGGAAAGAACAAAAATGAAGGAGTGTAAGCACCATGAGGAAAATTTAAGGAACTGTATCTCTCCAACTTTCTTGGGAAAAGTTCTGGAACTCACTCCAGAAATTAACCTCCTACACTTGACTCACCATATACACCTGTATCATACTCTAGAACCATGAAGTATTTTTGGATCTGTCTCTGAGTCTTAGTGAATATTTTAAAGTCAAGTGCAAAAAATTCAACTTTATGTAGTAAAATGTGCAACAATCACAGTGACAACACTGCTACTAAGAATAACTTAGTATATATAATTGAAATAGTAAATTTTAAATAGGCTTTTCAAATGTTTACTGGAGGAAGTTTCATTTAGGTAGTATGATGTGAGGGTTGCATTATATCTACAAAGTTCCATGTTAAAAATACTACACAAATTGTGCAGTGTCTCTCACATACATGCAAACACAACAGAATAGTGTCCATAAAATGTAAATGTTTTTAACTGTCAAGTATTGATAGGTGAATCAGAATGAATCAGTATTCAGTGCAAAACTGAAAAAGACTGTGCCTCTAATAAATTCAGTACAAGCCTAGCAAAAAAGCCTGCTGTTATCATGAAAGCTCATGTTATCATAAGATTACAACAGACGTTGAGTGAGAATACGTACAAATTTAATGAAATGTAAAAGAAAACACTTCAAATCATAACAAATTTCTGTAGTGCCTTCTATTGCATCTCATCGCCTGTTAAGGGCTCTTGTCACGTTAGCTGCCATATTAAACTACATGGCAGTGCCATCACAATATGACATAAAACAAATTTTTTGTTTTACTGTAAGAGAGAAACTTGCTTCTATTAGACAAAAGTTCTGAAAAAAAAAACAAACCCAACCAACAAGCAAGTATTTGCATCACAAATAAAATGATCACACAGGGAAATGGAGAATACTGATTAATAAATTAAAACATCCTAGATTCATAGCTCTTTATATATGAGTACACATACGTATACAGACACAACTGTACATACATGTACATACACTTTCACTTACCTCAACGGCTCTCTTTATGTATGGTATCTGTGTGCCACTGTCCAGATCTTCGTTAATTATAAGTCTCCTAGCCCACTGACCTGCTCTGACAACACCGCTACCATGAATTAGGACCAACAGTTTGTCAGGATTTGTTAAGGCATCTTCACTCATAAAAATAAAGCTCTTTGGTTCACTCTCGGTTGCATCAACCTGCAATTACAGCAATACACACTTTTATGCACCAATAAAAAATTTTAAAAGAACATCTGTAGTTATAAAGCTAGCCCCCAGGACTGGTATCAAAACTTTCACCCTTTAACAAATAACTTGTGTGTATATATATATGTTTTTTATATATATAAAGGACTATATATATAAGGACTAATGTGTGCCCAGCACTAAAGAAAAATAAAGCAGAAGCTAATATTTATGCTATTTAACTTTGAACCATAAAAACATACCATGCTTTAGAACAGTTATCCAAGAGAGACTTAAACTTACTGTATCCAAACAAAAGGAGGAGGGAAGGGGAAAGGTGGGTGTTAAAAAGTATGCTAAAGCTTATTTAGAGAAATTTACTAGTGAAAGAGAGAATCCATAAACGAACAACCTCTGGGGAAAAAAAATAAAAATAAAAATAGAACTCAACAACAAAAAACAAGTAATTTGTCATCTCTGTTATGCCTGAAGCAACAATGAAAGTCTGATATAATATGAAAAACCTCCTAGAGTTCCATCTCAGCCACCTCAAATACCCAATAAGCCATGTATGAAGCAGCATGGTAAATTTGCCTATTATAAATTTAATAGGATGGGCCAAATAAAATATAGAAATCCAATTTGGATTTAAATATTGGCTTCATTAAGAGTCCTGCACCAGGGTCAGTGCTTAGTTACTCTACACTAAGAACAGATCAACAAGCAGATTTGATATTGCGTAAACCATGATCTAATTCCAAGTTTTGTCCTTACTCTAGAGAATAAAGGTACACTTTTTGCTCTCTCTCTATATAAAAAAAAAAAAAAAAAAAAAAAAAAGGAGGTTCTATAAAACAGGCCCGTATTTGGATTAACAAGCCTGGCTCAAGGCAAAAGAGTGATGCTGGTGGCTATCCATTCTTCCTTTTCTCCCACATGAATGCAAAGGAGAGGACAGAGCATGGAAAACTCTTTACCCTCCTGTGCTCCTTACCTCACGGCCCACACAGGTTAACTATATGGCTGCTAGGAATAGCCTTGTGTTGCCTTACACCCTGCAACAGTGATGAAATCAAGCTTAAGAAGATGCGAGCCTTACGCTGAGAAAAGGGAACTGGCTACTTGGAATGCTTCAGCTTTTCTCTCATTCCTGGGTATGTTTTCTGATTCACCTTCCCTCTGGAAAAGGTAATTCCATGTGAATCTTCTTAAGGCCTTTTCAGGCTCTTTTAGGCCTTGCTTTTTTTTTTTTTTTTTTTTTTTTTTTTTAATGAAGCTAATGAGTTTACTTGAACAAAAGGAGTTCCTAACTGGACGAACATTCAGCATCTGCCGCAGGACTGAAGATCTTATGCCCTGCTCCAAAATGATATAACATCTCAGGTATCCCAACTTCCACTGTCTACAACAGGAAATGTACTTGTCTTCTGTCACACTTTGTGTGAAAACGTAAAATGTGGCAAAAAGCAAAAAATCACAAAAAAAATCTCTTGAAAAGAATTTATAATATATGAATATAACTGTATCCTACACTGGGGATAGAGTCGGATCACATTGCCACTTCTGAAGTATCAGTGCTGATTTATTAAAGTAGAAGATGCAAATACTTAGACAATGCTAAATTTAAAATAGTAATGAGGTAATGATATGAGCTAATTGTCTTTTGGCACATAAACTGAATGCTTACAACATTATAATTAAGAGAAACCACTGTGAATTTGTACTTCAGACTAACATATAACTAAACTGTATGTTTTAGTATTTATGAACCAATTTTTTGTTCATTATTGAGGAAATACCAGCACCTGTAATATGTAGGAGAAGACACAACATAACTAGTTCACATTTTCGCAGTTATGCTGATCTACAAGTTAAAAAAAATATCTATCAAGCTACTAAAAAATAACCCTTCGTTCCCTTCCTCAACTTTATTACATCTGGAAACTTTCTTTTCTTCAAGCTAATTTCTCTTCAAACAGTAGTAATTCATTAAATCACCTTTTCACTAAAGAATGCACATAAAGGTCACTCTTGTGCACAACACTACTTTATTGACAAATCAACGTAGAATATCACTTAGTGTTAGACACACTGAGTCCATGTAAAATAATTTATTTTTATTAGCCACTTGCACTTCTGGAGCTACTCATGATCCTTTGTTGAAAGACAAATTGAATAAATTCAGTAAAATGTGGAGCTTCAATTTGTTTAATTTAACAACTTAATTCAACTTTATTATTCATTTCCAATAACAACCTTCCAATAATTTGTAGCTAAGAATGTCAAACCAATCTATATTCTGCCGATAATTTACTGCTTAAAATTACTGTTAAAGTTTAATTTTCCTTTTCTCAGATTTATTTTTCCAATGCACAACTATATGCTAAGTTTTATGAATGTCTACAGTTATGAGGAATTCTCTGATGAGTTATGCACTCTACAGACATAATGAAGTTCTTACAGTTTTCAAACAGTGAAGTAATTTTTCCATGAGTTCCATCTCTGATGAGCTATCACATGATGTAGTAGTACCAGTGTATAAAATATTTCAACTGCAGACTAGTTGGTAATTTGCAAAGTTGCTATCAATACTTAGGGTAACAACAAAACACACTGGAAACCCAGTCTTATTTCAACCTCCATGCTAAGACTTTAAGTCATTATGACTCAATTTTCAGATCTCAGCCATCAGCAGCTTAAGACTCATCTAGGCTCTAGGGGTCCTTAATTCTGCCCACTTATAGTTTAAAGTTTGAGATTGCTTCAGTTCAAAATTTTAAAGGGAAAAAACACTAATATCTTTCTTACACATATTAAGAAACACCATAAAAGACATATACTGAGAGCCTACAAAGAGGTGAAACAGGCGTACCTTGAGACTGGAGGCAAGAACAGGGCAAATAAACAGAACAGAAACTGAAGAGTCAGAAAGAATGTAGGAATTATGATCAGCAGGTGTAGGGAGAAAACTGGTCATTCGTGATGCAAGACAAAGAAGTTTTCTGTTAAGTTGTTCTGCATAAAGATCACTAACTCACTTATGTTATAGTCTTCACAAAACTGAATTTCCTTCTTTCTTCTTTTTTTTTTTTTAAGTGAAAACTATTGATCAATACTACAAGCTGCTAATTAGCAATTCGTGAAAAAAAAAATTCACCAGTAACTACAACTAAATTAAACTACAACTAAATTAACACACCTACATCTAAATTAACGCACCTGAAACTGGTGAAATTTCAAAAAAACAAGTATTGACCTGATTTGGGTAACAAAATAACCAAAAGGGATAAGCCGTGGAGATAAGAGACCATTGTTTCTCACAGAAAAATAGTTCTTGGCTTTCTAGTAGATCAAGAGAACTACTGAATGAAGTTTTATCTATTGAAGTGAAAGAGCAAAGCATTGACAAGTTAGAAGGTTCTGCAAAGTGAGACCTTTCAGTACCATCGTCAATAAAACATGTTGGTGATTATTTAAACTTCCATCTCAGGCCTTCCCAGAAGCTGTTAAAGATGCATTTAATTCAGAAGCACCCTTTATTTGTCCTCAACAGCTAAAGAACAGCAAAGATCAATCACTGATTATGCCATTAAAACCAGAGAAATACAAAGGCTTCATCTGGATAAAAAACCTGCAGTCTTCTTTGTACTAATAATATAACCTTCAATGGAGCACAAAATGAGAAATTTAAAAGAAATAATTGCACTGCTTCTCCCTGAATATGAGTTTCTTCATTTAAATTTTCAAGTCCAGTCGCAGATTTTGAACATTAAAAGAACTACAATATTTTACACTAGCAATAACATCTAAGCCTCTCCGGAGGAAAAAAGGTTTGGATTTACATTTGGCATAGACGCTAAAGTAATAAAGCAACAAGCAAACTTTCCAGATTCCCAAACTGTTCTTATTTTTGTATCTGAAAGGAAATAATTGAGTCCAAAACTGAAAATGTCACCTGAGAAAGTAAAATAAAGACAGCGGAGTTGGACTTTGTCCATGACGTGGAGGAAATTAAGTAAGATGAGCGAACGTGAATGCTGTCATAGTGAACCTCTGGAGCACAGCATTTCAGTGCACTACTAAAATCGTATTGGAAAAAAATGTACTCCACTTAACACAGTCCTGAAATACATTTCTTGTATTCAAACATTATTACACCATCAACTTTGTAATGAGCTGGCAGAAAAATAAAGGCCAGTACACCAACTTTCTGATTGCCTTGTGACAAAGTTTGTGAAGAATTATTCCAAATTTACCTCTGAAATACTTATGTAAGGTGTTTACAACAGTGGCCACACTGGTCAGGATAAGGGTCCCAAGATGCTTTTTCTGTCAGATCACTTAGGGGAATAAGTATGAGAAAAGAGTATTTATGGAATGATTCTTCCCTCTTTTTGGCAACCAGTGACTTTGGAGCTTCCTGATCCAGAGTTTGTTCCTGGACAAGCAAGTATGATAGTTCAATGTACCTGTCACACCTTAACACCGTCAAATGTTTTTTTTGAATGCATTTGTACCTTTCTCCTTAATAGTATGCTGTGGCAATGAGTTCCACAGTATAATTGGGACCTTTATGAAAAAAGGTACTTCCTCTCTTTCAGTAGAGATCTCCTGCCTGATAATTTAAACTTGATGCCCCTTAGCTCCTCTATTATGAAAAAAAGTGAAAAACCATTCCCTATTCATCTTCTCTACACCTTTCATGATTTTATAGATTTGTCATATTCCTTCCTCAGTCATCTATTTTCCAAGCTGAAGAATCTTTCTGTCTAATCTTTCTTTGTCTGAAAAGGATTTCATTCCTGTGATCATCCTTGCAACCCTCCTCTGTATTTTTTTTTTTTTAATTCTACATATCCTTTTTGATATGGTGTCCAGACTCCACGCAGTGTTCAAGATGGGGGCCCACATAATGAGTGGAATGATGATGTTTTTCTGTTTTGTTCTTAACACTTCATAATTCCTAACATCCTATTTGCTTTGAGGGTTTTTGACTGCCATTGAGCATTAACTGATGTTCTCAGAGAGCTATTCACAATCACTCCAAGATCTTTCCTGAGTAGTAATAGCTCATTTAGAGGCCACCATTGTGTTTACAGAGTGAATTCTTTTCCCCGTAATTTCACATTTACCAGAATTGAATCTCATGCCATTTTATCATCCAATCATTCAGCATCATGAAATAATGCTCAAACTCATCACAATCAGCTTTAGATATCAGTATTCTTTATTATTTTAGAAAAAAATCAGAAAAGTTATTTACATTCTATCAATTCCTCTTTCCTTTTATTTACAAATATGTTATCAGTGCAGCTCTTAACAACACTGCATCAGTCAAAACTTTTCATCTGTGAAGTATGAATACCTTTTTTTTTTTCCTTTTTTTTTTTTTCTTTCTTTACCTTTTAGCCTATTATTAACTCATAACGGGACTCCTTCTTACGCCAATGCAGTGTCTTCTTTAGAAGCACTCTGCAAGCTCGTTGGGAGATTACTGGAAATCCAGGTTTTCTTTCATTGACAAGATCTTATGATTTTCAGGCTGTCAGTGCACTCTAGCCAATCTTTTAAAATGAAGGCTGTACTGACTTTTGCCCCAGTATATTATTTCTTCCTGATACACAGCTCTAGGAATCTCTCCTGGAACACTTCAAAAATCATCATATACTTACTTTTTTTTCTGTGCCTCTTTTGAAAGTAGCTGATCTGATCAGTAAGTTATACACTAGTTTGTTGTGCTTCTTAAAGAACCTTGGGCTTAAAAAACATCTCATCCAGGAAGCTGACTACTGTACAATAAATCCATTCATTCTAAGATCTCTTCTACTGACATGCCAATTTGAGACAGTTCCTCAGAATGATACCCGGTTTCAAATAAATAAATAAATAAATGAGTGTGGTGTGAAAACCTCTGGATAGTTACTACTGGAAATAATCATTTTAATTGTTCTCTGAGCATTCCTCAGCTGAGATCTGGAGCTGAGCATTCCTTTTGCTTGCAGCTCATCTATTGGTCTCATCAGCTGTTTTATTAATAACTTTTACAAATTTAACAAGCTCTTCTAATCTAATTTTTGGGCAATCTTATTGTAATTTTGTATCTAACATAGCTAACCAGCAGTTACACCCCTTTTTTCCTCACTTGCATGGGGCTTACAACTGCTACAAACCATCTTACTATTTCTATTAGCCTCCATTATTAATTTAAAATAAATTTCCTCGTGCTGTTCCTTGGAACTTGTTGGGTGACTTAACCATAGCCTTTAGACAGCTCTCATTTTTCACCTTCTGCCTCATTTTTGTAGTTTTCTTCACAATCTAGTTTTGATTCTGGTAACGGCTTCCTATGAATAAGAGCCATTACTGAAGAATGGGATTCATACCTTGTGCCAAATTTTCCACACTGCTCAGAATTAAATGGGTGCATTGTGAGTTCTTCCTTCACTCCAAAATGCAGTGTACTCATGACACTTTGCAAAAACTGGAATATGTTGGAGAATGGTTTAAGTGTACTACTAACAAACTCCATCAGTAGATCAGTGATTACTACACAATTTGTAATTAAGAGTAAATACAGATCACTTCAACAAGAGCTATACAAGGAGCTATTCTCCCAAGCTAGACACACAAATCTCAGAGTAGGGCAGAAGAGAACCCACAGATGTGACGAAGGTGAAGGCAGTATGGTGCTACTTTTTTGAAGCTTAACTGTGCACATAGGTATTGCAACGTCTTATTACATACAAAGTTCCATAGCCTCAAAATTTGGGCACATAAAAGTTTAAAAATGACAGCTTCCTGGTTTCAGAGTGTGACATTGCTTGAGGAAGTCTTTTGATGCATTACCACTCTGGAATACAGAAGCATTCCTGGACCAAAACTTCCCCAGTGGAGAAAACTAGTTGTGTAGAGAAGTTAGAGAGCTCATGCCAAGCACTGCATCAGGCAGGCTGTCACAATGAGCCCAATCCTCTCCTGTTCATGCAGAGAAATCTGAAGCAAAGGAAGCTTTCTCAGGTGGTCTCAGGACAGGGGTGCAGCAATATTGGGCTTAGCAGCTGCTGATCCCCTGCACAGTCCTGTGGAGCTCCCAGACACTTCTGCCCTGATGATGAAGACGTTGGCAAAGCCTGGCCAGGAAACTCTCAGCAGCTGGGACAGGTTATCAAAACATTCCCTGAACAATGCTTGGGGAATGGAAAAGGGAATTGCAAAATGTTATAGAACTATGAAAGTAAAAGGAAATTTGCTTCCATACCTGAAATGGCTTTTTCTCTGCTGAATAGGAGGGGCTGGCTGAGAACAGCTCTAGTGGAAAAGCTTCTCAAATACCACATGAATTCTTTAGAATAGTGATGGAAAACCTACACAGCACGGTCACACTACTGTCTCCCCACAGAATATAAAAATACCCAAACAACATCATGTTCTTGCATACACTTATAGACAGCAACACTCTCACGTGCTGTCTGGGGACTGCTTCATCACTTCTAAGGGCTGATCAAGTGTTTTCACCAAACAACATCTACACTTTATAGCACATACATGTTATAAGCTCCTGAAATTGTGTGTTTAAAGAAATTATAAAGTAGACATGGATCAGTTGACTGAGACTCTGTTTTGAGTTTATTACTCTGTATGTAGAGACACCTGTCTTTAGCTCTGGGAACCCATCTGTAGAGGTCTCAAAGCATTCACAAATGTTTTCCAAAAATTTTGTGGTTCCTCTACCAAAATTAGCACATTCTGGAGTCTGTCAAGGCAAGGAAGGCTCAGCTAGAGAAATCAAGCACATGAGAAGTCAGGCAGATCCATCTCTCCGAATGCACACACATGCTGCACGTGAAGTCAGCGTCCTGAGACGACACCATGCAGAGGCCGGGCACATCTTGTCTTTATCTGAACTCTGGATTGAAGTCTCTGCTTTTCACAGATCCAAGCAAACAGCATCTTCAAAAATATTTATACTTACCGGGAGAGTTACTTTTTTCAAATGGCATTCCTTTTCCAGTAGTCCATAAACATATTTAGTAATAATCTGTAAGAAAAAAAATAACAGACCACAAGAAAAAGAAAAGCAAACAGAAGTTAAACCACCTACAGTAATGACATATCCAGGCAGACAACTTAAAGGCTAGCTAGTGAAACTTGTAAGCACTTGCATATGTTTTGCCACGTATCTGAATTCTTCGCTCTACAACTAAGTACAGAACTTAGGGATTTATACAAAATGGTCCTCTCTGGCTCTCAGCAAAGGCTGCTTGTCAGTACAAAGAAATTGTAACTGTACCTGTGAATCCATCACCTGCTGCTGTGTGAATAATTATGTGCCTCAAAACTAAGGATTATAACCAATTAATATATACTCAGGGGTACAAGAAAGGCTCTCTTTTGCAAAGAAATACTTTAAAAGCATTTTTTCCATAAGCAGGACTCCTGAAACCCTCTCCCCTGCAGGTTCACTTCATGAGCTACATGGAGAGCAGATCTTTAGTCACCCTCAGCACAAGTTGCCTTGCCATTTCTATTCACTGAACTGGGGAGGGATGGGTCAAAGGTGTTCTAAATAGAAAAAAAGCCCAACTGATTCCCCAGTATGGGGGAGTTTAAGTCTCTTGTCTGTATGTAGAAATAAAATTGAAATTTTAGACCTGAAACAAAAGGAATTATTTCAAAGAGCAACCAAAAAATAAAAAATAAAAATCAACTTACTTGCAACCAAAGAGTTGCTGTCTCAAACGTAACCAAGTTGTTCACACTTCAAAGGTTTGCCTAATACCTAGGGAAATTTTTTCTTCCTTATATATTGTAAGAAAATGGAGATGCAGATGGAAGAACTTTCTAACTATTATTAATTTGGGAATTAAGCTGTGAAACAAACTAAAGTGCTTTGTCCATATGGGGCTGTAAAAATGGTTCGGAAGTAACTGCCTGGATTTCACTGGCTACAGAAGTTTGAAAAAAAAAAAAAAAGTCAAATTAAAGAGGAAAAAAAAAAAAGCTCATTAAGAGCCTCAAATGGTGCTTGCCTTCCCTTTAAAGCTTGGGGAACTATGTTTAAATTCCAGACAGGACAAGATCTAAGTCACGAAATATTAATCTAAGAATATCTGGGTACAAACCCAGCTGGTATTCTTTAGTCCAACCGCTCAAGGCCACAATTACTGCCATCTGAACCCGCAGCATATTAAGCCACAACAGAAACAGTGCTGTAACAAAGCTCTCAAGTGATGGCATCTTAACAACGCACTATGAACAGAGCAAGTAGGAGCCAGGGTATCATAAACTTCAATTTTAATTTTCCTAATGCAGAATTACCAAATAAAGTTTCAATGAAGTCCAAAAGTTTTCATTATGTACATGTGAGCAAGCACACTATGCAAACGTTTGGAACATACTTGAACGAATTAGAAGTACTGATGGAAGCTAACTAAAAAAGTTGTACCCCACCCCCGCCCTCCTTACCCCCCACTACACAAAAAAAAATAATAAATCTTTATTAGGATTCTGTGAATTCTTTGCTCAAATATGTTCATTGATAGAATTATGTTCAAAAAACTTTATGGTTTTAAAGAAAATCAGTCTTACTGAACATTACTATCTACAGGGAAACTGCATTTGGAGAAGGAATTTAGCTGTGAGCGATGAGTTGATTTAAGACATGTTTATCCCCAGAGCAGTATGTTAGGAACATGCATACAGTCTAATTTTACCTTCAGGGCCAAACTTTTTATGGTTCACCGAAATCAACTGCAGTGTAATGCCAACAAGTAAAGCAGTTAAGTTCCTGCAGTCTCAGATGCTGATGTTGTACAGACATTAAAAAGTGTGTAATGATAATATGGCCTCAAACGTAGAAATTTTGTTTTTCACTCTAAACCCAGGCATCTCCTAACCATCAAAAATACTAGAAAACCTGGAAGAGAAAAAAATTGCTACAAAGAAAATATATTTAGACACCACTTGCAAAAAACTACTCTTTTTTTTTTTTTCAGCTATGTGTTACGTATCTATTTCTTCTATTCTCTCTTATCTATTTAGACTGTGATGACTTCAGGGCAGAAGCAAACCTTTACTGATTTTTTCCAGGGCCAGACTCAATGGGGCTCTGATCCTAACTGGCTCTTTATGCACTACTCTAGTATAACAAATAGTGATAACAGCCTTAAAAAGGGAATGGCGAAATCAGGAAAGCACTCTCCTGTATGGCAAAGACCTAACCTAATGAAAAAGAAAAACAAACAGACAAACAAACAAACAAAAAAACACATGAAGAAAGCTACAGTAGGATGGAGTTTCTAATGCAAATAGTGAGATTCAGGCAACTCAGCAGTTGGATGGTCTCCAAGGCTGAGACAGACTTGAAGAAAAACTGCTGTATCCCAGTGTATCTAAGTCCACAAGAGATTTTTTTTGTCAGCGGGAGATGGACAGGTTCAGGGATATCTCAGCAATGGCTGGTGCACTGTCAGCTTGAAAGGATGGAAGGTGACACAAGATTTCCTGAAGTAGCACCAAATCCCTGAATTTCCCACATCTGAAAACATCATCGTCTTGTGATTTTATGGTTGCTCTGTAATTCTGAAAAAAAATATATACTTTTTTTTTCTTTTTTTCCTTTTTTTTATACTAAGGAGGGAAGGGAAGTGCGCTATGTTATTTATTTAGTAAAAATCAAGTCTTACTACAACAAATCTAGACCATTTAAATAGCCAGTACATCTTAATATTATCAGTTTATGTATACTGGTACAATCTTTAAGATATGAAAATTGTTGCAGAATCCTGGTTTCTTGAATGAGAAAGTGAATATGACTAGACTCTATGAATTCTTCTGGACCAACTATCTGTCATACAGTTGCTTGGGACTGGAGGTATTGTCACTCATCCAGTACAAGCCATTCTCATGGCAAACTGTAACACTTGCTAGAGAGCACTAAGCATTTTACTCAGATCAACCTGAATATTTTTGGTTTTTATAAAGTTTTTCCAGCTCGTGAGGTGTGCCAACAGTGCAAGCAGTATTCTGCACTGCAATTGCAGGTGACAAGGCTGCTGGTGAGCGAGCAGCAGCAAGTGTCTAAGATAGAACAGGAAAAAGAAGCAAGAGTGAGGCCTGCCCAGAGCGTGTGAAATCAATGGCATCAAGAAGAAAGGAGGAAAAATGGTTGCTCTCGTTCTTCATATTTGTTGTACAAACACTGGGAGCCCAGCCTTCTCATTGCCTGCAGTGAGAACTGGGCAAAAAATAAACACAAAAAACAAGGCAAATCCCTGCCTCTCATCCCCTATTCTGATAGCATGGGAAAAATCCTTCCCCACCACAAAAAAATGGTTAGCCTAGCACTCTCACTGCCCAAAAACATATTAAAACTGAGAACCGAGAAAGACTTTGCTTCAAGTACAAAGTGGTCCTCAGGGAGGAAGCTAAATGGCTTGTACTTCAATTTCATTTCAGTGAGCTGAGGAGCCAACATCCCACTTTCTGTAAGCCCAAGGATTTTCAGCCATCAGCAGTGTTACAGCTTTTCTTATGTTTGCTGGACCAGAAGAGTTCCTAGAACAAAGCTGGGCTGCTGAGAGAAGGGACCACAGACAACCGAGTGCAACACATCTCAATCAGTAAGAACAGCAAACTACCCCACTCTCAGGTGCACTAAAAATACAAGTACCTAAGTTCTCCTATCATTTCCTTGCAATGGTTCCTCTTCGTCTACTGTGGACTGCATTGAGAGCAGTAATACATGTTGGTCAGGACAGGAATCAAAGTTTAATGTTCACTGTTGCCTTTCTGAGGAATTTAAATGAATGTTTTAAGTAGGATCCTTTAAGTAGGATCTGAACAGTGTAAATATCTCCAGAAGTACTTTATCAAAGTACTTATGGCCACAAATATGACATCTGTGAAGTTCAAAAGTCTGATGCATAATTTCAGGATAGGTCTACGTTGTGATCAGTACAATATACTGTATTTCTAAGAGGACTCAACCAATGGTATCAAAAGACATCAGTGATGTAAAATTAAATGCCGACAGCTAGTTGTTGACAGAAATAAGAAATACAGATAGGAGATAACCCAACAAAGATAAATTTAATCCAGTTCTCTTACATGGATACACAACAGAACTCAATTTAATTACAGAGCAATTCAATTGATGGCCTGGACAGATAGCAAAGAAGATAGCGACAAAGAGAGAACACCACAGAAAGAGAAGAAACACCGTATCTCATTTTTAGGCAGAGTATTACTCTTGCATTGCTAAACATCTTTAACAATGGCAGCAAAGACAACAATGTTCCATGCAGTCTACAGAGCAAAACCAAAACTGCAAATGGAAACGTAGCTCTGGTATGTGTAATTGTAGTAGACATTGATTGGGAAGGCCCTGGCTTCATATGACTTCTGTTCTTCTAAGATTGTATTGTTCACGTAGAGGACTGTTTTCAATTGCCAAGAAGCACTGAAAAAATCTGTTAGCAGCATAATTTGTAAAATCTTTGCAACCATGCTGAAGCCAAGTGAGCAAAAGATCAATACTTGCATACAACAGTGTGAAACTAGAAATTAAAGAATAAGAGCCATTGAGACTAGTTACAAAGATACTGAAGTACTGAAGCCTAAACACGATTATAAGTGTAGACAAATACAAAAGAGACTCTTCAGAGCAGAGTCAGATGTGATATGTATTGAACATCTTTAAATAGCAGAGGTCTGGAAAAGAGGGCAACCAAAAGCCTGCCTACAGAGCAAGATGGCAACTCAGCTTAAAATAATATACCACAAATTTGAATTGAGTAAGAAATGGAAAGAAGCATTGCAGCCAATATCAAAAATTTTAAGAACCAGCTTGACATGCACAAGGAAAGGCAGAAGTGGAGCTGACCCAGCGGTGAACTTTCCCATAAGAGAGATAGCCAGGTATACAGATAACAGGTCACAACTCACTGACTTGTTTTGTAACACCTGCATTCTCATCCAGAGGAGCTGTTTGAGCACATACCACATCAAAAACCATGCTGGGATGCAATGAAGTGCACTGAGCCTTGCCAGTCAGGCCCCCTCCCTGCTGTGCTTCATAACTCAGGTTCTCTGAATTCTTGTTTTCCCTGAGTGGTTGCCCTTTCAAAACCAGACACAGGTCACTGTCCACCACTATATTATGTGTGCAAACAGGACAGCAAACCCACTGCAGAGGAGAAAAAGGAACGAGAATAAAATAAACTACTTTCCCAGAATGAGTTCTCTGCTAAAAACGTGTTAAGAAAATGTCATCTAGGCCTGTGTGACGTGCGGCCTTCTGCTTCTAAATCAGCGCCTACCGGTACCGACTGGAAACCATTACCACGCTCAGGGATTCACGGCAGATGTGAGGAGCCCTTTGGGTAGCGCAAACCACAAAGACTCTTTGAAGACAATCAGACACCACATGTCCCTCCCTGCTCCCATATGTGCTCCCCTCGTGACCAAAACACCAGCAACCGTGGCCGATGGTTGGTGTGTGGTTAGCACATGACAAGGAACGAAGCACGCGTGGCACGACAACGGAAAACACGAATTATGGCCAGCCACACGACAGAGGGCAGATCACAAAACCCTGACGAAAGGATAGGGGAGTCCAAGCTGTTAAAACAAGTTGCCCACACCTCTGCCTGCTCCTACACACTTCTAAGCAGATTTCAGGGGAAAAAAAAAAAAAACAAAAAAACACACACACACAAAAGTATCAAATTATTGATTAAATATATTACTCTTGTGGACAAGATCCAGCTGGATGGGTCTCAAATTCCCACTTCATGTTCCTTGTTCGCAACGGCTCCAAAAACAAATAGCACCCCAACTCCACGACTGCTGTTCATCACCACTTTTCATCGCCCCAAGGGCTAAATGAGACATAACCACTCTCTTACAGTTATTCTACTTCACATCCAGACTGAGATACACTGGCAATGACACACTTGCTCAGTGGACAGAAGTCTTCTGCCTCCAAACACGCCCATTCATGAAACAACACTCCTTAAACACCTCATCAGACCACTTGTTCTCATTCATTTTTCAAGAAAGTTCTCAAGATATACAAAAATGCAGAGTAAGACAATTTTACCTAAAGGTTTTTATTACTGTCCGAATTTGTCATAATCATGTAGATGCTAAACTTAAAATTAAGTAGGTTGTAGCTCATAAAACATGGATGGTGTGGCATTTTCCTTTTTGCCTGACCTCCACTTTTATCATAAGGCCTGTTGTAAGCAAGGCTAAACGCATTCCTGCTGTACTTATTATTCTTCTATTAACCTTGTGAGTTAACTATAACCTCAGTTTAATCTCTTAAATGAATGTGTGGTAAAGAAAAGCATAGAAAAAAGGGAAAAAAATTACAACTGAAAAGGCTTTCCTCAAAAGCACTGAAATGTGACCATCTCTACTTCTACAATAACTTGTTTGGATACAATTTGCTATGCTTTAAGTTGAAATAAAGAAAAATGCAAGTGTTCCTTTCCTTCAGAGAATGCACAGAATTCAACCTTTAGGTTCAATCATTTGTCAATTTTCACCCTGTGACAGGATTGCACTTAAAATGTTCAACATTACCAGTTTGCCTGACAATTCTACATATAGACCAAAATCAACGTCATTTGCCTTTCTTTTTTTCCTAAAGTAGTATGTTTGACTTGACATTGCACACTACAGCAAAAGAATTGCTGTCAGCTTCCAAGCCCTCTTAAATGTTTCCAACCACCCATTCAGCACTGACTTACAGCCTTCGTGAATCTAACTTAGATAAAAAAAAAAAAGAAAAAAAAAAGATCTTTCACAGATATAGAAAGAATACTATTTTTAAATAATTTAAATTCAACCTCTGAGATTAGAAAATTACTATTAATACTGGTGGCCTAAAAGCTCCAAGGCTGTATATGCAGTTGGGGGTTTTATCACTGATCTTAAGAATAACCAAGTATAAACTACAAGAAGCAATACCATGACTATGTGATCCATTACCAGTACACATAATGTTTTTTTCTTAGTTTGTACAATTTGTCTTCTAAATCATAATAAGCATTTTAAGGGCAAAAAGAGAAAATGAGCAAGAGAAGGAAACAATCCTTATAACATACAGTACTCAACCTACAACTTTTTTTCCTTTTTGCAGGGTAAGAGTGGCAACGCTCAGTGAAAAAATGCAAAATGAATTCCAACTGACTGCCCTGCAGCAAATCTCAAGTGGTGGGACTGACCCGGGGCTTGCTACTGTGGCTGCCATTGCCTTGGTTGAATGAGCTTTATTTTGACCCCGGAGTGACAAACCTGCCAATAAGTAACAATGAGAGATGCAAAGGAACTTTTTGACATACTGTTCTTGGATACAGACTTACCTAAGAACTAGGACAAACAAAACAAACAAACAAACACAACACCCAAACATCACTATGCCAGAACAAAAAATCCTAAAAGCTGAATGAACTTTCTAAAGGCTCTGCTCATTGCAAGCTAAAAAATAAATAAATAAGTAAAAATCAATGATATTTTACAAATCCACAAAAGAGCTCACTTGGATTATAGTGTGGGAGAACAATTCATTAAGATGGAATTGACATTACGTCTAAGGGATTTCTTATGTTTTCTGCTGAAAGCAATTCAATTCAATCTCAGTACATGGGTGTGATATTCTAGATTTTAAGTTGACTGATCACAAATAAGATCTCAGGATCTTTTGAGAGAATTAAATGAAAAACAACAGGGATTTGTCATGAATGCAGCATATACTGTTGATGTGATTTGACCTAACGTTTTGTTACATGGTCTTTGCTGACACCTGTTGGTTTATTTTTTGTTTGTTTTTTTTTTTTTCTTTACCTTTTCTTAAAAAGAAAAGAAAAGAAAGGAAAAACAACTCTAGTTTCAGCATTCACTTAAAAATTATTTGGCTTCGTAAGCTGCCTGATTAAATAGCCCATCTTATGAAAATTCTGATTTTTTTTTTTCAATATACATATATATACATCTGTATGTGTCAGTATAAAGCAGAGGCTTCATTCAAGCACCTTGCACTAGAAGCAGTTAAACATCAGCAGAAAGCATCACATCTATACACAAACTGAGGTGAAACACAAAGGGATTAAAAGGTTGCAAAACAAAGAAGGAAACTAAACAAACACATAAGTAATAGTAGAACTAATGCAAAGGAGGCTTATAAACACATTTTAATATTCCAATTCAAGAACTAAAATTTTGGATTATTACATCTAATTTTCACAGTAGAGATGAGTTATGACAAGGGATCAGGAAGAGAGAGCAGTAGTAGTTTTGATTATTGCAACTACTAATGAAACAAAAATGTAGATTACGTGGAGAGGTGGTTCTATGGAGTTTTGAAATGTTAAAAATCCATGCCAAACCCAACTGATGTATCAGATTAACATAGTTAAAGCATACCAGCTTTTGTAGTCACAGACAAAAAAGTCAGTGATGTGTCAAGCATCTCATTTCACCACTTTTGATTCCTCAGCAGAAATGACCAGATAAATATTCACAGATGGACTGAAGGCTTAATTTTATGTAAATCCAGAGCAGAGCTCAAATTAACACCTTCTTTCCATAGCAAGATGTCTTAACCATTTTGCCACTGTGCTCCAGAACAGTAGTGGGTCAAAATAAATTGGATTTACATAAATTTGGGTGAAAAGGGACATGGATCTGACCGTTAGCAGCACGTCTGTTTTTCTTTTCTTAGAACAAATTGTGGTTGATACCCTTAGGAACATAAACAACAAAAATGTTTATAGTTTCACTATTAAATACTTGCACCTCTTTTTACTAGGTCAAGTAAACCAAATAGATTGCAAAGGGGTCATTAACTCATTGCATTCTCATGAATGGAACCCGTGACTCTCACTTGCTTTGAGTAACTGACAAAAGCCAGTATCTAACTTCTAAGAGAAATGGCTATCTTTCTTTCTGCATTTCTAGGATACGGTTAGGATACCTACTACTCTGAAAGAAACGTCCCCTTAAGGAGAGAAAAACCTGCCCTGAAGGCACTGTCTCTTCTGGGATATCAAGCTGAAGGTTAAGAAAACACCTTGGACATTGATGAACCTTTTTCCATTCTTTTTCCTCACTATTCCTCAAGAAAAGGTTTTCGTTTTCAATTCCATATGATTGAGCCTGTCTAACCTAGTCTTGTGTTCTGCTGGCAGGGAAACTCAAAGAGGAAGGAAACTACAAAAAACTCCAGGTACTGCAAGTGCCAGCAGAACTTTCAACCAAGATATAAGGAAGATTGCTTCATATGTGACAAGTAAAAACCTTGTGCTTTCACTCTTATATAAAAAATGGAAACCATTTAATGTTATAATTAAATAAATTATCACTCAAAATGTCTCTATTAAATCAAACTTGGAAAGGATAATTTAAGTGCTTTTTCTACTTTATTTTTAAAACAATCCTATAAAGATGAAATATTGTTGGTAAAGAAGGTTTGTAAAACAAACTTCATAGCCCACACTACTACTTATTATAGCAGGAAGTATCGAGGATATTGGCAACTGCTCATATTAACCTTGGTGATGTCCAAAAAGCAGAGTAGATCCTTTCTCCCTGTTGAATTATGACTGAAGAACTCATGTCATAATTCAACAGGGAGTCAGTCACGCAGAATGTCCATTTTCAGTCCATTTTCAAAGACAGCACATCAGTATACTACTTCTCATTAAACTACATGGGCACAAATACTGGGACAAGAGGAAAAACAGCTAATATTGTGCTCTGTACAGCACAATTTATTTTAATGAATTTTACCTGCTTTAATTAACTATACTTCATTTGGGAAAAAAATCATGTATTTCTCAGTCCAACGACCAAAAGACAGTCCAATTACACATAAAAGTGTATGGAATAGAAGAGTTACATTGGAAGTGACCTTCAAAGACCATCAAGTCCAACTGCCTGAACACTTCAGGGCTAAGTGATTGTTAAAGCACATTACTGAGGGTACTGTCCACATTCCTCCTGAACACTGACAAGCATGGGGCACCAACCACCTCACTAGGAAGCCTATTCCAGTCTTTGTCCACCCTCACGGTAAAGAAATGTTTCCTGATGTCCAGCCTGAGTCTCCCCTGGTGCCATTCCCATGCATCCTGCCATTGGTTACAAGGGACCAGCACCTCCTACTGCACACTCCCTTCCTCTGGGAGGGGGAGAGCAATGAGGTTGCCTCTCCGCAATTTCTTGTTAAACCAGAACACTTTGCATGTCCACTGCATCAGTTATTTCTATGAAGCTGTGAAACAAACAGAGTAAGAAAACACACCGTAGAAGATTGTTCTAATATCCATTTACAAGTTTTGTGATCAGGATCAGCCCACGTTCATACTGGTGTTTGTCAACTTCTCAGTAAAAGCTTGTGTGATGAGATCTTTAGCTCTTTTGGAGGGGAGGGATGCAGGAAAGAACAGACATGCTTGAGCAGGTAAGCAGTTCATCCCAATAATACTCAATTCAACAGCCGAGTTACAAACTTCATACAATCACAGAATGGCTCAGGTTGGAAGGGACCTTAAACGTCATCCAGACCACCGATCATCTTTGTGACCCTCCTCTGGATCTACTCTAACAGCCCCACATGCATCTTATGCTGGGTGCCCCAGACCTGGATGCAGCACTCCAGGTGAGGCCTTACAAGGGCAGAGCAGAGGGGAACAATCACCTCCCTCAATATGCTGGCCACTAAACTGATCAGGTAGGAAGCTGAGGTGTTACAGCTAACAATGGGTAGCCCAACATCACCAGGTTGCTTTCACTCCCCCTCCTCAAAATGACAGGGGAAGAAAATATGAAAAAAATGCCCACGGTTTGAGAACAGGACAGGGAGATTGCTCACCAACTACCATCACAGACAAAACTGACTCAGCGTAAGGGAGTCTAACAGGACAAGAAGATTGATAGGAGATTTAGATTCAATATAATATAGGGATATATGTTATGTATAGGGAGATATAGATTAGATATAAGGAAAATAATCTTTACTGTGATGGTGGTGGGGCACAGAAACAGGATGCCCAGAGAAGCTGTAGATGCCCCATCCACCTGCTCCACAGAGGCTCCTCCACCCATGGGGGGGCTGCAGCGTGGAGATCTGCTCCGTGTGGGACCCATGGGCTGCAGGGGGACAGCCTGCTCCACCAGGGGCCTCTCCCTGCACAGCCCGCAGGGGAACCACTGCTGCCTGCCTGCAGCACCTCCTGCCCTCCTGCTGCACTCACCTGGGGGCTGCAGGGCTGCTTCTTGCTCGGTTCTCGCCCTTCTCTCCCAGCTGCTGTAGCACAGGAGGATTTATTTTCCCTTAACTCTGCTCTCCCAGAGCCCAACCAGTGTCACTCACGGCCCAGCTTTAGGGAGCAGCAGGTCCCTTGTGGAGCAGCTGGAGCTGGCTCCGCTCTGCCATGGGGCAGCTGCTGGGCTCTGCTCACAGAGGCCACCCCTGCAGCACCTCTGCTACCATAACCTTGTCACTTATACCTAATACAGAAGCAAAGACAATTCCTATTGAACGATGACACCAGAAATATTGTATGAAAAGCAAATTTCCCCTAACATCCACTTTTTCTAATTTTTATAGTATTACATAGAAATAAGCAGACAATTTTTTTACATAGACACAAAGAAAATGGGCATCATTTACAGTAAACAGCATGTTTGTGTTTACTTTCCTATACCAGAGTCACCAGCCTGAACAGTTCTGTGTTCAGTGAAAGGGTATTAGAAAATAAACGTGTGAAAGTCTCTTTAAGCTTATTGTATATGAGATAAAGTAGAGTGAACACAAGCAAAAGTCAAGAGTGTGAAATGAAAAGGTGAGAGGGAAGGAAGCTTAGGATTCAGACAGATTTTTGCCTAAAAGTAACTTATTTAATGGCAAGTGAATCTGGTACAATTATCTCTATCTTGAGAACAGAGCAGAGAATCTGCACTGACAATGTACTCCACCAAATACGAAAACATATTAATTACTTTATACAACTCGAAGACCTGTGATCACACACTGTCTGAGCATCTTCATCGCCACTGCCAGTCAATAACCTCGACAAACACCATCTTTCTGTCCCCAGGAAAAAAATGGGCAGACAGAGTGACGATGGGTGCTCCCGCTGTTCTGCTCGCGGCCTAATCCAGACAGAGGATGCATGAGCAGCTCACCAGCACGCAGCCTGTGCTTAGTGTTGGAGACCAGCAAGTCACTGCAGGGTCTGGCAGGAAGCAAGGTGACAAGTGACAGGTCACTGCACTGCCATCTGCAACTTGCTTATAATCTTGTGCTCCACACTTTTCCTTTTCTGCCTCTCTCTTCTGCAAACTAGAAGAGTAAGTTGTAAGCCTGGGACTATTGTTTTGCCAGTGACCCGAGACTGGTTGAGCTCCTGGGCACTACCCACTATATAAACCAAAGCCAATCCTACTCCACTTGCGATGCAAGCTTGGAAGTTGCTCTTGCAGTGTGCAGCTGTACTCAGGGGGATCGGAGCCTGCAGAGGGCAAACAGCTACTGCAGAGGCAGTGGCAGCTGCAGCAGCAGTACACGAGCAGCAGCAGCAAGGCACCCACAGACAACAACCTACAGCTTACCATGAGAATCCCATTTTTGTCCCCTAATTGATGGCAGAGACCAAGCCTTTTTTTGGATTAATGAAATGGAAGCTTTGTTGTTTTTGTTCCTTTTTTTTTTTACTTTTTTTTTTTTTTTTTTTTAATAGCAAAATGCTTCCACTGATACTGGAAACAATTACTGCTGCTCCTTTTGACAGTCAGCCAAATGCTGTATTTTTGGCCAGGCTGATGGGAAATGAATATTGTGGCTTCTCCTCCTATTTGTGATGTTGGCTGATGTGCCTTATTTTGCCAACACAAAATTCCTAAAATTATGAGTTGTAATGAAGGATAAAGAATGCATGCATTCCTGATTGTGAGAAATCTGCCCCAGATTTCATTAGTACAATATTAGTTAGAACCCATTCTGTTACTGGATATAGCATGTTCAAAAAATTCTTCATGAAAAGATACTAAAAATGTGCATCAACCTTCACTTCCCACTTGCACTCACCTTATAATTTACCTCATTTCTGTTCACATTACTTGTATTATCTCTGGGGTTACAGGCTATTTGTACGTCAAAAATTAATAGTAGGTCATTTAATACTGCAGCAAAGTGAATTCTGATTTCTGATCTATTTGACAATATCCTTGGTTTCTGGTAAAAAAGGATACAAGCAATTCACCAAAGATCTTATCTTTCTAAACGACAGTAGAAGATTAGATATTTTTAAATTTTTGGATAGACCCGGAACTGAGAACAATTTTTTGTTACAGAGTGATCAACAAACATCACCTTTCAGATTTACCTTGGAATTATCCAATCATACCATATCTATATAAAGAAAAACTTGTTCCAGAAGGAAATATGAATCATGTATTTTATTACTTTCCAGTTTTAGCTTACTGATGTAGAACTGATCAAACCTGTGAATCCTTACACTTGCAGCTCAATACCTTGATCATTTCCACAAGCCGATTTCAATGCATTTGCTCTGAAACTGATTTGAATTTTATCTACATAAAACCACAAAAATTTGGAAATATTTTTTGAATATTAGGCATCACCATGAATTACGTTGACATCAGCAAGAACTTATTAGACTTCTCACTCCATCATCAATCCTTACACGGTGCCTCGCAGCTTCCAATGGTCTCTGACATTCCAAGAATAATTAAGTACGAAGAGGCTTTTATCCTGAAACAGGATAAACTAGAGCTCTGCTCCTGGCTGAGCTATGGGTACAGCCTCATGCTACCAAACAAGCTGTTTTCTTTGCTATTAGAATCCTAACATCAGCACTTGACAGAACCACAGTGTCTATAATGGCAACCGCATTTTTTTCCCTTTGAGTTATGTCATATTCCGATGGTGACAGTCTGACATGCACTACCCTTACTAAACAACATGTTCAACAGTTGTGTTTTGTGGTGCTCCTTTCAAAGTTGCCATTGGTTTTGACATTGCACTCAACAAAATCTCAGTGAATCATTACATCTGACTGCCTTACAAAATATGGACATGAGCACATTTTCTCCCTTCAAGTCTGCTTCACAGCTGTGTAAGCCTAGCAGTTTTTCTCACACCTTACAGAAGCAAACTTCATCCGTCCACAGAATCCTAGAGTGGCTGAGGCTAGCAGGGCCCTCTAGAGGTCTTCTGGACCAATGTTCCCCCAGTCGAGCAGGGCCACCTTCAGCCAGATACCCAGGCACACGTCCAGGAGGCTTCTGAAGATCTCCAAGAAGACTCCACCACCTCTCTGGCAAGCCTGTGCCAGTGTCCATCACCCACCCAGCACAGAAGCGCTGCCTGGTATTCAGGGGGGAACCTCCTGTGTTTCAGTCTGTGCCCACTGCCCCGTGTCCTGTTGCACTGAAAAGAGCGTGACTTCACCTTCTTTGTATCCTCCCTTCAGTTATTTATAGATATTGATGGGATCCTCCCAGGCTTTCACGTCTGTAAGGCTGAACCGTTCCAGTTTGGAGCTTTCCATCAGGGAACTCCACCACCAGAATATGAAGAGGTTAGGGTTTTCCTGATTAAAATCAGTCTGCATTTTTTTTTTTTTTAATTGATTGACCTGAATTAAGTTTCAAATTACTCTCGTTTAGTCCTGGGGAGCTGACCACATAATCCCCACGGGTGGAACCAAAACTATTCTGTCATTCTAAGACAACGACCAGTACCCAGCAGTACATTTGCCCGAAGTATCAGTACCACCTTCACAACTGAATGGTCTCCCCACAAGTTAGAGACGCTGAGCTCTCTGTTTGCTGGTGTAATTCCTTTTGGAATATTATCTGTAAGAATGTAAACTACTGGTTTTCAGAAGAAAAAAAAAAAAAAAAAAGACTTTTATGTGTTAAAACTAATTGTCCTCAGTTCTAGAATGCATAATTTTTATCTGACTGGAGACAGAGCACACCTCTGCTCTGAAGATGAACCTAGGAGGTTTCCTCCTCATCCTTAAAAAATCTCTTTCTCTTAAGACTCATAAAGGAGTTACCAGTAAAAAGACATTGTCCCGTTTCATATTAATGGGTTAAACCACAAGGTAAATTCTTGTGGGCTTTTGCCCCCAAGGATATCTGGAATGGAAACATGGAAAAGGACTCCTGTGTTCTGTTATGTTGTTGCCACTTCCTTAAATTATGTTCTGACCATACATTTCCTACGAATGCTTTGATAGCTGTTGCTTTCACAGGAGTATCGGCCTATGTATACATACCTACACATGTATATGGTACGTACAGACATTAAAGGAGTTCAGAGTGCATCTCTCAAGCATTGGGTATGAGGGGTATACTGTTTTCCAGTGAAGTTTGACTCCTGTGAAAACCATGCACTTTCAGGAAAAAACAGAAACAAAAACAAATATCTCCCTCTGTGACTCCATGAAAGATCTATGAAGTTTTAAGCTGAAAAAACAAAACAAAACAAAACAAAAAAAAACCATCCCAACACAAAAAATTTGTGCAGCTATCAGCATTCTGTCCTGACATCTTTGACACTTCATTCTGCTTCAACAAAAACAATTCCTATCCCAGAGTTTCATCATTTCTATTTATGCTGACAGCTATTTTAGCACTATTCCCCACCTCCATTGCTGCCTGCACTTTCATATACATTTTTAACTAGCACACAATACAACATTTGTTTTAAAACTTGGAGTTATAAGCCTCCCTCACTCAGCAATAACAGGAATGTTCGCCTAAGAGATTCGATGTGCATTTCCACAATATCAAGGCAGGAGAAAAAGTTGGTTTGCAGCAAAAAAATGATAAAAAATGAAAACATTTTTTAGAAAAGTTGGCATGAACTGTAAAAAAAAACAAACAATCTTGATACATTTACCGTCACAGAGGAAGCTGAGCAACTACCAAAGCCCTAATAAAAATATTTAGCAGTTTTCTATATAAGACGTATATTAGCAGTATTCATCAGTAAGAATACTTAGCACTTTCCAAGTACTTTATTATAAAAATTTCTCGATTACCTGTCTTAATTTTTTTTCTTTTGCTTGAACTTTCTTCCTTCATACTATCTTCATAAACTGATTAATTTCCTTCTTTCAGTTATATCATTACCTTCAGATGACACAATCAACTAATACAACACTCCCTTCATCCCTACTATAATGATGTTGTATGAAAATAAAATTTTTATCCTGTTTTTTTTTTTTTTTGTTTGTTTTTTAAAAAAAAAAATTCCTGATCAACTTCGCAGAATCAAAAGGTACATACTATATCCAAAATGGTGTCTCACAGAACTGCAGTTTACTTTAGACAGCCCTCCTTTCATTGCATTTAATCTTGTCCCCTCTTACTTCAGCACTAAGGTCTGCTGCACCAAAATTCTTACCAGCATGCGATGACACTACATGCCTAAAGAAGGAACACAAAACACGTCTAAACATAAGTTAAGGTTATGTACCTTAACAAAAACACTTACAAATGTATGATATACATTTAGACTTGTATGAAGGATCTTACATGCATTAAGAATGGGATGGATACATGACAGGCTTTATCTAAAAAAAAAAAAAAAACCAACCAACCACTCAGAAGCATATATACTGGGAACAGAAGCTGAATTCCTGAATCTAGAAATTTAAAACAATGTGTAAACATTTATTTCAGAATTTTAACCACCCTGAGTTCTAAACTATTATTCTTTATAAAAAGACTGCTTGGTTTTTACATATTTTCTCCATCCCATCTTACAGGATGTCAGACCTACAGTGAAAGAATGTATATTTACCAAAATATCTATATAATTTACACTGCTGGAAAGGAGGCAAAAACAAATGCATCTTTCCACAATTAATTCAATCAAATGAGAAAAAAATATCTTTTTTCCCCTCAAAGATCTTTCATATTTTATTACTAACATAGCACTCCTCCACGAGATCAGGAAAAAAGAGGAAGTAAGGAAAAAACATCGTTAAGAAGATGTACTAAAAACTGAGCTTCTCTCCAAGTTCAGTAGTAGATCTCTTCCTCCCAATACCTTTTCTCCAGCAGAGAACTGCTACTTCAGTATGCCACAGCAGCGCTTCTAGTTATTGTGCTAAGCTAAACATAGAATGGAAGCATCACATTAGAATACAGAATAGAGTCATAGAGTCACCTAGGTTGGAAAACACCTCCAAGATCATCAAGTCTAACCATCAAAAACATGGAAGCAAAGGAAATTTACTGCAATAAAATTAAAAAAAAAAAAAAAAAAGGAACAAAAGAAATTTCACATGCTACATTTATCTGAATAAACTCATCGTGTGTCTGAAAAGACCATGCTCACAACAGAAAAACAAAAGAAAACAAAACAAGCAAACCTCACAATGGGGTTTGTAAGAGGCAAACTGAAGGATCTGGTAAAGTTTAAAAGGTGCAACTCCTCAAAAAGCTCAAGAGGCAAATGTTACCCCTGAATGTAAAAAATATTAACACTATTTGTGTAGGAACATGAAACTTTCTCAAATTGTTTCAGACAGCACTGTGAATGAGTTAAGACATGACTAGATACTAAATCTCTCAAAATCCTAAGTAACCAACCTATTGTACTGATCTTTCCTAATAAGTACAAACTGCATCTAACAGCTTCAGGCACTTTAACTGAATATTTCTGCTGCAGAGATCAACAGAAGATAATAGATACGAAAATTCAGTTGTGATTGAGTTAATGAATTGAGCAGCTGGAGCATCTTAAAGTAATTTTAGGTTGTTTGCATATACAGAAATACAACGCTCTATTGATTTATAATTGAATTTTTTTCCTTTCAAATTATTCCTATTAAGGACTGACACAGCTGATACAGCTTTATTAAAAAATACCACTATTCTGCTGAATTTTAATCAAAATATTGCCAGAAAACTTAAAGATATAGGTCTATTGTTGAAGACGGAGAAAGTGTTAAATCCTCTCTTGGAGACGCTGAAAATCCTGTGAAAGAAAACTAACTCTTACAGAGTTCTTTAACTAATAAACATATTTTAAAACAGCTTCTTGATGAAGGCATTAATCTCCATATCTCTGGTTTTCAAGAATCTCCTTGTGAAACAGTATGAAAATACTTTGTCTTTGGTAGAAACTTTTAATACTACTGGTGGAAACCAAGAACTGAACATGCGCAAGAATGAATCAACTGATTTCATCCAAGTCTACTAGGACCACTGAAACATGCTTTTCTAGTCTCCCCCAAGTTGCCAAAAAATGATTTTTTTCAACATTCCTTTAACAAAAAAAAATAAGCCAATAGTGCTTTCTTGCTATGAACTCTCTGCTGACTCTGGCATTCACTGCTCTGTTCCTGTTTTGAAGCAGGAATGATTAATGAGACAAATGATAATTCAATTTAATTTTGCTGTGCAATAGATGTTTTCAAGAAAACAGAAAGAACAGAATGGATGTATTTAGAAAAAAAAAAAAAAAAAAAAGGTGGATTATTTGTATTTTCACTTTCAGCTACAGGAAAATGGTTGGTACAAAAGTTTGTTAAGGACTGGCAGTCTAAACTTTTGCATATAAGACCAGGATGGCAAGAATGGTTCTAATTGAACTAAAGCTGCTGAAGGTTTTATTTTTAAAAAGCTCATGATTAACTCATTGAAACACTCCCCCTACTCCAATTTTTGTCTTCTTTTTAACAATTAGTACCATTCTTTGAATTGCAGCAACTTGCAAGTGCTTTATAAACAACCATCTGCCTTATTGTATCTTCTCTGCTTTTCACTGTTTATCAATTTAAAAATGTAAAACACATTTATCAACACATTTATCAACAATGTAACAAATTCCCATCTGGGTTTATGAGATGCTCATCATTTCTTTCAAGAATCATGCTAACAATAATTATGAAACTATCGCTGAACCTTTCGAGTACTGTCATGTTACTGTGATGAACCAACCTACTGCCAATTGCTGCCTACAAACTAGAAGAGTTCACTGAAGCACATCTGACATAATCATTCCAGTAAAAAGTCTTCACAAACAGCAGATATTGAAAGCAGATTTAGCATATGCAAATGAATATATTGCATGCAACAAAGATTCAAAGATTCATATTTAAATTTAAATTTCCTTAGGTACCATCAAGCAGTCTTCAATGCTTGCTAAACTGTCTGTCCATCTACTTCACTCACCAAAAAGCAATGCTGAACATAAACAGATTGTAAAAAAATGAAATCTTTCTAAAATTATAAAGATACTACATATAAAGGATTTTTGTGTGTGTGTACTGCCTGTACTAGCATTTTCTTTCTGTTATCAAAGGCACTGGTTTGGAAATGAGTGAGAGGACTGGAACTTTACTGAAATGTATAATTACTTATGGCTTAAGAACTACTGTTAGGGAGAAATTCAATATCCTGTCCCATTTTTAGGTGCTTTTAGTGTTATTCAGTTTGTTTAAATTTTTCTGTATCATGTTCTTGTTTCACACTTGTCTGGCACAAATTTAAAGTTACCAAGGTAGTAATGAAGAAACCTGAAACCAACAAGGCATGGATTACTAAGGAACTGCATTTATAATTGACCCTGATGTACAAAATGTAAAAGTTGTCATCTAAACTCTTTCTCTACCCGGTTCATTCAAAAGGTATCTATTCTATGTGGATTCCTCCATGCCTACTAAGAAATGAGATCACACTATAACTAACTTTAAAGAATTTGCCCAGTCTCTCTCTTCTGCTCTGGTATTTTTGCCCAAATTGAACAATTCTAAAGATTTTTGTGACATTTACTTTACCATAAAATTTTGCTAAAGTAAAAACCTTCTGCAATATTCATTAGCAGACAGGACATGGCATGCACAGAAACAACACTGTCAAATTGCTTGCAAAGGAAACCATCCAAAATGTGATTTTACCATTTTCATAAGTAAGGTCAGGGAAAAATACTTAAATACTTAATTTCAATTAGATGCTTTCACTCTGCTTTTGAAACAGGATCTGAAGTTAGCTCCTCAGTGAGGGTTTTTCCTTTCCCTGTAAAAGTTTACCCTTACTTGATTGTAATGCATACAACTGAAAAAACTGAGTTCACACACACTCAACAGACACCTGTTAAGTATTTGGCATCAAATCTTTTTGAAGATAGCAACCACTTCAACAACTCTAGTATAGCAAGCACCCCGAGAAAGCAAATGCACATGAAACAGCTTATATATTACATCACTTAATTTATTTTATCCTCTCAGAAAGACAAATTCCTCTTAGCACTGACTAAACAGGAAACACGTAATAGTAAGTTAAAGTACACAAACATACTTTTGCTTAATCCATGGTATGCAGCACATAATATTAAAGTCTCACTAGTCACAGAAAAGCTGGGATGTTTAGTGATAAACTATCTGTGCAAAGAAACTGAAACTAGAGTGTAAGGATTTCTACTAATCATCTGCAAATTTTATTTGGAACTTGATCCTGCAGCCCTTATTCACAAGATCAGACCTATTGAGTTTATTCACATGAGCTTCGGCTGCAAGATTGGACCTTAAGTACTATCAGGTGCACGTGCAGCCTATCATCAGATTTTGGGTTATTCATGTAAGAAGCTACCCTTTCAAATGCAGACTACTTAATGCTTCCTTCTTCATTAACTTACATGTCCTCTTCTGCTGCTCTATGCTTTCATTTGTGCTATGTAAATAGCTTCTTTCTCTCAGTCATCCAAACAAATAATGCTCTTTGCAACCAAGGAGGAAATTAGTAGCAGGTGAAAGCTTGGTTTTTAAATTATGTTGAGACCAAGCTGTTCTTTAACTTAACAGAGATCTGTATTAAAAAAAAAGTAATAAACCACATTTTACTTCTTAGCGATCATAATTATGGGTTGTCATCATCAAAATTTTACTTATTTTTTCCCCACACAAATATTAACCTTGATGGTTAACCTACTTTATGATTAGCTGGACCTAAAATTATGCACGTACTTTAAGGCAGCCTAGCTGGTGGGGCAGCATTTCCCTGACAAACGTAAAATTAACTGTAAGTTATCATACATGACACACACCGGGAATTTCTGACTTAGGTGTTCTATTCTTTTGCTTTCCATACCAGCTGTATGTAAACATAAGGTATTTTCCTGTGCTGCGGTGTGATAAATGTGAAAAAATAACCGCAGTTCATCTGCTATCTGCTTATATGCCTCGGCAGGTCAGGCAGCCAGCAATTACGGCATATACTAGTCCTTGAATAGGACCACAGCAGAGGCATCAAATCGTGGTCTATATCATAATCTACATAATTACAAATTCTTTTTGACTTACTGAAAGACATGGGTACAAGCTGTCACTACAGTCAAAAGTCTCTTCATTAGTGATGACACTCACAAAAACATCTGCATATGTTACATAGTCTTTAAGCCACCTCCAAATTACAGTCACCTAGCAGACATACAGACAGATACACAGCCTCTTAGTGCTTGGGATCCTCTGGCAACTGCAAGGGTGAAAGGAGAACGTCCACATAATATTCCTGAAGTGAAATCTCGTTATCAACACAATCTGTATGATTGGCAAAATGCTAGGTGATGCCCAGCAATAGACTTTACTAGTATTTCTTTTATAATTCCGGCTAATTTTGATGTCATGCTCAAGCAGGGTCTGACAACTGGTGACTTCAGTAGCCCTAATATCAATTGCAAGTACAGTACAAATAATAAACAGATCTAGTTAACATGCGAGGAGACTTGCTTCATGCAGGTCTAATCTGGAGTCTCATCCAGAATCCAAATCTCCAGGACTGAGCAAATAAAAATATACATATATATATTTCAACCTTGAACTGAAGCAGTATGTCTGAACAACTGAACTGTTGTCACAAAACTGTTCTCAATCCTACTTCAAACTTGCCACATGGATTAATCGGCAGTTAGAAGCAGCTGCAGCACCATGTTCTGTGCACTTCTGTTGCCATTTTAATTTTTAAAAAGCAAATGGAGAGGCCTCTCCACAAAATTCAATGCTGCAATAGCAGTGACTGAACCAGAATCAGAAAATTATGAACAGCTCACTAAATTGTCTTTTAGAAGCACATATCAAGAGGCTGCAGAACAAATTGTGTGCCTGAAATAACAGATCGATGAATGAAGAATAAAGAGACGTAAGAAGTGGAGACGTTGACGAACCATTGTAATTTGTGAAGAATCAATTTCCATACAGCCAGAGTAATGGCAGTACATCACAGATAGTGTATTCATGACTTTTAACAGCAAGAAATCATAGATTACCAAATGGAAATTTATTAATGCTCCAAGAAAGAGAGAATGATGCTGCAACATGAGGCCAGGAACTATATCCACTCCTTAAATGAGTAGAACGCAATAAAAGCAGCCCACAATGTATATGTACAATAAAAAAACTGCCTTGAGCAGAGTACGTAAATCCCCTTAAAAATCAGAAAGCCAGCATACAATGACTGAACTAAGTATAGAAACAGTGGCCACATTGTTTATTAATATGAATAACATGAAAAATAAATACGAAATTTATGCCCAATGAATTTATGAAATATGAGTGTACTTTCAACAAATATGAAAAATGAATACATAAAACGCTTTGTCTGAAGTCTACCTACTTTATCATCTCACTGTATGTTCAGCTACATAAATGTTGAGCCAGAAATACATAAGAGAGAACTCCCAAAGCCAGAGGATGACGTTTCAAAGCAAAGCCCTAAGGTCACACTTTGCTGTATCACCTTATGAATTATATGAACTGCTGCTTCTTAAGGTACCAGTTTGCTGAACACATCTTGCCTAGACCACAAAACTGCTGATCAGAGGGTAAAATTCTTGTTCAGTACTATTCAACATCTACATACCCACCAATCTGTGGCACAGGAGAAAGTTCTAGCTGTGGGAATGAATGACAGACTGCTGCCCAGCCATGGGCCTTGTCCGTCAGCATGCCGTGTTCTCAGATAACTGCAGAAACACTCAGTGTGCCAAGAGCAGAAGTGTTTGTACATTTGCAGCTTGTTGGAAGAACTGTGTAGTATCAAGCGCACAGCAGAGACAACAGACCAAAATACAGTTGAGTTTTTATTCCCCTAAAACCACAAACCAAACAAACAACTTGGAACAATTCACCCTCTGTCAGAATACTGACCTCAAATCTTTCTTATCTTTTACCCAGCAATATAAACATTGTGTATTTTCACAGACCATTCAAACCTGAACACACAGAACAACTGTAACTAATGTAAATGAAAGTACATGAGACAGATCACAGGTGTATGGCACCCAGTCTGTGAATGTACCCCACCTCCTGGCTGACCAAAAATCACTAAAAGCCATTTATGTTATCGTGGGTTGAAACTGTGGCACTCACTATTCAGAAGCAGGAATCTGATGATGTTTCCAAATGCCTAAGAAAAGGTGTGGCAGCACATTAGACCACATATTAATTTACCTTTATAGATGCATCTTGTTTGATTAATTTATTTGCAAAATAGCAGTACTCGAACAATACAGGCACACACAAATGTCTGCATGTGGAATAGGAGCCAATCTGTCTCCTGCTGGAAGAAGTGTACATCAAGTAACTCAGACAACACAACAGATTTGGCAGTAGCACATTCCCTAGTTTAGGAAACCATAAAAGTTGAGGTGAAAGGTTGTGAGAAGCCACAGACGTAGCCCTCATCATCTCCTCCCATGTCACAGGCCTCCAAGGAACGAGGCAGAGGAGGAGACAGTAAAAAGCAATGTTCTTCTATATACATAAATAAAGCTCTGTCAGGACATAGCAATGATCAACAGCTGGACAGCTCCAGCATATGCAGCACAGACTCCAGGAAACAGAGGGGCTGCGTTAGAGAGCACCAGATCACCACTTGGAAGAGGCCTGGCAGGGTCAGCAATGGCTTTTCAACCCAAACAGAAAGGCTACCTCCATCACGGGAGCCGCAGCAAGTAAGTGGGAGACAGACACTAATCCAAATTACCGATCTGTTCACAGACACAGCAGTCTGGACTGTAGTAGCTTTTCACACTACCTGAACAACAAAAAAAAATCTGCACCACTGAAAACTCATTATGATTTACCTAAGAATGTGGCTTATTTGAAAATGTATTCTCAAAGGATATAAATCCTTTGTAACAGAACAGAGAAGAGTACGTGCAATTAAATGGGGGTTTAGATGTGTAAAAACAGGCACTTCAAAGCTTTGTGCCATTACCCTGTACACACTCAAATCACCCATCTTTCCTTCCTCTTCAGATGTACCCCTCTCCACTGAACTTACTTCCACTTTACTCAGCCTTGGCAGTGTCCACACTGACACTGATAGGAATTTTTGGACGATACTTCACCCTGCTACAATGGTTAAGGAGAGAATAGCATGCTATTTATTCATTTTACTTAATCAGAGACTTCTGCCATACACTACTTTTTTCAGCCAGCGTGCTCAGTGCCTCCGTAAATTCTGGGAGACTGTCCTGGTACAACTAGAAGAGGCCATTAATTATTTCTTCAGTTTTAATGCATACTCTCTTGGCAGCATGAGAAACTACATAAATTTAAGTAGATCCTTACTCATCCATCCAGGAAACTTAATTAAGGTGTTTTATACTATTTACTTTGCAACAGTGCAGAATTGGCTGCCATTTCAGATATTTACTTTTTTTTTTTTTTTTTTTTTTTACTCCTTAGTATACAAGGAAGTTTAAAAGACAAAATATCTAATACATGTCCAAATGTAACAGAAAGAGTAAACAGGGAATAAATGAGTTTAATCCTTACTAAAATAATAACACTGATGAAAGCAGACAAGCCATGAGGCAAAGGCAGTTCTTGAATGACAAGCCATAATGTTTTGAAACAGAAACCACAGGGCAACATGATCTATTTTTTTAGAAGACCCTATTTTGTGCACAAAACTGTGGATCCCCTTTCATGGGCCTCCAAAAGCCACAGTGATGTGAGCAGCATTGCCTCCGTAAGAGGTCAGCATGCTGAGACTGTTTTTCCTCTTAGGCATAGAGGTTATAACACTGCAATGAAGTCCTAAGCACACTATTTTGCATTGACTGAGATCAGCTGCCTTCAATCTCAAATCAGTGCTCCAACTCCTAAAATATTACAAAAAGAATGGCAATGAAATTACAGTCATTTTCAGACAGAGAAGGAACTGTACATATATATTTGGTCGCTTCTGCACCTACTATACCCACAGCACCTCTACAGAAAGCCCAGTAAAATACCAGTAGCATCCAAACATTTAGTTAATCACCAAATATCCAGTTAATTAATCAAGTTTGATATCTCTTCTTAATAGAGTGGCTTCTATCTCCTAGAAATGTGAGATGACCAGCCAACATACTCATCTTTAGCTAGAAAGTAAAATGCTCCTGCTTTGCTCCCATTTCTTTGAGGGTGAGCTTCCTCACCTCCATGAGAAGAAAGTTAAAGACATAACTGCACTATATAATGACTTCTGCTTTGATTAATCACATTTATGTTCTATTTTAAACTGCGGCCTAAATATTTATTAAAATAATTATAATTAAATGTATCATTCTATAAAGAAATATAATTTAAAAAATAGCACAACAATACAAATATGCATGCATGCATCCACACAATTTACATACCTCTCCAAGAGCCTCATAGCGCTTTTGGTTCCATCTATGCAAATCTTCACGATAATTAAAAACAAATGGCTCCCCAGTTTTTGCATGTCTTAATTGTCCTTCTGCAAAGGAAACAAAATCACTACATTTTAGAGTATTTCCTCATTAGAAATAAGGTACACTGCGTTGCTGAAAACTGTGAAAGAAGTCTAACATCTAAAAATTGGAATATTATGAATTCCCTCTCCTTTTTCGGTTACAGTACTTTTGAATGAGAATAATTGTAGCATAACAACAAAATGCAATCTCCTCAAATTGGAATGTACTGCTAGATAGAGCTAAACACAAGTGATGACAGTAAAATTACGTGCGGGTATCAAACACCAAACTGCTTTGCCAGAAACATTTGTCTCAACTGCTATGGATTAACAGTGAAATGTAAACATTTACAGATCAAATACTTCTCTGCTATGTCAATGAGGTGATCAGATTGTACCTACAAATCCCCTACTTCAAAACCAACTGCGTTTCCAAAGAAATCTGAGTACAAATTGGAATGGGGGCTGGAAGGAAAGGAAACGTTTATTTTCAAGATTAGCATATTCTGTAAAACATTCCTGGATAATTTTAAAAAACAATACAAAACAAAAAAACATAACCACCAAACATGTCTATGTTTCCGGTAAATATCTCAACTCCGAACACCCTAACACAGTGCAATCAAGTAAGAGCTATTAGTCTGGAAAACACCGAGATTATAAGAGCAGAATAAAGCAAAATGCATAATCAGAGCAAAACCATTACCGACTCTGAGGTTCCCGTGTAACTTTCCTTGTTTATAGCAAAAGGTTAGTAGCAAATCCAACCACAGATGAAGACTTGGGATAGGTTAAAATATCAAGAATAAATGGCAACTAAACAGGAAGCAAACTGCAGGGAAAAAGTTATCTGACCAGTAATATTTCAGCTTATTAGTAAAAACACAAGTTATCTCAGAGAATCATAAAATTGCAGTAAATCAGACAAATCATTTTCAGCTAGAAAGCTGAAAGGCCTTCATGATGGAAGTATGATTTAAAAACAAAATGTTTCCTTCTGAATTGTAAAAAATTGCTAAATCAGTTCATACTTTTTCAGAACCTCTAAATTTTGATTCTTGATATTTTAAATGAGACATTTAACAGCTGATATCTCTACTGTTTCTGCATATAAATCCACTTATTTGTTGTTTGTTTTTTTTTTTTCCAGACCAATCCTACCTGATATCCAGTGCATTTTCCAAGCTCCCTGACTTCACACTCTTTTCTCAGGCACAAATATCTTTTTTATATTTTCATTAACTCTTTGCTCTGCTGCTCATTTTCAGCTGTTTGCTTTTCAAGTATACTGTTCAGCGTACATTAAGGTCATTAAGGTGTAGTCTCCTTAATAAGTTGGAGCAAATACCTGTTTTTTTGTTTGTTTGTTTGTTTTCTTTCAGGTGCTCTTATGTCTTCTCGTAATTCTTTAAATCTTTGAACTTCATAAAAATCCTCCTTATTTTTCCATCATAAAAAGAAGTGCGATTATGACTTAAGAGTATAGGAGCAAAAATGTGAATTAAATGTACAAAGCAAAATAAAGACCTCTGGCAGCATACTGACCAGCGATGTATGTAATAGGTTTGCTACATTCTCTGGAAATCACTCAGCCTGTGAAGTTAGTGATGGAATATTCAGTAACATCATTCTAAAACATCATACCCCAAAATTTCAGCTCTTTTTACCAACCACATATGAACCATTAACTCTGAAGTCAGTAAGGAAGACAGTAGACACTGTGCAGATCTAAAAATAAGGAGCTGAAAAGTGACAGAGCTGAACCCCTCCCATCAAAGAAAGAGCATCACTTTCATGACACTTTTAGTCTCTAAGTACCTTCCTGTGAAAGCCATCAGGGTATTAAAAAGCTAAGTGTTGCATAAATGACTATCATTTAAAGGAAAGCTCTTTTTTTTTTTTTCTTTAAAAGTGGAAGATGTAAGAAAGGCAGATTTAGAAACTAAAGTTCCTCTGTTCACAGAACAGGCACTGCAAAGAAGTAGAATTGTAAACGTCCCCATTTGTCCTACAGGTTTCAAACAATCTTGAAAGAGCCCTTTCCTGGAGTCTGGTATTACTTTAGCTCAGAGGCTTATTTCTCTGCTGGATTTTTGAATGTATGCACTGGAAATTATAAATACTGCTATTCATTAAACATACAGATTCAGCTAGCTGGCCTGACTTGTAGTCATTACACATTTAGCTCTAATGCAGAGCCTTGACCTACACCTGAAGAGCCAGCCTATCACACTGCTCATCCTTTCATCAATACAAATACTACAGAGGTGTTTTCTGACTGGTATTAATGAAAGAGCTGGTAAAAATTATCTAAATAAATTACTATGCCTTTCGTATCAATAAAAATCCATCAGTAAATAAAATGTTTTTTTGAATGAGTGACCACACTTTAATTTTACTTTTTAACGCCAATGCTCCAGAAATTACTTTCAGAATTTTTCTATCAGCACTTCCACAACAGAAAACTGGAAGCCATGAAATGCACACAGTACAATCCCAAACCTACAGTGTTGTATTAAACGAGGGATTTTTTTGACAGTTTTATGAAATCAAAAAATTATTACTTAGCTAGATTTACAAAGATGTTACAGTAAGGCTTAAATATTTATTCTTAAAAGAAACGTATGAAATTCTAATAGGGATTTAGAAGGTATAATTAAACTTCTGATAACCCTTCAACATAGTTCTATGTATATCATTTACAAAGCATATATAACTTACTTTCATTAAATATGTACTCAAATCCTTCCAGAGTATCAGGAAATTCAAGTGGTGGCTCATCTTTTTTCATCAGTTCATCCAAGTCTATTCTAGACAATAAATCTAAAAAGAGAAAAAAAAATTACATAATGCATGCTATGTCTTTTTTATTTTGCCATAATCACTGACATAATGTGTTTGTTCAGATTTTTAGATCTTAAAGGCAGAAGGACAACCTACATAATACTAAACATAGGACTTCATTACTGGAAATCTTGCTCTAGATTCAATAGCTGTGCCTTATCTTCAGCATATTTATTTATTTGCCTATTTATCTCTAATGTTGATCAAAAACTGTCCAGAAACAGACACTGTCAAAGACATAGTGATTTGTTTCAATGATTCATTACCACTAATGTTAGAAATTTGTCTCTGGTTTCTAGCACACATCATGTTTTTAACATGAATTTATCTAGCTTCAATATCGAGTCATTGATACATTCTTGTTTGCCTGCCTGAGGAGCTCATATTATCAAATGCATGTTGTCTCACAGCCATTTACCAGCTGTGATCATAACACTCCTTAACCCTCCCTTTGATGCCCAAACAGACTGAGCTATCTGAACTCTACCATTGCATCTTAACCACCATTTTTTAATAATTCTCAAGGCAGAGAAAACTACTATCCATTTCATAGCAAGCCATGATATACACATACTTTTCAGACTGTTTTCTACGATGGAGTATCTTGGTACAGCCTGTATTCATTAATGAAAGCACAGTGAAATAAATAAGTGCAGCCTGCATATTTCAATCCTAAATTTAAGGAATTACATTTAACCAGAGGCAAGCATATAGGTTACTTACTTCTAATTACTAAACAATTACTCAATACAAAAATAATACTGTACAATCATCTCTCTTCTCATTGCTCATCACCCACACAACCTAATGCTATCCTTTTAACATACTTGCTGGTTATCAAAATATGATGATTAACAACATCTCACAAGATGATTGAGCAGGGCATCACTCACAGATTAATTTAAAGACCACACAAGTACACAGTTTAGAAGTTCTACATTGACATTGTACTATTGTTTTATAAATAAGGTGTAATTTCAAATCAAGTATTACCAATGAAATCCCGTAAGTCCGTTAGTTTATTATCTTTATCATCCAAATTTGTATCTCAAAAGGAAATGCAACAGTTTGAATTTTTTTTCTTCTTTTACACTTGCTTAGTTTGACATTAACTACACTTTCATCCTTTAATTATTTAAAATAATTATTTAAATAGGCTTTGTATCATCAGTGGACTTGATGATCCTTGTGGGTCCCTTCCAGCTCAGGATATTCTATGATTTTTTGATTAGTCTTGTGGACAATGACAATGTTATCTAAGCCTACATTTATCCTCTGAAATTTCTGCAGTGTTTAAATGTACTGAAAATCAGCTTCAACATTCTTGGATTACAAAATAACAAACAGGCAACTGTCTTCAGGTGATCTGCCTGTGTCTATCTCCAGCTTATGTTTCCCTAAGTGACCTCAGGCAGTCTTGCACACACACTGAAACTCCATCTCTCTCCAACTGATGCTGTGGTACCTGAGCACCTCTCTGATTATCTAAGTCGCTATTTGACAACTGGATGTCGACTAGGAGATTTCTAAATTTGGTTCTTTTGACCATAGCTCTCTTTTTCGTCAAATCTGCTTAATAATCCATGACAAGCTATATACATAAACAAATCATGCTTGGTCTTATGTATTGTCCTTCGAAAATTATGGGCAAGTTGCTTTGGTTCTCAACCAAATAACAGAATGACAGAGAAGAAAAGAATTTTGTCAGAGAAGTTTTTGGCAGCAGGACACAAAAAGTATGCCATTTCTCACTCTGTACTTTCATAATTTAAAGGTAGTAAAAACGGTCATTAACACTTTATCTCTCCTCAGTGAAGAGACTGCCATCACAACTCCTCTAGAATTTAATTGCACCAAAATTTTCATGTCTTCTTACTGTGACCTATGTGGAAATGTGTTTACACAGAAGTGTCAGTTACTATATAATAACAACACCCATCTCGTGAGTAGCAAGGGCAATACTATATGGAGTACATGAAGCTTTATCTTCAGAATTTAAAGAGTCTCACGATTTATATCTTCAATCAGAGTCACTCTGTAAGACTGCAATCAGCCTGTGCTCCAGCCACCTCACCAGCCACTTTCTTGCTGTGCAATTTTTCAAGTAAAAACTAGCTAAAGCGTTCTCAGAAAAATTTGAAGTTCTTTTGAGATCTGATCCACCATTCTTGCAAAAGATCTTTGACTCTCAAACTCAATTATAGCCTGATTCGAGAGAGCTCAAATTTGATTCAAGAGAGCCCAAATTTGAGTGATTTGCAGGCGTCTTTCATGAGCTTAACAGGAGTTCACCAGATCATGTGAAGAAAATCACAGTCTCCCACAAAGTTTTAATTATGCGGAATACTTCTTGGGTACTAGCCCTTTATAAGAATCAAATTAATGCCAACTGTACAATGGAAGGTTTACTTTTCCAAACAGGAAGTATAATTTCCTCAACATAAATTAATTTGACAGAATTAGTACAATAAGATTTAAAAAAAAAAAACACACCACCACATAGGTTTTTACCAAACCTTTCCGAAATATACAATTTTAATTGGAGAAGCACCATCTACCATCTCTGTATGATAAAAGATACATTTCTAATAATAAATTTGTAAAAATACAATTTTTACATTGGAGTTGCAAGGTTCTTTCTACTCTATTTTTTCTTCTGAAAGACAATTTAGAGAGTCTGATGCAAGCACTTTAAATCCAGTGTTCAGTTAGCTTACTTGCAACTCTAATCAACTTTGTGTACTTCTAAATCTGAAAAACCTTCTCTAAAAAATATCATTTATTGCATTTTTTTTTTCCCTAAAGATATTTACTCCACTGAGTCACTTAGGCACGATTATTTTTCTAAACATACAATTCAAAGAAAACTCTATGAAATCAATACGGAAATCAATGTCTTGAAAATGTTTTCACTGCTAACATCCTACAGCTAAAGAGATTTTTTAAAGCTATAATATGGATACAAAATGCTGAAACATAAATAGCATAAAAATTAAAGTATACCCCTCAGAAAAGAAGAACACAAAAGCACCGGTCAACTTCTTCAAAGGATACTTATGAAAATTTTAAAATTAATGGATTTCTTACTCTGTTACTCTTTACCACAGATCATTATTTTTTGAATCATCTTATGAAACTATCGATAATGGACGCCATTAGACAAAAAGCACTACATAGATAGACTCATAGTCTTATCCAGTATTGCAGCTCCCAGAATCCAATCCTTAGTTAGATAGAAATGCTTTCCTTTCCTCAATATTAAGAGCTGTTTCTAAAGAGTCTATATATGTAAAAAGAAGGCAGAACAATTCATACCCTTTAACGCAGTAGTCTTCTCTTTTTCATCCGGGCCTCCTTGCTGGAGCTGAGCCATCCTTACCCAAACTGTCAGCAGAATTAAAATAGTAAAGTAAATGTGCATTTGTCATCAAAGGACAATCTGAAAATCAACAAGTTAGCAATTAACAAATTTACTGACTTCTGCTTCAAGAGATCTGATTTGCTACCACATATACATAAACAGAACTGCATATAAAACAACAGAATTTGTTTTGAAAGCAAAACTTCCCTGAATATTATAAAATCTTACTCTATAATGTGGAATTAAAATTGACCTTCTCTTCTTCAAAACTTATACTGGACAAAGTCTTGGCATGCTGTCTTGGATTAAGAAGTTTCACAACATAGTGTGACAAAAATTCCTCTCTCATACTTGGTCAGAGATTCACAAGAATGAACGTTAACTTCTTAATCCTGAAGGAACATTTATCTAATAAATACTCCTTTTTTGCGACTCTGACATAGGATCAGTAAACGTTAAGCATTTTGGAGAAGCCACATACTTTTGAAAGTCCACAGTAGAAAATACAAGCAAAACCACAAAGAAGCAACAGAACATTCACAATCTCTATGGATTTTTCTTTTTGTATGAAGTAAATTGAATTGTTCACACCGCACTACACCGTCTTCAGTTTTAGTAAAACTACACAGAGTATGTATTTTTAAACCACTATGATCTCTACAATACATTATCTATATCGAAATTTATAGTGTAATTGTCCAGGTATGGAACAAACCTTAATATGTTCAAGGTGAGAATTTATATGCAAAATACGTGTGTAAATTTTTTCCTATTGCACAGAAGGCAACCCAGACATTCAAGTCTGCAGTCTCTTTCATCTTTAATCTGACACCAAGGGAGCAAACTACCATACCACAATCACTTCTTCTTCCTTTTCAATTAAAAGACTTCTATGCATTGAGTTCTTTTCCACTTTATCCTTTTAGTTCTTTGTTTCATCTGTCAGTCATTACCAATTTGTTTTATACTTTATCATGGATGAGCCTGCATGAACTGCATCTCGGTAGCAACTTGCAACTTTCAAACAAAGAGCAGCAGGATTTATCTGCTGTACTACTGGTTCCCTAAAAGTAACAACTGTAAGAAAGAACCTCAAAATTGTTTGTCTTAAGTAATGGTAGTTCAGTGAAAGTACAGCAGGAAAAAAAATTAATAAAGTATAACAAAGATGGGGGGATTATTGTCTATTTCTTCAAATAAAACCTAATACATTAAACATTTTCCTATAGATTAAGATAAAAAATAACATGTAAGGGGATGATAGTTACTAACTAAGGAGATATTTTTTTTATATATTATTTTTATCATTATTATTATTTCTTTTGTGGTTCAAGACAGGTAACTGTCTTCTACATTCTATAAGTTTGGGCTAGGGTTGACTTCGACACCTTACTTTGCAGAAGGTGGTTCAGACTAAGGTGCTGCAAAATGACAGCACACTGTCAAAAGTCTCTTAAGCACAACTCCACCATGGAACCTTTACTTAGACCACACACTTTTTAAATTAATGATGCAACTCAGCACGATTCAGGTAATATGGACTTCTTTTTCGCTAACACTTTAATCACATTAGCCCCAATGAAAGAATTAATCAATATAAATAAGAAAAAAAATCTTTTTACTGGCATAAAGCATACTCAATGAAAATATTAAAATGACTCAAACGCTGATTCACACATGGATTTTATGAAAGATTTTTCCTGGATGCTTCCATATAGTTCACTGACAGACCACCACTAGAAAATCTTGCCCATCATCAGTTTGTATGTTTCCAGCATAAAAACATGTACATTCTACCTAATCACCTTAGAAAACAAACAAACCCACTTAAGTTAAAATTATTAGAAGTGATAGAGAGTGACAATCATAGTGATTTCTGATAGGCCAGATCAAAATTGTTCTTGTTAGACAAATCAGGTCATCTTCCCTACAAAAAATCTGAAAATTCACAACTGAATACAGTTAAGTTAATGCAGCTACAAATGACATACAGGTGCTCGAAGATTTCCTATTACCCAAGGTGAAAAATACAAAATTTATCGGAACAGATTTACTGTTTGATAAAATAATCCCCTTTTCCAAATCAGATAAATCAATGTAATGACCAACAGTTTCTGGCATTTTTGCCCCTAGAATGTGTACCCGGGTTCCTTTAACTGACCCAGACCTAGCCACTGAGGAAAGAATTGGTAACAGAGGTTCATTCACAAAGGTAGCAGCATCAAATATAAATAAATAATTAAATCTGAATTTAGCTCTGAGACAGAATTTCCAGTTCTTTTTGACAATGTAAAAAACTGTTACAGCAGCCACTGGAGGGAGGACTTGATATTAGAATGAGGATGAAACAGGCACACAGTATTTTATGTATTGTTTGTGTGAACACAGCACTCTGCTAAAACCCTTGCTGATATTTGCTAAACGAGAAACAGAAGAAATTAGATGAGAGGGTTGGAGTTCCTTTCTTTTACAAACAGATATTGAATGGAGTCTGATGGTCCAGAAACAAACACTGGGAATGTCTGCACACACAAATCTCCCTGAATACTTGCTTACAGGCAAAAGCAGGAATTGCAGTTTACTCCAGGAATCTTGAACTCCATACATTCAGCACTCCACATAATTCACAAATGTCCTTCATCACTTTCCCCATAATAAACACAGATCATTTTGAATGTTCTTCTTTGCAATTACTCAAAGATTCTTTATAAAACATTTCTTCTTTGGTTGTTTGTTCCAGTAACTATGCCAAGCACACATCTTAAAAAAAATATTACCATTTCATCCAAGGAATACTTAAATAAGTTTATTTGTAAGGGAAATTACATTAATTTGTATGTATCTTGGTTTCCCATGCAAACTTCAAATATTCTATCACTACATATACTATGTGTATTCTGCATTGCTTCAACCTCAGTGCCCAATAATTTTGTCATCAGAAATATCACTGCTTCACAATGCTCCATTTTCACCAGACCCTTTTGAAAACACCTGGACTGGTGGATTCACAATCAAATCGTCAAATATTTAAAACCAAAAAAAACACAGACATCTGCACACTTAAGATAGTAGGCATACAGATTTCATGTTCTTGTTTGTAAAGTGGTACTGGAAGTTTGGACTACGGAGCTGATCTGGACCTTGATAGGGCTTGATAGTGTTAGTCTTTAAATTAAAGTAGACACCCTATTGTATATTCTGACTCTGAAACAAGTGCACGCATACACAGATTTTTACAGGCTTTAATTATTCCTCATTATGCAAATCCAACTAGAAATGTGGCAAAAAAAAAAAAATTAGTATATGATTTTGCTATATACATTAGCAACAACCGAAATTAAGTCAACGTTATCTGGTACAAAAATTCCAAACAAAGCCCGTAAAAAGATGTAATGCTAACCCACCACAAGTGCAACGTAGAAGAAAGTACACAGGTATTTTCAAGCAAACAACTCCATCACTTTTACCTGGATATAATCCATACATGAGTCATCAGAATGCTGTGGTTACAATGCTTAATTAAAATACAGTTGAATTACAGTCTACTTCTTTGTAAACTGACATACCGAGCATGCTAGGGACAAGCGTGCATGAGGCTTGTGCAATGTGCCTGATGACCTAGAGCTAGTCTTCAGATACATGACTGGGATACAGTTTTGGCTGTTAGACCATTTTCTGCATTGGCTCACATAAAGCACAAGAAACATAACATTTTGTTGTTGTTGTTTATTTGGTTGGTTGATTTTTTTTGTTTGGTTTGGTTTTGTCTAACTATATTTTATCTATTCCTACCTTTAGGACACTACAGATAACATCAGTAACAACTGCTTCAGGTAAGGTTATGTTCCACTTTCCTTGATTATTAAAGATCTTATTTGGTTACACTTAGGCTTACCAACCTTCAGCTGTGAAAGACAACTATTTTCAGTCTGTTTTGAGTAAGTTCGGCTAAAATGTCTATATCTAGTACACAAAGAAGGTTCACAGGTAGGATCTTCCATGCAGTTCTGCTGTTAATGAGCAGCTCTAACATCTCCATGCTGCAGAGATCAGAAACTTTGCCAGAGGATCAGCTTATCATGCAGCATGTGCCTCTTCCTGTTCCCCTTTGAGCTTGCCCTGATCTGCTGAAGTAAAAACTGCTTTTTGCACACATTTATTACAGACTTATTAAGACTTATCAGAATTTCCAGAAAAATGTACCTATTTGCCTACAGCATGCTCCATATAGCTGCAAAAAGACAGAGGGAAGGCACACGGGAGGCGTGTAACAAACACTGGGAGAGCAGGATCTTTTAGCCCTGGAGTACACAGAAATTGGCAAGGGTCCCAAAATCCCCAAATCTCAGTACATCTTTGCACTGTACCAAACAGTGGTGGAACTTGCTGATAAAGTACAAGACCACAGCCTGCAAGAACAGTTGATTTATTTGCACAGCAGCTACCTTCTAATGTTATTTACCCCTTAAGCTCGAAGAGCAGAGGACTGTGTGCTGTATTCATTAGTGCCCCCACCTCATCAGCAACTCGGTTGTTTACACAGGGCAGAGTCAACACAATCCCACATACTGAAATTTTAATTGTTGTAGCTTAACAGACTTGAAATGCCGGAAATGACCTTCATAAATATATGCCTGTAGACATGATCAAATAACAAACATGCTATAAGAATACAAAAGCAGGCAGCACAACCTCAGCACAGCCTCTGAGAGGTGTACCTGATGGCCTTACCAACCAAATGAGAAGATTCAAAATGATGAACTCTTCTGCAGCAGCAACATGGTTAATGCAATAGTCTCTCAAGAATGTGTAATATCAATACATTAAGTGCATGGAGAACCCTACCTCCTGTGGTGAGGCAGATGGGTAGTACGCAGTCATTCAGGCAAGTAACTCTGGGGACAGAAAAAAAAATCCTGCCGTGAAGGCAGGAGAATGTTGCAGAGGAGAACCCTGCTCAGAGGATGAATTTGCAGGTGTTCTTATGAGATTTACTTGATTCCTATAAAACAAAACGTTCTCAGGTAACCTGGTTTGCACTTTTTCCATTTTCAGGGCATTCAACCTGAGTAATTTGCTTCAATACTCAGTACTCTGATCTGCTGGATTCTCATTTTAAGAACTCAGTAGAAACTTCTGCAGGATTTCCAAGCTCAGCACCCACAATGAGTAGGGCATTAATTTCACTGCATCTTTCACCATCATCTTCCTCAGAAATGCCACTAAGAATCCTCCATACACAGCAGATGACAGGGAAAATTCAAGGAAACAAAAGTTTATGAAAAACTAATATCTTTCAATTAAAACCTGAAAAAAAAGCCTACATTATATGTAATAATGTTATATTCGGTAAAAGATTCATATTGTGTTGCTCCACTGTTGCACAGGGCTACTTATCAAGTGACGAGGACAAAAAGAATCATCGAAGAAACACTAATCTGGCAAACATTTGTGTGTGAAATGGTCTTTAATTACAGAATCTTATTTTCTCACAGTGTACATTGCAAGGATAAGTAATATTGGCACAATATTACTTCATAATTGCCCTGTGATAGTTTATTAAAAAAAACACGTTTGGATGAATTTTTAAGATGATTGCACTAGACTGTTGGTTTTAACAGGATTCTGGCTTGAAAGATGGGGTGGAGAACACTGACTTTCAATAGCCTCATCTCTGTACATATTAAGTAGTTACAGGACAAAGTCAGAATTTTTAATCTTTTCTTCTAATGTCAGCTTCTCTCAAGCAATCCCATGGGTCAGCTGGGAGAGGAAAAGGCCTCCAAACACAGGAAAACTCAAAGACTCTTAATAGAGACACCAAAGTAATTTGCAAGATAGCCACAGATGAAGAGAGAGAGACTGGAAAATTAATGGGAAATGATTTCTGTTTTGGCTACCATGAAAAGCTGCCTAGACATACGCATATGTGTCTAGTACTTTAAAACCACTTTTTTTTTTCTTCTCTCTCCCTTTGCTCTTAAGTAATATCTTGACTTTCAGAAGTGCTGCCTGCCATTAATTGAAGACTCCTGAAAAGATGACAGGCTGAGAGGCTGAAAATGCAATGAATACAGAACTGACTGTAGTCCAGATCCTAGCACACAGCAAAGTATTTTTAATCCTACTCAAGACTCCATGCTGAGGAGGTGCACAAAAAGAGGCTAAGGAAAGGTGAGAGGTGCACCTTCCTTTCTGTGAAATACTTCTTTCCTCCAACTCCTACCAGAACGTGTACATGAAAAGAATGAATATCACCACCCAGTCTGACTCCTCTGCATATAACGCAGGTGCTCTGATGACACAGAAATACCTAACAGAGATGGAAGCTATTCAGGATCAGATCACACACAACTGAAATGAGTGCGTGGGGCTACTGAAGACATCAGTTTATCATCGAAATCAAACGTCAATACCCCAAATTTCCATAGCATACATACCTTTTTTGCAGCAGTGTCTGCCTCAATAGATCTGCCCTACAGCTCTGCCCACTGCATCCCCCATTATGAGACACCTTTCTCAATTTTATCATTTCTCTCAGCTTTACGATTACAGCATCTCAAATTTCTTTGGTCTGCCCCTCTGCTTTAGAGGCAGCACGTTATCTGCCCAACCAAACCCAGCAGTACTGCTTCAACTATCTGACAAGCAACTCAGATAGCCTTGCAAAACACACGCAGTCCACAAATCTGGTTCTGCAAAGCAACACTACATTATAGTGTATAAAAACAATGTGAGTAACATAAATTCATTACTCTTTTAGCTCATAATTTAAGACCTCCAACTCAAAATTGTGACTACCACTCTGATGACTGTTTATACATCAATAAATTTTCTCTTCCATTTTATTCCAAAATAATAAAAAGGACCAAGATATATATTAAAAAAAAAAAAAAAGTAAACATTTCTTCTGTGTGAATTTCAGAAACATTCACAAAAAGGTTCCACTAATTGCTCAATTCAGTAATTAGAATCAGACAACTCTAGAGAGCTCTGCTACTGCCTTACCCCCAACCCTGCCCAGAGCAGAGACTGCTGCCACGGCATCGCAGAGCAGTCTAGGCTGGAAAAGATGTCTGGAGGTCATCTGGTCCAGCCTTCTGCTGCAAGCTGGGCCTATTCATTAGGTAACCCGGGGTACTGCCATGACCAGCCTTCAGTATTTCCAGTCAGGGAGACTCCACCACTCCTCCTGGGAACTTATTTCCATGCTCAGAGTTTTTAGCACATTTTCTTTTCCTTATACCCCGATGAAATTTCCCATCTCACCCTGCATCCTTATAAAAAGTTTGCCTCTTCAGGCTGCTGTCCAACAGGACCTCCAGCTCCTTTTCGGCAGGGCTACATCCCGGCCAGCCCGCACATCTATTTGCGGTTCACACCTTTCTCAGTGCACACCTTCATGGGTTTATCTCTTAGGCAGTTCTTGACTTAACAGTAACCATCCCACACAGGAGCTAAAGAAACTTCACCAACTTCTCCAAACCAGCCTCATAAAAGTATTTGTGTATTTTGTGGAAAAAACAACATCTCCAACCAGTCAAAGCCCTCCTTTGGAGGCCTACCTGAGTGTTTGTGGCTGCAGAAAGATTTAGCTGAACTCAACCAAGGTCTACCACACTCAAAGGTGTGCAGACAGAAGCAGCAGATGAGCAGGACCAGGGATACAACGCATTTTGACAAAAACCATCACTAGAAATTCAGAGTTCTTGCTTGGAAGGCCCAGAGCTTCAGGCCAGGATTGCATCCTGGTAACCATGGGCCTTGCCCTCCTACAGCTATCAAACCCTCAGACCAACCACTTGTATTTAACTACAGCATGCCTTCAGAAAGGCATTCAGTCTCAATTTTAATTTATTCAGTGCTGAAGATCCCACAGCTTCCAGTGATAGTTTCAAAGGTTAGTCACATCTTTCAGATTTTGTTTCCAGTCTCAGTTACTCTGGGTTCAGTCACTAGTCCCTATGTCTCTGTCTGTTAAGGTTTCCCTCTCTTAATTTTCCCCTTGACTAGATGCAAGTTTAGGAGTCTTCTATGAAACTTTTATTCTAACTCAAAGTAATTTCTTTCCACAGCTCCAGTGTTTCAAGCCAAACTCCGTAGCACGAACACTGCTAGGGTGGTAGCTTCTCGTTTCTCCTGATTTCTTTGTCTTACAATCTGACTTGCCTTTTTTTTTTTTTTCTTCAGACTGCAGACCTAACTTACCAAATAACTGGGATAATGCCAAAAGAATTCTTTTCTATTTAACATTTAACCTGTCTTGGGTTGGAAGCATTTTGCTAGTGCTGATTTAATGTTATCTCCCAAGAATACTTAGCGAATTCCTAAATATTCCTATGCAGTATTTACTGAAGACCACAACTCCTGAAGACTGTTACTTTTTCAGGAAGGGATTAAGTACCTCATGAACTACCTATTTTATTTACACTAAGCAGAGTCTTGAAGTAGATTTATTTTACAGTAGTCAGTTTACATAACATTAAATCTATAATACTGGAACAGTAACTGCAATCAAGCAAATTCATAATCTGAGTCAACAAAGAGTTCACTCTGTCAGTTAATTATTTATTAATACAATTTTCCATTAGTATTCCATTATTTTACCTACGTTGTGACAGCATGGTCTATTATTATCTGTATTGACCCACCCTCTTCTCTCAAGTACTGACATACCATCAGCACTTTTATCATCTTCTGGGATTTCTTTATCATAACAAGTAGTATTTAAAATGAGTAACAACGGAGAAAGGAATTCCTTTAACACCTCCTTCATCATTCTTTGGGTCAACTTAATAAATAATCGCTCTCACAAATTACAATAACTAACCAAGAAAACGAAGTGTCACAGTAAGTAGAGGACTCTTCAATGCTTAACTGACTGCGATTAGATGCATTTTCAGAAGGAATACCGCTGTCAAATACAACTTATTGATTTGAATACCATGGTAGCTGAAAAATGTAACAGCTACAACAAAGCTTATTGATAAAATACATTAATTACAGGACAAGGGTGATCAATCCATTGCATTATTCTACCTTTATGTCACCTTAAAATCAGAGTGAGAAAACCTAAACCTAAAAAAAAAATAAAAAAAATCATAAAAAAACAAACCATGTACTCAAGCCTGTGTGTGTTAATATACTTATTTTTACATTCACCTCAATAGCAGCTGACCACATTGCTTCCCAAGACTACATGGAAATTAATGCAAGAGACAGAAATACCTTATATGGTGTGACAAATGGAAAAACACAGAACAGCACCAGCCTTATCCAGTACAACAAAATAAGAGACTTCTGGAACAATCACATTACAGACAATACAAACACTTTCTCACAACTCACGAATTTCAACAAAATCTGCTGGATATTAGAATAGTATTACCTTTGAAAGTATTTTTATGTAAGCAAGATTTCATTTAAAAATGAAGTAAAAACTAAACAGAGCATTGAGGCCAGGTTAGTGGTGTAAGCACAGGGCTATTCAAATCTGTAAGGAAAACTCATAGCACAACAAACAGGTTGCAAGAATGAAGTAATAATGTAACCATCATACCTCTAATCTTTTATTTTTTTAATCTATCCTTAAGTGAAAGCAGAAAAAACAATCCAGTTGCAGCCACGTGGACATACGAGATAATCAATCTAGAGGCAAAAACCTTGTCTAAATTCCTTGTGTTGGGGAAGGGGGGGAAAAAGAAACAAAATCTTAGAGACAACTAAATTTTCAGACTTTACACGCTTTGTAGCAAAATTTTACTCCAAATATGAAAAAGGATCCAAAAAGAAAAAAGAAAACTAAGGAAAGCAGATGAAAAGTAATTTTACAATAAAAATGAGTTAGTTAGTACGAGATCAGCAATGCTAGACAGAAGACACGTTTTCTTTATCTAAATTAAGTTTACTTGGAACAAACCTGGAAGGTAACACAAAATACCTGATAAATATCAAAAAAGAGTGGGGAAGGGACAGAGGACAGATCAGAACTTTAAAAGCATGTAAAAAACTTACAAACTCCTCTTCCAAACTGATTTGAAATTATAACTCCAGTGGTGTAAAACCAATCTCAATACAGCAGGGTTGTGGTTTTACCTAGGACAGAGTTGATTTTCCTCGTGACAGCTGGTATGGTGCAGTGTTTTGGATTCAGGATGAGAACAATGCTGATAACACACCGATCTGTAACTGTTGCAGAGCAGTGCTTGCACTAAGACAAGGACTTCCCAACTTCTCATGCTGCCCTGCCAGCGAGGAGCTGAGGGGGGACAGAGCCAGGACAGCTTCCCCCAGCTGCCAGAGAGATGTCCCATACCATGGGGCATCATGAGGGACAATTATATGTGGGGGCTGGCCAGGGGGCTGCTGCTGCTCAGAGTCTGCCTGGGCATCGGTCAGATGATGGAGTTGCACAGTGCATCACTTGCTTTGTACATTCTGTTGCTATTATTATCATTTCCCTGCCTTTTCTGTCCTGTTAAGCTGTCTTTATCTCAACCCATGATTTTTACCTTTTTTCCCCCTCACAATTCTCTCCCCCGTCACACTGGGAGGTGGGGGGCGAGCCAACAGCTGCATGGTGCTGAGCTGCCTGCTGGGTTACACCACAACAAGGAGACAAATATTATTTTTATATTCCTGGTAAAATACATCTTAACTAGCCAGATATTTCACTACCACAAGAATTCCTTCTAAACATCAAACGAAGTGGAAAGCAACTGCTTAAATAAGCCTACATCAAAAATGGCCCAACTTTAAAATATTTCTCAATCTTGCAAGGGTCTTTGGAAGCAAATGTCTTCACTCCAACAGGTAGAGCTTTTGGGTAGCTGTCTCTGAAGCTTCAAAAATACAGCTAGTATTGCTTCAGGCTTTTCTAAGTTGGAAAGGCGAAATTCCACAATTTAGAAGGGTGCAGGGGAGAAATTCTAGCCTTTACATCTGATGTTGCTCAAGCATGACATGAGGCCTGAAGAAACAAATAACTTAATGAGATCCTGGCAGCATCGCCCTGGGCTGCTTCAGGGAAGGCACTGCTAGCAGACAGGGGAGGTGGTCCTGCTCTGCTCAGCTCTGCTGAGATGCACCTGGAGTGCTGCGTCCAGCTCTGGGCTCCCCAGCACGAGACAGGCACGGCCATCCTGCAGTGGGTCCGGTGAAAGGTGACAGAGGTGAGGAGGAGCGTGGAGCATCTGACAGCTGGGAAGAGGCAGCAAGAGCTGGGACTGTTCGGCCTGGAGAAGAGATGAGTTGGGGCATAGGGTGAGGAAGAAGGGGTCTGTCTGGGTACCTAAGCGCACAATAAATGAAAAAGTGCAAAAGTTTGTGCAAAAAGTATGTGTGTGTATGTGTTTACACATACGTATGTTAGTTACCTCCCACAACAGCAATGAACAGCCTTTAACAAGGGATGAGAAAATCATTACAAGCAGCCTGTGCAAGAGCAAGAATCAGAGCTTTTGGTCTCAGGGGTTCCACTTTTGTGTTCCTAAGCATTTATTTCTGATTCCGATTCTTCAATTTCTGTGAAACAGACAAAATTTATCATCAAGAAACTGTCAAAACCACCAGGGCCACAGCCATGACAAATCTGTGAAAGCTGACAATGCTGGATATTACTCATTCTGTTGGCAATCATTCTCCTAAGTGCATTAAAACACCTTCCAGCTGGTTAAAATCACCTTGTAGATGCACAGAGCCTTAAAAAAGGTCCATATTGTCTTTCCACATCTGATAGCATAAGTGTATACGCCTCCACTACTCAAAGACACTGACAACTCCCCAGGTATTGGGAAATATCAAAATTAAGGTTGTTTACCCACACTTAGTTAAGCTCCCATGCACTAAACTCCAGTATTATACAAAAAACAACGTGGAGAAAGTCAAAATAGGAAAGGGGTCCCATTCTCTCCTACTTCTCTAAGTCAGCATCATCTACACCTAATCAGACGTCCAGCATGGCCTTACCTAAATTCCTTTTAAAAATACACATGACGAATACCCCAGAGCTTTCCTGAAGTTACATTCGTGTTGCTGGTTAAGCTCATGCCTGAACCTCATCCTGAGCCTCGACAGACAAACACAGAACCTGCCAGACCTCCTGCCTTTTGCTCTGCTCCCCCTGCTGTGCCTGAAGGCTGATGACTGGGAGGCAAGGGGACCTCTGCCAAGGAAGTTTAAGATCCCCTTGCCTTGCATGCTGGGTGTCAGCACGCAATTCCCAGCACCTACAGAGAAACCACATCCCCAGCCTTAGTGATTGCCATTAAACTGCTGTGTTTGACACAGCAGCAGTGTTTTGGCTTTACACAGAAATCTACCCTGATGCCAAACTATCCTTTGCAGGTGAGGATTCTTCCAAACTCACACGGCTTTTGTCACAGACCTTTACTTCTAGGCCTATAGGCAGTTCAGAAGTTTATGTCCTTCCTCTTTCTAGCAACCCCTCCCATACCTGGAGACAGCTGTTGTGTCTTTCTCAGCCTCCTCTAGCCTGAAAAATAATTGCTGCTTTCCCCTGAAATAACCTCCCGTGGCCCGAAGTGTTTCTGAAACGGGAGGGCCCAAACTGGCCATGCCCAAGCAACGTGCAGAATGAAATTACCACATAGCAGTTTTAAACATCCCTTCTGACTATATATCCCAGAAAAATGATTACCCTCCTTGCAACAGCACAATGTTACTGACTCACATTCAGGCTATGATTCACCTAGAAATCTGGAATTATTTTTTCTGTAATTACTGCTATTTTATGTTTATGTGGGGAACTATCTAGCCTAAGCACAGTCCTTTGCATTTGTCCTTTCAAACCGCATCATTTCTTTCATGTTGTTTCTCTGCTTTTTTTCTAAGCCATTTTAAATTCTAAAGTTACTTTTCACGGAACTTGAATCCTCTCCCAGCCTGGTACTCTCTGTAAAATTAATAAAGTTACTCTCTATGCCATCATCATCCAAGTCATTAGCAAAGTGAAGGCATAATCACATTTGTTTTTTTCCACTGCACTTCTCCCTTTGTCTGTGCCTGGAACGAAGGTGTTCATTTAGAAAGCAGCTATTCATTTTTTTTTTGTTTGACCTTCCTCTCTTGAGCTGCAAGCATGACCTTAATGTTTCTCCTAACCTAAGTTCTTCCTCCCCCGTATTTAAGTGCCTCTCAATCACTCCCTCCCATTTCTCGCACAGTCTCCGAGTCCCACTTGGCCTCGTTTCACCCTGCACGCTCCTAGCAGCGCTCCTCTCCCTTCCTTCCTGAACTGTCCTTGTTTGCCCTTCCAGTGCAAGAGCTTAAACAAGAGGATGGCCAATTCCACAACCCCTTCCAGACCTCCTCCTGCCCACTCATCACCGGCTCCCTTCACGCTGCCATTACAGAACGGGCATGGGAGTGATTAAAGCCCCTAAGGACCCTCCACGCACACGGATGGCAAAATCTGAGCTCCTCACAGGAATGCACTATTATCTTTGAAAACTCCAGTTTCTCTCTGGTAGAAACGCACCAGCATTTTCTCTCTCACACCAGGAAAATGCAGGTATGGGTTGGTGTCATTAAGGAAATGGATTTCCCATCTCAACATAATCCCATCCTTCCCAGGCTCCCTGCCCCAGACCAACTGCCCCACACAGGCTCAAACTTCTTGTTATTTTGGTGCGGTCCTCTCACAGTTAGCTGCTCCTTAGGGATTTATTGTCATTTTTTTTTGACTACCAGAACAAAGTATGAAAAGTCAAAAAAAAATATATAAAATTGCCCACAGAATGATGTTGGGAAAATAGTGAACGAGAACTTAAAGCGCTCCTTCAGGAACTTACATTCAACCTATCTGATATTTGCAAAGCTAGTGGGATGATTCACATGAATGTAATGCTAGGAACCACGACATATAACCTATTTAGTAAGAGCAGAAATGGAGATCATATGGCACTGCATGCCAAAAACGTCACTGTCTGCTTCTGAGTCACTGACAACTGAAAATTACGTCTTAAGAAATAAAGTACAAGTGAGGACACTGGCCGGGGTTCACTACAGACACGAAACCTCACTTAGCATGGTCGTTAGGCATCTACTGCATCTTGCTGGAAAAAAAGTTTCATTATCACGGTGGACATGAGGCCAAATGAGCTAACCTGGAGGTCTCGTGCTGCCACTATCAGAACGTGCTTGAAATTTCTAGAAATTGAGGACAATTTCATACGCTGGGAGATGTTAAACCCAACCCAAGGGAAAGCAGTGCTCAGCTTCATCCAGACAGATAACAAGTACTCCACCGTGTCACAGAGAACAAATACAGAACAAAGACAGTTCCTGCCCCTAGGTCTTGGAATCAAAGGACACATATTCCCAAACACCGTTTTGCAAAATGACTCAAGTGGTCCCAGCCCCTACCCATGCCACCCCCTCAGCTGTGCTGACAGAACCGCTGGCAGCAATGCATGGTGAGCCTGTGCACTGCAGTGTATTTATTTTTAGCAGTATGTTTTAATTTACCAATTCCCAGAGTTGGTTCATTACCTGGTACAACTGAGGCGACAGGATGGAACAAGGCAGGAGCACACAGCTGCTGCCTGAGAACTTTTACCAGCCTGATTTGCCAACAAGGACAGGAAAGGAACACAGGCAGGCAAAGCAAAAGAGGGGCTCCATCACTTTGACAAGCAAAGTTGTAAATTTCCTTGTAAATTTCACACTCTGGTGTTCCAAAATGCAAACATTTGAAGTAAAGTATCAAGAAGCCTACCTTAACTTTTGACTCATTGACTACTATGTATCAAATGAGTTTGCAGTATTTGCTGATTTTGATAATTCTGCTTACTCTGAAGTATTCCTCACTGTCTTGGACGTGGACAGCTACATTGATCCGGTGTTACAGGTTGGAAGTTGCCATGATATGTATACACAGTTCCCAGTAACTCAGTTAAACAAGGAGATTTAGAGCACAGAATATATGATAATGCATAAATACGGCATTCACTCAAAAGTGGTTTTCAAGGCTTTATGAAGCCAGCCATGCAGGACTTTAAAAGAAACCACAACCACTGCATTATCTGTTGGACTTTGTCTCTGACATAACAGTCAGCTTGGCGTACTGACATGATCAATCAGAATCAACTTGTCCATCTTCTCAGAGAAGTAGTTATTACTAGAAGAAGAAAAAAAAAAAAAAAAAGACCAAAAAACAAACAGGACAGTTTTCCTTCAAGCACAGAGGGTACACAACAGCTGCTAAGTACAACACAACTGATAACTCCCAGCATGTAGCAGAGGCAAAACAGCGAGGTCCACAACGAGTGCCTCCCCCCAGCACAACGCACTCCAGCTAAGGGATGATGAAGAAAAGCAGAACCCGTGTTTCCTGCGTCCCACCAGCAGCCCTCACCACATGTGCTGTGTGAAGCTGATGCGGTGAAGGCCAGCAGACCAGGTATGTATGCACACAGCAGCTGAAACGGCCGGAGAATTCAAAACAAATATCTTAAAAGATTTAATTGCAAATGGAAAATGGCAACTTTATGCATCTTATAATTCAGACAAATAGAGACGAGCTGCCTTGGGAAATAGCTCACAATTTCCAAAGCTATCTTCCTATTAAATTTCATATTTCTTATCTACGTCTCGGAGATGCCTAGGGATAGGTACAATAATCAAGAACTTTTTCAAAACAGTCCAAAACTTTTTTTCAGTTTGCCCCTCTCTGCAAACTTTTTAGCTCAAACCTTGACCTGAAATTGGCAGTAAACAGGCAAACCTCCTTATGAACAACTGATAACGACAAAAAAAAATGCAAAAAACTGAACAGTGTAATGTGATAAGTCTAACCTGGAACACACTAGCATCACAAAACAGAAACACTTGAACACTCGGTATCACTGGTGCTTCAGGTACTGACCTGCTTGCCATCAGCACCAGAATTGCTCGCTGCAGTCCGACTGACAGTGTGCACAGGCAACGTCGATTTGAAGCAGCATGTCTCCCTCTAGGCATGTGATAAAGATTTTTTTTTTTCCCTTTACCAGCCTGAGAAAACAAACCTATTTGCTTACAGTAAAGTTTTGTAAATTTAGTCCGGTACTAAACATATTGATTCAGCTAATACCACAGCTTTCAAAACAATACCTTTTTCGTGTAAGTATTAAAGATCAGTACTTGCAACACTCCAATGTCTACACAGCAGGCTGGACACAGACTGCTCCCCTCCAGTTTCTGCCAGGCATTGGGAAGCCACGAGGCTTAGAAACCAAAGCAGCTGTAATGAAGAAACACCTAAAATCAGCTGGACTAACTCTATGTGGGTCTCTTTAGGATACCAGCTCAAGAGAGTACCAGCTGGGGTCCTAGCTCCATCGGCAGGAGGTTGGTATGGCTGAAACCCTCCCCAGGGCACAATGGGAGTAAGAGCAGCTAGGTACAGGTAAGGACAGCACCAGGCCTCGAGTGGGACACTGTCCTCACCAGAGGTATTGTCAGCAATTAACTCGCCAGAGCAGGCTGGTCGGGAAAGTGGTAACAGTGGAATCATCCACTGTCAGCTCAAGTACAAGGTAGCTCGGGCTGCAGGTTCACCATCAGCTGAAGCCCACCTGATATGAGACTTGACCCTCAGGGGAGGCAGTCTGTGCCTTCTCCACATCCCGGTGTCTCCTTTTCCACACCCTTCATCTTCTGAAGGCATTCACCTGTGCTTGCGAGCTGGCTGATGCGACTGGGCAGGGAGCATTGTACTTCTGGAGCTGTGCATTAGCTGGATGCGTTTCCTGACCTGGCTCACGATCCCTCAGACCACCACGAGGGACCAGGCGGAAAGGAGTGCTGCCCTTTCCAGCAGCAGAGGGGACATAACCTGCCCTGAACGGGCTGCGAAACCGCACCCCGGGCACCCTCTGGTGTGAGCACAGCAGGAGTGAAATGACTTGGAGGTCTCAGCCTAATTCCTAGGAGCAGTCAGCCATAAAACAAGAACCACGACAAGAACTGGCACTAATAATTATCTGACGGTGAGCTGAGCAGAAAGGTCAAGGATCGCACAAAATTGAATGCCATGTCTTTTCACCGTCCGCCACAATTCAGTCCCATTACAAGAAGAGTGGATGGGACACTGTGATTAGCTAAATATTAACTTATCAGAGTCCTCACCCCACAGTCTTCCACTCAACAATAAAATGAGCATATATATGTGATGCACACTCTAACTGCAACGCTTAAAATACTGAACAACATCCATACAAAACAGCCTTTAACTTGTACTTCAAGAGTTCCACTCAGTGCAAATCTGTGAAGCTGACCTGCAGACCAAGTAGACAGATGCACTCTTGCAAAGAGGTACACTCACACACACACACAAAATTCATAGGGCAGCATCAAATTTCATAAGCAGATGTTTTCATTTTTCATTTGTTTCAGTAAGTGAGTGGAAAAAAATTAAAAAGAAGATATGCATTCATTCTTTGTACGTATGCTTTACTTCAAAGAATTCCAGGAATCTACTGTAAATGTGAAAAACTCCTCAGTCACCACAGCACACTGTTCCCCACAAGAACAGTGGGTCAAACTCAAAGTACCAGCAATAGAGTCACATGCAGAACTTTTTCTATAGGGCCTGGAATGGACAAAACCTCCAAAGTCAGAGCTGAGTCTTCAGGGGGAAAGAAAGCACAGACACCATTGACAAAGCTCCAGCAGTGCCTTCAGTAAGGCAGTCCAAGTGTGCACCATGCTTCTAAAATGATGATGCCCCTGTCCACCTGCACCCCAGGCCTGACGGATGATGTCTTCACCTCACCTGCCAGCATCAGCTAAACTATCTGGGACAAAAAGCCTCAGGTCATTGAAAATACTATAAATGTTACACCGGCATTGGCCCACCACGAAGGCTGGGGAGGGCACAGGATAAGACAGAGCTGTGGGTGGCACACGGGGACACCCTGCTCCATCTCCAGCCGCCCTGCTGAGGCCACCGGTCCCATGAGCAGGAAGCAATCGGTCTGGGGGGAAAGCAGGTGAAATGGCTTAATGTGAAACACTCACAACTGCTGACTTCCAAATGCAGAGCGCCGCGTACAGAGGTGCTTGTGGTACTTTATGTTAGTATCACTTGGCGATACCCTCTCATCTTCTACGTGCCTTCAGAAACTAAGGTTTTAGCTCTCCCTATGTAACAGTGCTTTTACCTTTCCTTGCACGATTACGAAATGCCTCATTTTAACACCCAGCTGCCACTCCCTAACCAAACTGCCCTCACCAGGCAGCTTTACCACAGGTGGCACACAACACGATGCCACCCCCTTTCAGCCAAACTCCTTTAACAACACCAAGACAACGCCAGTGCTTACTAAACACGCCTTTTTGCTACCTGTGCTTCTTTGAGGGCAGACAACGTCACCATTGTACCCTCTGCCGTGCCACCAAACCACTTTCCAGGTGCGCCCAAGGACTGGCAGCCATCCTTGCAGCTGCTGCTGCTTTCCCAGCACTGCTTTTGCCAGCAGCCATGCCCAAGGCCTCCTACCTGCTCCCTGCAACTTGCTGCTGCAGTGAAAAACCACCGGGCAGAAATACCATAATTTTACGTGTTTTTTTTTTTTTTTGAAGATTTGCTAACGTGAGATTGCACAGCTGGGCCCGAGCCACAGCAGAGATAAAGCAGAACCGTCCCAAAGGCAGGCAGCACTTTGTGGGAACTGGAGGAAAAGCCAAAGCTTCTCCACCAGGCTGGGCTGAAAGGAAGGGCTGATGAGCAACAACTGGTGGCTTAGAAGAACAAGCTCCGAGTGGCCTGCCTGCCAAGCTGAAACCCAGCACTCATTTACAAGTCACCTCCCTGCGCCTAGGCCTGGGCGACTCAGGCGTGCCCCGTGTTTTGTGAAGCTTTGAGAAGCTGCTGTGCCACGAGGCACTGCCACCCAGCCAGCTCCGACCTGAGGGGAGCCGACCCCTGCCTGGCACAGGGAGCTCCGCGCTCACACCACGTCCAGGGGGTGCAACCAAGTGGGTGAAGTGATAAAATGAAGACGCGGGTAAAGTGATAAATGGGTGAAGTGGTAAAATAAGTAAGGCGAAGGGAATGTGAGGACCCATGGCGATGGTGTGTGCTGGGGGGAATAATGTAAGTAGTAAAAGGAAATAAAAAGTAATTAACGTGGAGTCGGTAAATAAAGTAAACGAGCAAATAAGATAATTATAAAGAATGGGTAAAGAAAGTGAATAAAATAATGAGTACGTGAAATGAAAATAAAAACGTAAATGAAATAAAACGAAAGTAAAAACGTAAATAAAATAAAATAAAAGCATAAATGAAATGAAAGTAAAAACGTAAACGAAGTGAAAATAAAAACATAAATAAAATGAAAATAAAAACGTAAATAAAATGAAAATAAAGACGTAAATAAAATGAAAATAAAGACGTAAATAAAATAAAACGAGCAGATAAATTGAATATTAAAATAAAATAAGCGGACAATTAATTAAAGGGAGCGAATAATAAGGTAAATAAAATGACCAAGTAAATGATCAAATGCATGAAACAAGCAAATAAAACGCAGACAATAAAATAAAATAAAATAAAATAAAATAAAATAAAATAATAGCAAAACAAGAACGCAGCCAGGAAACGGCAGCACCGAGGGATGGGGCCCTGCCGCCCCCCCCCCTTCCCGCACCGGGACTGGGGCAGCGGGGCCGGACAGACGGACAGACCGACGGACACACGGGACAGACGGACAGACGGACACCCGCACCCCTCCAGCCGCCCCCCACGGCCCCCATCTCGGCGGCGCGGCCTCTCGGGGCCGTGCGGGGCGGGGGCGGGACCGGGACCGGGACCGGGACCGGGACCTGGACCGGGCCGGGTCCTAGCGCCCCCCCCCCCCCCCCCGCTGCCGCCGCCGCCGCCGCCGCCCCCGCCCCGCGCGGCGCCGTCCCGCACGTACCTGCGCCCGGACACGCGGGGCGGGGCGGGGCGGGGCCTGCGCCACCCCCTCTCCCTCCCCCCCCCCTCCCCGCCTCGTTCCGCTCCGCTCCGCTTCCGGGGTCCGCCGCCGTGACGTCAGCGCGCGGGAGTGGCGGGGGGAGGGGGGGAGGCGCGGCGGGGAAGCCGGAAGCGGGGCGGCAGCGCTGTTGTTGTTGTTGTTGTTGTTGGGGGGGGGGGGAGGAGGGAAGGGGGAGGTTCGTTCGGGTTGATAAAGTGAGGAATGAAAATAAAAATGAAATAAAAGCAGCAAAGCGGGCAGCTGAAAATAAAGGCGGACGAAAAGCATTCTGAGTCGGTTGATAACAAAACGTTGAGGTCCATGTAATGACGCGCATATTGGTGCCCTGTGCCCGGGGCTGCCTCCTCACAGATTTGCCCCAAGATTTCACAGAATCACAGAATTTCTAGGTTGGAAGAGACCTCAAGATCATCGAGTCCAACCTCTGACCTAACACTAACAGTCCTCCACTAAACCATATCCCTAAGCTCTACATCTAAACGTCTTTTAAAGACCTCCAGGGATGGTGACTCCACCACTTCCCTGGGCAGCCTGTTCCAATGTCTAACAATTTGCCCCAAAATGCTGGTGGGCGCCGTGAGCAGCGCTGGCGTGCTCGCTGGGGTGTAGCCAGAGTACCCGTCTCTAGTTTGTTTCCGTCAGGGTGTTTTCCTTGCTCTGCTCCAAAAGCCTTCCAGGTCTGGTCAAGAGTCCTGTGAGCTAGGACTGGGCCAGGTCTGTGTGGGAGAAGGCACATTTGTCATGCAGGTTGCTCCCAGCGCTGTTCTTATTCTGGTGGAAAGCGGGGTGCCTCAATGACCCCCCAACACCCAGGAAAGGAATAAGAGAAATCATTCTCATCTCCATGCAAAAGGCACCATAATGTAGGCTCAAAATAACAGAATATCACAAGTTGGAAGGGAACCACAAAGGTCAGCAAGTTCAACTCCTGGCTCCACACACCACCACCCAAAATTCATAGCCTATGTCTAAGAATATTGTACAAATGCATCTCAAACTCCATCAGGCTCAGTGCCCTGACCACAGCCCTGACCACAGCCCTGGGCAGCCTGTCCCAGTGCCCAACCACCCTCTGGGTGCAGCACCTTTCCCTAACCCCCAGCCTGACCCTCCCCTGTCCCTGCTCCATGCCGTTCCCTTGGGTCCTGTTGCTGTCCCCAGAGAGCAGAGCTCAGCACCTGCCCCTCCGCTCCCCTCGTGAGGGAGCTGCCGGCATCCATGAGTTCTCAACTCAGCCTGCTCTGGCCTAAGCAAACCCAGGAACTTCAGCCTCTCCTCACATCTTGCCCTCTAGACCCTTCACCATCTTCATAGTCCTCTTTTGGACACTCTCTAATAGTTTTATGTCCTTCATATATTGTGGCAACCAAAGCTGCACCCAGTACTCGAGATGAGGCCACACCAGCGCAGAGCAGAGCAGGACATCACTTCCATCAACCAGCCAGCAGTACTGTGATTGACGTGCCTCAAGATGCGGTTGGCCCATTTGGCTGCCAAGGCACACTGCTGACTCAATGTTTAACTTACCATCAACCAGAATCCCCAGATCCCTTTCCATGAAGCTGCTCTCCATCCACTTGTACCCAGCCTGTACATGTATTCAGGGTTGCCATGATTCAGGTGCTGAATACAGCACCTTGTTTAAATTTCAAGTGGTTGGTGATTGGCCAGCCCTCTCATTTGTCAAGATCTTTCTGCAAGGCCTCTTTACTCTTTGGGGATTCAACAGCTCATGCTAATTTAGTATCATCCAAAAGCGTATTTGGCATGCATGTGAACCTTTCATCAAGTCCTTCATCTTTTATAAAAACACTGAAACGAACTGGTCCAGAAAATGGAGCCCTGTGGAACCCCACTAGTGACTGGCTGCTAGCCCGATGTAATTCCATTTACTATAATCCTGTGATCCTGACCCATCTGCCAATTGTTCACACACCATATTATGTATTTGTCTAGCTATGTGTTGTTTGTCCAGAAGAATACTGTGAGAAACAGTATTGAAAGCTTTGCTAAAATCCAAAAAGATTGCATCTACTGTCAGATGACATCTACTGTCTTCCCTTGGTCAACTAGATGGGTGACCTAGTCATAAAAGGAAATTAAGTTACTTAGGCAGAAGTTTTCCCTCATGAACCAGTGTTGGCTATGACCAATGACTGCATTGTCTTTCAGATTTTTCAGTAACTCCCAGAACAGACTTCTCCATAACTTTACCAATTGAGACTGACAGGTCTGTTATTCCCAGGGTCTTCTTTCTTGCCCTTCTGGAAAACTGAGGCAACACTTGCCAGCTTCCAGTTATCTGGGACCTCTCCATATTCCCAAGACCATTGAAAAAATGAAGAGAGGCCTCATGATGACATCAGCCAGTGCTTTCAGCAGCCTGGGATGAATCCCATCAAGCCCCTGATACAATTCCCTATGGGGAACATTACTGAAGGTGGGGGTGATGATAAGTCAGAATAACCAGAATTGTAATGGCTGACAAGGAGACAAGAGAAGCCTAAGCTGAAAGGCAGTTATAAGGTAGGAGATAAATGAGTAGGAGCACTCCTTAGGGACCATGATAAGTTTTTGGACATAATATGTGCAATATACTCATTAATAAGATAGAGATCAGAATTTGTTATGCACCCATGCAATTTGCAGATGACACTAAGTTGAAAGGTATTATGAGTAATGATCTTCTTGGCTACAATGAGAGAAATGGGAGGAAATTTAACAGTATAAACTGCAAAATCAGTCACTGAAAGAACAGTACACTTTTGCTATAAACTCATTAGTTACGGTAAATGAGGAGAAAAGGGGTCTCTTTATTAAGATTAAGATTTCCTGAAGACCTCTTGAGACCTGATTTCTCTATATTTGCCATTATGGCTAAGCCATCTATTAGCAGATGGTCACAGATCTGCAGCAGAGAGGCATTTCTCTCTCTCTCTCTCTCTCTCTTTTTTTTTTTTTTTTTTTTTTTTTCTGGTATGAGCTAGACATCCATCATATATGTTCACCTGGATTTGATCTGTAAAGGAGTCCTTACAGTTTTCATGCCTTTGTTTTTCCCCTCTAAAATAATAAAATATAGGACACAGGCTTTATTCCTTACCCATGAAACAATTAGGAAATTTAATTTGAAAGAAAGTGAGGGAGTTTCAAAGAGGAAAAAATTGTCATGTCAAATTGCTTGTCATATGAAATTAGCAATGACACTGCACTGAAAACAGCACAGAGGGGAAAAAAATCAAACTTGGGAATAAGAACTGGAGAAAAGCCACTAAACTAATAATGACTTGAAAGCAAAGGGCCTGGGATGCCCTGGGACAGTGAGACAAGCAGGCCAGACGATTGGTGAAGGAGGCACCGACCTCAGTGAGTGTCTCTGCTAGTGCCTGTCTTCAGCAGAGATGGGAATAGCTGTTCTCACTGAGGGCTGCAGTCTGCATGACAGAGCATGAAATTTTCAGTGCTGTCAGTAGGAAAATACCTTTTTTTTTTTTTTTTCTTTAATTTTGAGGCAAAAATGTAACTCAAAAGAATTGCAATGAACATGGGAGAAGTTATTTTAAGACTTCATCATCATATCTAAAGAGGAGCACACCAGGGGAACCAAATATTTGTAGTGTCTATGACAAGTGATCGTGGTCTGAAGACAGTTCTTATTACAGTAACATAAATACTGCTTTAACAAGGCTTATTTCAAATGGCTGAAAAAAAAATGTCAAGTCTCATCAACTCAAAAAATTGAACGGAAAAGCTGAATGAAAATATTATGAATGAAACCACTTTGAACCCCCAAACATGAGTTTCTATTGTTCAGTACTGTAGGTTAGTAGAAACAGGGAAAAAGCTCTTAAGATGATAAATATAAATGCATACTAAACAGACAAAGAGGGAATTTCATAATAGATACCAAGGAAACTAGGAATTATTTGAAACTTAGATGAAACAAGTCAAAGCATAAAAGGGATAAACCAGCAAAATGCAGTATTTTTTTTTTCTCATTCTCTGCAATACATTCTTTATGGTATGTTCTTTGTCGTCCTAGATCTTTATGTGTTTCTATTGATTTTATTTATATTTTTTGCCTTCTTAAAAGCAGCCTGCAAAACTCCAACTGGCACAAAGATGCTGAAACATAAAGCAAGATAGGACAAGAAATTTGGAATGACAGAAGGCGCCTTGTCTTTTTTTCTATTTTTTTTATACCACCCGCTCACAATTAAAACTTTATCTCCTCCAGATGACACACAGAAGGTGGGCAGGATTTTAGAAGCAGCTGATAGATGATTGTAGCAAGTAGGATGTCTGACTTTAATAGCTATCCTGCAATGCAACTTTCATAAGCAGTTGTTAAATGCTCCTGTGGTTCAGTGCTGGTAGAATACCATAGCTGTTTCCTCAGACATACCTACATTTCTTCTTTCAGCATCTGATAATGTGAAGTATTAACATCTTTAGTCCTCTGTGAGATAATTGTAGGTTAAGAGCACTATAAACTGCACAAGCTTGGTTAGCAACAGGGGCACCCAAGTATGTTAAGACTGATCACTTTTATTTTACATTGGTCTGATTTACATTTATAATAAACGAAAAGTGGCTTGTACACTTGAGCTTTGTACTGAATCCTGAAACTGAAGAATGCGATCCAGTTTAGGAATCATTTGCTGGGACACAAGGATGTAAAGGGTGCTAAGGTAGAGGAGGATCACATTATACCTCTGCTCTGTCCTACTGATCACCTATTGTTGCAGACACTGTTAAAATCACAACATACTGTTTGAGGGAGAGGAATTTATATGCACAAGAGGAATCACTACTGAGCAACTTCCTTCCAGCTCTTGTCAGAGTACAGATCTGGAAAACACACTTTTTTTTTTTTTTTTTTGGTAATAGGAAAAATGAGTATTTTTTAAACCAAATACAGCTGCCATTTCCAGAGATTAAAATAAATAAATAAATGAAGCCTGGCTTTGTAATCTAGCAGTTGTGTATAAGAATAGGAAGCTCTAGGATGTATGGTTCTGGGAGAGTTAGCCTGTGTCTTCTGGGACACAATAATTCCTTCCGAAACTAAGCCCAAGAGACAAGACAGTGGAAGAAAAGAAAATCTCTCTTTAGAATTCCCTCTGTAGTTTCTGCTCCTTCATTCCTGTGGCCTGACACCGATGGAATAGGCTTTTTGTGTACCCTGCACAGCACATAAATACAGAGAATGCATTTCATGAAAAATAAAAATATGTTAATTTTCCTGAGAAATATGATGTGTTATCTTTTGAGAAACACTTTTCACAAGAATTAAATTAGAAACTTAAAAAAAAAATTACTGTGAAATACTGAAAACTCGTGAAAAACCAACATTGTTCTTGAGTGCTGAAAAACATCTCTTCCTTTTGGCCTGAAAGTTCTCTTTCTTTAATTCAAAATTCTTATTCTGCTTGTTGTTTATACCCTGAATCTGTTTCTTATGTCTTATTCCTGGATAATTTATTTTGGTTCCTGCTATTGTGCCAGAAATATGATACACAAATACTCTCAAATTTGTCTTCAGCAGTTTTGCTGAAACTCAAACATACATAAATCTGTCATGACATTCACTCTCATTCTTCATTATATGTTCTCGAGAGTTTTTACAGTCTGTTATGTCTTTGTTTTTCACTTATTGCTTTTGCATTTGTTGTAAAGATTAAATATATATGATCTATATTTCAAGTTCCCACTCCTAGTTCTTTGGTCCTGTATATAGTTGTTCAAAAAAATGCCAGACTGATATGAAAAGTTTTGGTGGAATGAAACAGAGATTGAAAGCAACTCTATTGACAGAACTTTATGGCCCGTGTTCTGCTATTTACTCTGTAGATATATGGGCTTATGATGTAAACTTTACAAAGTTATTTCACTACTGTTACATGTGCAAACAATTTAATTGTGCTTTGAATTTTGAAATATTAGACCTTAATACATGATCGCATGATTTATTTTTGCAAGTAGGTGCTTAGTATGCCTATATTTTTTCTGCTCCAAACTATCAATCCCTCAGCAACACACATGATTTTTAAATAAATAATGCATGTTAGAGCAGATGACTGCTCCAGGGTATTATATAACTTTTTTTAAAAAAAAAAAAATTGTACAACTGTCATCTAAACAATTTGTGTACATATAAAGTGGAAAAGCAAATACATGTACCTTTTTTGTTATGTAGTTTAAGTGCACCTTTCAGCACTCAAGTTGGAAAAATGAGATCCCTAAAAATGCACAGCACGATACCAGATTTTTTCTGTTGTTCCCACTTCAAAGAAGGAATACAGTGGATATCAGAGAGAGATCTGACAAAGCTGAACTAAGAAATCATGTTAATAATAGACCATTTTAGTAGAGATATCTAGATTGAATTAGTTCCTATAGTGCATATTGCCATGATAGGCACTTTTTAAAGACTGAACTCACGAATATGGAAAGAAACCAAACCAGCAACAAAGGTAATAGAATTAAAATAGCAGTGTAAACAGAATGAACAAACAATCCCTTCTCCTTCCTCTCCTGCTCTTTAAACAAAAACAAAACAAAGAAACAAACAAAAAACTCTTGCAAAACCATGCATCTCACCTTCATGCTTGTAATATTGGAGGTCAGCCCAAATATCAAGGAATGTTAGTGGTAAAATGCAGAAGCTTTAACCAGTGTTTCACTGCTGTGTGTGGCGAATTACTTTTGGTATCTCATCTGTACACACTGTACAGATTTGTATGCATTTTATACAGTGCTGAGTGAGGAATGGTCATAGTCTCATCTGGAAACATCAGGAGATACCATAAAACTGACATCTTGGCCAAAACTTGAGATGGGATGAGATGGGATGGGATGGGATGGGATGGGAAGGCAAAGGGTTGCTAGAGAACTGGCTGCTTTTGGTACAGAAATTCAAGAACCATAGCAGGGATACTTTTCAAAACATGAAAAATTAAAACTTTCTTTGATTCACGGCTTTAGAAGTACTGTGATCTGATAGCAAATGCTGGTACAAGTACAATCTTGCTCAATACTGTTGACCAGGTGCCTGGATAGGTGTTGGAAATAAATGGTCTGCTTTGTTCTGGTTAATTGTCTGTCTGGAGAGAAGAGGGGGGCAGATGAATCATGCAATACATTTATGTTACATTAATCCAGCTACCTACATCAATCTGTCCATTGAAAAAGTAGATGGACAGTTATGAAATCTGGGGGCCTTAGTCGTAATAGGGGAGCTAGAAACTGGAAATTTGTTGCTATTTGAAGTGACCTGATCTGTTTGCCTCTGAAGGAACACTTCATAGCACATGTTGAGACATCAATTTCCTGAAGTTAATACATACCTGCATGTGGGGTTTCTGCCAAGATTATTTCATTCCCAAAGCCACATCTGGCTTACTGTAGAAAGCAACCTCTTTGCTTGTCCGTACACCACCTGCTGTTTCAACCTCTTACCTCCCAAATCTTCATTCCATTTTCTAGAGGGAAAGAATAATCTTAATCTACATAATAAAACCCATTTAAGTCATGTTTATTATTTAGAATCAAAGATATCAACAAAGTGTACAGAACATAAGTAAACAATTTCATAATGGTGCTATATCAGAAATATACAGAGAAGTGACACTCCAAGTGTAGACGATTACTACATTTCTTGTATGATAATATTGCGGGTGGTCGGTTTGAATTTTACATTTATTAAATTGTTCATTCCCTAAGACAGTGTATCACATCTGGTTTGAGAAGGCATAAGCTACATTGGCTTGTAAATAGGTGTTTGACAGGAAAACAGGTGAGTTACGGATTTCCAAACATAAACTTAAAGTTCAGAGGACTTCAAGGACACAAAACCTAGGTCAGAACACATTAATTTTACTTAAAACAAACAAATGAAAATCAAATAATATATAAATAGCTCCCATTATCCCAGGTAATGCAGGTAGCTTAGAACAATCAAAAAGCATAGATATTATGAAATGCATGTGGACCATTACGAGCAGGAGGAGGATTCAGACAACCCCAAACCTCAAATAATTACTCAGATAGGACTTACTCTGCTTTAAGTCTCTGTGACAGTTAATTTAGAAAATGAATTATTTGCCCAGGTAAAACAGTTTGAACTGCACCTATGCTCTAAATAATATCAAACATTAAACAGTAAGTTTTTTCAAGGATGCTTGAAGGTCATCGAGGTGGAAAACAAATCAGAGCCAAAATAGCACATTAAGTGTTATGTCCTCATGGAGGCCAAGTATCACGTAAATAGAACTTTTTACATAGGAAAAAGAGATTATGGGACAAAAGGTAAAGCACTTGGATATTATGTGATTAAAAACTCCCCACAGTTGCTTGTGTAACTATGTATCTGTTCTCTAACGAATTCATCGAGGGACAAAGTATGTATGACCATGTCATTAACAGTTATCTAAAGAACATGCTTTGGTGCATTGGTAACCATACATCAGGTGTTTTATACGAGTGAAAGCTTGCTCTACAGCCATTTTAATTAATGTATTTATTTATTGGGAAAGTTTTAAAGAGGTCTCTTTTCTCAGGGTGTCAAGTTGTGGCAGGTTGTGCTTGGGTTGGTATTAGGATGAATTTCTTCATGTGGTCAAGCTCTGGAACGGGTTGCCCAGGGAAGTGGTGAAGTCCCCGTCCCTGCAGGTATTCAAGAGATGTGTGGATGTGGCACTAAGGGATGTGGTTTTGGTGGTGGAACTTGGTAGGCCAGGTGGATGATCAGGCTTGATGATATTGAAAGCCTTCTCCAACCTAGATCATTTTATGATTCTCAGAGGTGGTTGCAATCTATTAGCAGCTGAAGTTTCCGTGGATCTAAAGGGCCCAAACTGGTAGTTACCAAATTTGTGCTAGCCATGATTTAAATGCCTCCTTCACAGCTAGGGATAGTTGTCTATATACAATCTTAATTCAGAAGATTGCTTTATGTCATTAATACTTGGCAATTGACAGTTCTTGAGATTGTTGCTACAGAAACGCTTTTTCAGGAAAAAATGAAGAGGATTTGGATTTACTTTTACTTGTTTGCATGTTTCCATGCTTTTTTGATTATTTTGTTTTGTTTTGTGTTTGTTTTGTTGGCTTTGTGGAGTTGTTTTGCTTGATGTAAACTCTGCTCAGATGCTTTTGCTACAGAGAAAGGTAGTGATGAAGCATCTGGTTCATATGAAGCATTTTACTGGTGGGTATTACAAGGCCAAATTTGACACCCAAACTGCTCAAGGCCTTATATGCATTTCACATACTACCTGCCTTATAATGCCAGTCAGTTTAGTCTGCTGCCCAAGTCTTGTGGTCCGTTGACAGAGGGAAAACCAAGCTCGTACTTGCCCGATTCCTGGACCTTACATTTAAATGGTTTAGAGCTGATGCTTCCACTTATGCCACTGCCTACCACACAGATGGTTACTGCAGGGAAGCAGCTTCCTATTGGCCAAGACCTATTTGAGATCTATATCCTTGCTTAGAGGTCTTCCCATTGACATTAAGTTATGCTCTTGTTTCAAGCATAAGGCTATAAGTCTTTCAATTAGGCTCAGTCTTTCAATTAGTGCCTTGTAAGTTTGAATTGTGTCTTTCACTACGAATGATTGCATGTGTTTTTAAGGAGTTCTACAAAATAGTTCTATGTCAGCATATAATTGGTATCTTTCTGTAGATAAGATTCAGTACTATTTTGCTAAGACCTCCCATCTGAGAGGAAAATGGAATATTTCTGTGTGAGGAGACTAATTAGAAGAAGCCAGGCCTCATGCCTATCTTGCACTGCTGTGAGGATGTGGAGATGAATTAGAGAACATCCATTCACCATCATGCATATTTCTAGAACAAACAGCTTTGTTGCCTGTGGTCTTTACAAAAGCCCTCTGCCAGAATAAAGTGTGATCTGTGGGAGACTGTTTGTCAGGACAGCAGTCACTAAAAGGCAGGGGTATGTCTCAGTGTCTGTCATTGTCCAAAATTCTCGCTCTCTCGCCTGTCTTCCTGGAGTTTCTTTACTGTTAATGCTGGCTCGGTTTTTCCCTGCTTCTACTTTTATTGACTACCTTTCAAAAGTACCAAGATGCTAAGACATGGAGCACCCTGAACTGGATATTGAACAAAATTACAGGCATTCCTTGCCACAAAATCTCTCATTTTAGCCACAGTTTAGTAAAGAGAGCTTAGCATACTAAAATATTAAATGAGAATTAGGTGTCAGCTCTAATGTCAGTCCTTAGGCACTTAGGTAGTGCTATCTGATCCAATGCACTTGTGTAAGTATAATAATTTCTTTTTAAGCTACGTGCTGAGCCAACAAGGCCAGCTTTTGCCCATACAGAAAGGTCTGCTGTACATAACAGACTTTTATCCTTATTTTTGACTCTCTTTCAGGAGCATTTAATGTGGTCAGACTGCACTAGTCATGCAACACAGGGATAGTGTTGCAGCCAGCAAATCTGGCCATCATTGCCTTAATTTATTAAGGCTAAATGTAAGTGTGAGACATTCTTGGGTCAACAAGTACTGAGAAAGAGACAGTACTTAAAATACAAAAGCAGAGCATTGTGGCATTGTGAACCTATTGCTCTCCAGAATGAAAGCAATCTTAAGTCAATTATTGAATCAGAAGAACTTTGTCTAAGAATATAGAACTATTATTTATTTTAAAAGTGCCAAAGAATGTAGCAATCTGTTATACAAGCACTCCTGATTTTACACACTTTACAATGTAAAAATAATCAGCTCTTCCAAGTGTCTTTCATTTTTCTTCAATTAAGGGTTTAAGTTTAAAGTAAGCAGTCTTGATAAATTAATGGTATGTTTAGCAATCTTAGTAGAATGACTCTTATTATTACTGTAATTTCTTTGAACAAATGTGAATGTTACAAAAGCATGTGTTCAGCATAAGTGACAGTGCCATGATGATATTTCTTTTATATCCTGAAGGTCAGTTAATAGGATCACTACACTGCAAACCAAGCCCTGCTATTTCTCACTGAAGGAAAGGTTCAACTTCAAACACATGTTATCCTGCATTCAGACTCTAAAAGACATATTACATACATATAGGTTTGGATAAGGAAAACATCCAAATAAAGTATTGTGCAAAGGTACAGCTTTTATTCAGGCTAGTTATTCTAGCATCTCAGTTCCACACTGGTAAAGATTATAAATATGCTGCTAAGAAAGACAAAATCGTCTTTCTTAACCCACTGGGTTACTGCTGAATTAATTTGGCTGGGAGAAAAGGGAGGAAGGGGCATAAAGATGATTTTTTTTTAACGTGACTGTTTACAGATTATTCCAGAACCAGGCGTGTTGTGAATTTAAAGCATCATAACCAGTTTGGAACCACCCCCCATATGGGCATACCCATTTCAGAGCAAGTGAGGGTTAGCTTATTTCACTTGCAAAGTTTATCGTATTCATAATAAGGGTTTCCCAGAAGCAGAGCTTTTTCACAAACTGTATTTCAGTCAGTTCCACCATATAGACAGAAATTTGCTTTACATGACTATACAAAAATTTGATTATGTACAATAGATTTTGCTAAAACAGGAAAGCATATTCTAATTCCAACTTCCACAAGCACAGACACAGTATTAGTATGGCTTGGAGCATGTACATGTATGCCTTGTGTCAGAATATTGCACCTGCTGTAATAGGCAATCCCTGTAGCCATTTTTTAAGCCTTAAAACCACAACTAATCTTCAAAGGTGAAATACAAAGAAAAGAAAATTTGTTTTTACACTTCATCACTTCTTTATGTTCCAAAATGACAATATCACTGGTAGAGGAAAAAGTCTGTTTTATGTTTTAAATAGTATTTTTATCATTTCTGAAGTACCACTGCCACATATCCCTTTTGTTGATGCAGTGTTGTAACAAGATCTTTGGAGATTTGTAAGAAGCAGCAGTCTCCATTTTCATTTTAAATGGTCAAATATTTTATATGCATGATAAAAAAAAGAGCAATTAAGAGGAGGAAAAACTGCATTTCAGATTAGACCCTATGGCATCATTACTTTTAGGATTACCCAAGCTGCTGCTGAAATCTTAAGAAAAAAAAAACCTCCCTTCCTATTCAAGTGGTCTGAGTTATGTCCATAATAGCATCTGTGAGAAGATGCACTGGGAATAGGCAAAGCTGCAGCTCAGATTACAGCCTTACCAAGATCTTGCCAGAATCAGGCAGAGAAGACGGTTACCTTGGACTTCTAGTGCAAGAAACAAATAGAATAATGATGGATTATTTTTAGAAAACTATGGAAATACGAACCACAACCTCTGTGTAAAAATTATTGTCAGAATAGGTTCTTGCCTAACTCAATAGGTATTTTTAATCTGTGAGCAAGATCTCTAACTGGAAACAACAACAACAACAAACAAATAGTATTTGGTAAATCTGTATATTAGACAGGGCTTACTTTGAAAATGGAATTTTACTATATTTATCAGAAATAAATATTGGTTTCTGTATTCTTTCTATTCTCAGTTCACTGTTAAGATAGCCCTTTGATCATTTCCTAAGAACATATATATATTTAAAAATAAAAAGACCCATCTCAAAACCTTGAATACTGCCAGCAGGTTTCACTATGATCACTCTTTGAAGCTATAACTGACTGGACGCCAAGTCCAGACTTTGTGAGGGCAATAATGTGGTGCATTTTCTCTTGAGAATAATGGCCAGCTGTACCTATCCCAGAGCGATTCGCCAAGGACTGCAGACCCATGGCCCAAACCCATCCTTTGCCACCCCTTTTGTGTGGTGTAGTGCCAGCACTAAGCAGAACACAAGCACCAAGAGAAAGAAGAAGTCCTTGAGCTCTGCTCCGACACCAGCCAGGTACCAAATGGTAGATGCCAACACATCACTGGTGTTTGCTTAGAATGTGTCCAAAGTTGCCTTATTTTTAGATGCCACTGTGAGTTTTGTAATTTTAAAGCAGCTCTTGGTTTGTCATTCAGGTTTATGCCTCCGCAGTATCAAGAAACACCTTCCTTGTTTTGTGACATTGACATTTCCATATATTGTTGCTTGTCTTATGAATGTGTTAAAAAACTGCTGCTTGGATGGGGTGACTAGACAATAACAGGGGAACATTCTTTAGTTTAAAACTCCTACTCAAGATATATATTCCTGAGATTTCTACTCCTGTCAGTTATAACTAAGCCATTAAGTTAATCATGTTGAATTCAGAAAAAGGTGCTACCCGAAACCTGTCAAGGTAATTATTCATCTTTATCCTCTGAGGTAGGAGTGCTTTGTGTCAAATAAACATTTCTTAAGTGTTCCACCATAACTTTCTCCTCATCTTCCAGATCTGCACCTTCTTTCATCTCCCACCTGAAAGAGAAAGAACTTTTAATTAACGTTATTATGTGTTTTAAACCAGTTTTCAGAAAAGAAAGCTCATACCAAATTTGTTACCAATTCATTGCTGTTGTGTTCCCCCCTCACCACCTCCACTGCATCAGCTAACACCACTGAATCATACAAAACAGCAAATTGTCGTTGTTGTGGCTGTCTGCTTCATCCCCTGGTTAAGGTAAGTGTATAACATCTGGCTATATGGGCCCTTATCACAGTTACGTGTGCAAGTGTCCCAGATGAATGCTATAAAACCAGGTGGCTGGTTTCCTCTTTTTCCTTTTGCTAATGCACTGACGAATCTCTTTAAACCTTGGCAAAAGAAGTGCAACCTTTAATTTGAATTTATGGCCCTCAGAGTCATTCTGAAACACCACTTTACCAGTCAAATAGACTTATTTTAATCAATATGAGTTTTTGCATATTTTTAGGTGGAGGAGTTGTTTGCTTAGAAGGAAGACAACTGAAAATGCTAAATGGAATGTGTTCAAAACAGTTATTGCTGGAGGAATAATACACAGAAATCTAGCAGTCTTTGCTAATGGAAGCTTAACAATAAATCAGCAGATTCCTTTTTAAGATAGTGACTTCATAGTTGTCAGCACATTTCATTGAATCTTAAACATTAGTGTTGGTAAAAATCTTCAATGTCATCCAGTTTGGACATTCTTTAGTGTTCACTTTATAAAAAGTTATTACTAATACATTACATTACCATTTTATCAAAAAGTAGTCTATTTTTAAAGCATTTAAGCAGGTCCAATGAGGATAAGAATGTCTTCTATGCATTTGCTTAACAGTATCCATGAATTAAAGATCTATGAAATGAGCTTGGCACACACCTGGTCTCTCATGGAATTTTGAAATTGTTCCAATCTTACGCTTAAAGTCTGGGGAAAGTGCTGGTTTGTAAAAGACTACTGGACTGTAAACAAGAGGGCCACAGCACTTCTTTGCTATTCTGAATGGGATGAATATTCAGGTGTCTGTGTTTAAACACAGGAAGAGTCAACATGTACTCTTTTAAAATTGGTCCAAAATGGAACACGTTTTTACTAGCATATCTAAAATGTGTGACAATTGTTTTGGCAATAGCAATTGGTACAAATCCAGTTAGCCAGTTCAAGCAATGTGAATGCGAATGACATTACCATCACAAATTACTTTCAAAATACAAGCTTCATCAATTGAACAGCCAACCTGTACGTCTCTGTTATTTCAAGTTATTAGTAATATAGCCCATAGAGAAAATTTCCAAATATATAGCTGTTGTACATTTTATTTTTCTGTGGCCATATCCTGGAAGATAATATTAAATCAGGATTCCAACAGGGTACTGAAATTATTTGAGCCAATCTATCATATCACCATTTTGTTTACATGCAGCTACAGTCCATATAACCATAATATCAATCAGTGTCTAGATATGTAGTAAAACAAACTTTCATTATATTCTTCATATTTAAAAGAAAAATGTGTTTAGAATAAGATGGCAACACCTTTGTAAACCTTAGGGTAGAAATGGAAGTTTTCAGGCCATTACCACTAGTGTACTCAGAATTAAACATTTGAAATATTTTTGCAAAAAAACTGAAACACCAAACAGTGCTGATGACATATTGTATGCACCTGAAGAGAATTGTTAAAACCTTTCTTCTGCATGCTGTTCCTCTCCATATTCTGTAAAGCTGAACAAGGGAAGAGAAGCTAGCAGAATATTTTTCAGACAAATGCAGCAAAACACTTCAGCACAGATAAATAACAGGAATCACTGAAGCTGGTCCCCTAGACCTTAGATCATGAGGTCAAAAAGGATGCCTAGCCTTGGGAGGGCTTCTGTTTCCCCTCATAAATGAGGCAAGAGAGGAAGTCTTGGCTTGTGCATCCTTAAGCTAACAGAGGGCAAGAGAATTCAGTACCCTAGGAACGTTCAGCTATTCCAGCTCAGCTTTCCTTTGTAAGGTATCAATAAAATAGCAAATGCTATCCTTGCTCATAATTAACATCAATACATCCATTTAGATAAACAGGCATACAGGAATATGTTCCATGATATGTTTGTCTCTCCACTATACTGAGTTATAAAAGCTAAAGAATCATTAAATTTTTTTGCAAAGATGCAGAGAAAAATATTTTTTTCAGGGATCTTTTAAAAACTATGTACGACATTTTAGCAGGGCTAGATTTAAGACATAATGACAAAATTACATATTGTAAAATATATGTACATATATTTTGTGAATTGTACTTATAATCCCATGGAGTGACTTAAAAAAAAATAAAAAAATAGTGACTACATACTATTCTTAGATGCCTGTTACAGACCAAAGGGAAATATATGCAGTTGATAGCAAAGAAGAAACATTCTAAATCAGAAATAAAACATACACAGTCATATCTCTACAGGGATAGCCAGAAGTGGCACAGATTTTACCTGCTGAAGATTGCCACTTTTAAAGAAGTTTTATTAAGAAGTTTCCTTTTCATTGATAGATCTCCTTTTCATTGAGAAGTTTACTTTAATAGATACTTTTTGACTAGTTACTGTTAATTGCAGTTCATTATTTATAGCAAGTGTGTAAAGATTTGAGTGAAAATTATGCAAAAAAATAACAGGGAAGAGTAAATATTAACAAAGTTGGTATGAAATGTAAGAATGCTATGAAATTCAGATGTATTTTGAACTTGAAAAATCACTGTACTGCTACTATTTAAGAGACTAACCACGTCCTTTTTAAAGCTTATACAAAACAATGTATAAAAAGTGAAGAGTTTACAAAAAGGGTCACCATAATATAAACATTCTATGGTGGTATCTTGTGTGCTTATGTAGTATTTTGACATCTGTTGCATTTCTTAATAACTGCAGCTCTTAATAAGGACTTGATAAACCTTACAACATACTTCATGTAATGGAAGGGAAAAAAAATAGAAAGCACAGCCACTGGAATTAAAATACATGCTTGCCATACTGGCACCATTGTTATCTCCTATGGTAAAGCTGATATCTCAGGTCCACTTGTAGGGAAGCTGGTAAATGACGAAACATTAACTGTACAGCTGTCCATTAGATAGCTTTAAATATGCATTTTGTACTGAAGAATAATAGCCATATTTAATAATTGCTATGTATCAAAAATAGATGGAATAATTCACATCCAATCTAAAGTAGACACAGACAGTGCCATTCAGACAGCATCACAGAGTCACAGAATCACAGAACTGTAGGGGTTGGAAGGGACCTCGAAAGATCATCGGGTCCAACCCTCCTGCCAAAGCAGATTCCTCAGAGCAGGCTGCCCAGGTAGGTGTCCAGACGGGCCTTGAATATCTCCAGAGAAGGAGACTCCACAACCTCCCTGCGCAGCCTGTTCCAATGCTCCATCACCCTCGCCACGAAGAAGTTCTTTCGCATGTCAGTGCGCAACTTCCTGTGTTCTAACTTGCAGCCATTGCCCCTTGTCCTATCCCCACAAACCACTGAGAAGAGGTTGGCTTCTGTCCCCCACCCCTCAGATATTTATATACGCTGAGGAGATCCCCTCAGGGATCATAACATGGGTAAATATTCAGGCTTAGAGTACCACAAGCTCTTAAGTTTCTCTATATTTTGTTGAATTACCACTGGAAAGCTTTACAGTTACACTATTTTTGAGAAGAATTTTGATAAAAAGTCAGTAAAAGCAGAAAAGGCCTCTTTTTGCCAAGTGCTGTGCAAGAAAATAAGTCAAGGGTGGGAAAAGAATAAAAAGATATGCTTAAACTTAAATCCCATTCCTTCTCATGTTTATGTGATTTAAGAGTTGTTTCATGTAATGTTCACGAAAATATTTGCCACATATTCATCTTCATTTTCTTCAGTAAGCTGTTTTGCTGTAATTTTCAAACTTCTGTCTGAATGAATTTATTTATAAATAACACTATAAACTGAACGAGGCAAAAGAAAGCCATAATTTGTGCATAAACAACTAATCAATACAATTTTGTGAAACTGAAATGAATTTCATCCCATTGTTTCATAGGTGCAGATTTTCTGCAGGGGACTTATCCCTCATATGGGCTGCCAGCTGTGGCACATTCTCTCATCGTGCGATGCGCTTGCAGCTGTGCAGCCCTCCCAGCTCTGTTGGCCCCGGTGTCCCTCTTTGTTTAAAGAACATTTTTCATGAGCAAGTACTTCCCTTTTAAACTTGAGTGGAAGTGAAATGATTAGTTGTACTTTCTCCAAAAGAAGTCCTCGTATTTGTCCCTATGTTTGCTCGTTGTAGAATATAATTATGAAAAATTTCATTAGCTGCTTGATGAAAATAAGATGACCATTTTTTTTTGCTGGCCGTCAACAGAGAAAGAGGCAAGCAACAAAGGAAGCATGAAGCAGAGGCAGGTGTTTTGGTGTTTAATTTTTGCCTTTTGCAACCTCCACACTACTTGTAAAACACCAGCACACATCCTGTTCTCAGAATTATGCACGAGCTTCATGAATTTTGGTGAGATTTCAGTCACCTTTGGATGAAACAACCATTATCTCTGTGCTAGAGTATACCCATACATTTGCACCTGAGATGGGAGTCTGGTAGTTTTGGATAGTTCTTGATACTTTTGAATGACAATTCTATACATTTAAATTTATATGCTTTTTGTTTTAACTAAAAAAAAAAAAAAAAAAAAAAAAAAAAAAAAGTTTACCTTTAAATAGATTGGAATAATGTCAATAAAGTCAGCACCATTCCCTATGATGAGCTGCAAAGGGTAGAGAAATCCCACTCTTGAAGAAAGAAACATTATCTCTGCTCATGGAGCATTTTAATGAATTATATTTTTGCTTCCCTCAGTTTGTAAAAGACAGTTGTGGAGTATGGTCCTGCAGGCAGTGAAACAATTGTTTTATCAATGTCTATCCTGTTATATTGCATTGTGAGATGAGGAATCTCAGCAGCTGGTATCTTTGTTTTTGCCACTTTTTAGGTATTAGACAAATATACATCTCTGTAGCTTTCACTTCCTATTTCAGCTGAAAACACACCTCTTATATCATGAGAAATCATAGCCCATGAAATGCATTTTATGTCTATGTTAGAAAGACATATAAACCCAATGTTTGTCCTTAATCTCAAGTCTTGAGAAATCTTCCAGCTTCTATGTCAGACAATGTTTTACATGTATTTTTCTATTTCTACTTTAATCAGATTGCATTTGGTGAAAATCTTTTTAAGGCTGTAATAACAAACTCCTTAAATTTTAACAGTTCAAAGGGCGTCTGCTTTGCTTCAGTTATTTGTGTAGTAATTGAATACTTCTATTAAACATGTACTTCCCTGAAGGACAATAAAAATACAGGGAGGAGGACAGCCATCATCATACACAGCTACTATACTATTGAACAAGACCCAGAGCAACAATGCTGTGAATGTGAGGATTTTAGTAGTGATATTCACACTGAAATCACACTGACTGGGACAAGGTCTCTGTGTCTACCTAACGCAAATAAGTTCCTGTCTTTCTTAATCTGAAATAAACAATATACATCTGTAGAGGAAACTTACCCTGCTTTCATGAAAATGTATGTGAAAATAATTGTCCTCCACCATATTCATAATTAAATCAAACCTGAAAATTTCAGTACAAACCATTCTATGATTCTCTGATTCTCTGAAATAGAAACTTCACAAGTGTTGGAATAAAATGATGAAAGATCATTTTTCAAGGCAAGAACACAGCTACAAAGAATGTTGTCTAGGACAGGAGAAGGCACACAGCAAAAATTTTCAGCTTTTCAGTTTTCCTGCTGAAATTGGAAAGAAGAGGCAGTGTTTAGCCAACCTTCCTGTTAATGTTGGTTGCTGTCTCTTATCTTTGAAAGATGGTGAATCAAGCCTCACAGACACCAAGCATGAGTTGCAGAGAGAGGGAACATATTGCAACAGGATTCAGCTTTCTCTTATGTCTTTTTTTAATTTAACCTTTTTCTTTCAAATTCGTAGCACAGTAGAAAGCATGGTTATGTATAATACCTAAAATAAGAAAGGGAGAAGAGAAATCATACATTTCTAATAGTTTTCTTCCACACTGCTTCAGTCCACAAATACTCCTCTTGGACTAAGGCACCTGAATTCCCATAATGCTTGTTTTGTCCTGGACCTTGGCCAGCTGGCTTTCCATAACTTTGCTCTGAGTCATGGAATACGTGTCTTCTGAAAGAGGGACTTGCTACTGCATTTAAGTGCATTTGGGAGTGAATTAGATTCTGTAATAGCATGAAGAATAAAAGAAATATACATAGGTCAGCAGGATTGTAGAACTATAATGCTTTTGAGTGATGAAGTGCATGTGAGCACATTCCCATGTTGGCAAGGTTAGGGAGGGTGCTTGGCACTCTCATTTGTTTAATAATAAATTATACTTGTCCTAATTGGTGAAAAATTGGCTGAAAGCTTTTTTAAGACAGGGCAGGTTTTAGATGACGTGTTCATTGTCAAATATTTTAATTAAGAGCTATATAAATTTAAATCCAACATGGACACATTTGGTTTCAACATTTTATAAGTACATGATGTAGGTTTTTATACAAATTTATATCTGAATTTGGAATGTGTTTTTGATTTCCCCAAATTTTCAAATATTTTTTAACCTGAACTGCTATTTTCATCTTTTCCAGTAACCAAATATGTATAAAATGTTTTTATTCAAAAGAAAGCATTTTGATTTTTTGCTGTTGCATTTTGCTAAGTTAAAAACACAATGAAAGAAACTTCTTCAAGTCCTAAGCAAAGTTATTTATCCACAAAGGATATTTATCCACAAAGGATAAATTCCTATAATGACATTCACAGAAATAATGGTGGTATGATCACATATGCTTATCGCCTACAGGTTGTATCCTCTCCTTATTCTTTTATTTCTACTTTAGACCATCCCAAGAAACTCTAGTGCATGTATTGAGTAGCGTATATGACTCTTTGAATTAAGTAAGAACATTTGTGTCTTTGATTGTGCAAATGCACACAAAATATCAAACACGTGTACATACATATACTCACGTGAGAATGATGTGTAAGCATAGCAGACTAATGACGCAGACATTCAAAACGGCAGATTTTATGGAAGAATGGGATCAATAACACTAGGGATAAGCTAAGTGCTAGAATGTGAATATTTGAAGGATTTTGCATTTTGTATAATCTTTGTAACTTGGTAATTATTTTTCAAGGAAATCAAGAGGCACAAGTCCACCAAAGGAAGTATGTTATGATCACAGCGCTGGCAACATTTCCATTAAGTAAATATAAGGTTTACCTGCATATAATTACACGGTAGAGCTTGGGAACCAAAGCGCACATAGTGCGCTTTGTGACCTGGTTTAGTGGTAGACTTGGCAGTGCTAGGTAAAAGGCTGGACTAGATGATGTTAGAGGTCTTTTCCAACCTATGTGATTCTATGGTTCTGTGATCTACTACAAATATTCTGCTCTTCAAATCATGCACTTTTTGTTCCCTCTCTTCACCCCTCCCCATTTTATTTCAATTTACAGAGGCTTTCCATAATGAATGTTGAAAACCCAATGTAAATACTTGAGAGGATTAAGATTTCAAGCGTGGTTACTGTGGCATATGTATGTTCCATAAATACAAACACAAGATATATCTGATGAGAAATTATATTTGATAATTTGACAGGTTTGTGGCATAGGAATTAAAAAGAATAAAAATCATATTTTGACAACAAAAAACTTCCTGCCATTATTAAGAAGGGGCTATTAAGATAGCATAAAAAGATGAATATTTTGAAAACATGGATTATCATGGGAGTAATATAATCCCCTACTTTTCTTAAGACATTGAATTAAATAATATTAATTTCCTCCCTTTTTAAAATAATTCCATTCAGTTCATAACTTGCAGAAAAAATGTGCAATATAAGCAGAACACTTAGGGGAGCCAGGAAGCTGACTTGTACTGGTACCAAAAGGTTTTATTCAAATTTAAGCAAATGTTATGTCCTTTCACACTTGTAGCAAAGAAAAATCACTCCTGCCTGGCTCCTGGCCAGAACACCCCAGTCTCCCATGAGGACCAGGCCTGCCCCATCCTGGTACCTGGTGCTCATCTAGAGCAGGGTCACCGGGAGCAGGTTGCTCAGGGCCATGTCCCACAGGGATCAGAGCATCTCCAAGGACAGAGACTCCACAACTTCTCTGGGCAATGTGGTCTAGACTTTGACCACCTTTTGAGTGAAAAAAAAGTGGTTTTCTTATGCTTACACAATTTCCTGTAAGTGCCTGTTGCCTTTGGTCCTCTGACTGGGAACCACTGAGAAGAGACCTTCACCTCAGCTCCCCCCATCAGGGGAGATGTATCCACTTACACACATGAGCAAGACCCCCCTGAGCCTTCTCTTCTCCAGGATGAGTAGTCCTACCTCTCTCAGCTTCTCCTCATTTCATCGTATTTCCCCATACCGTGTGGAACTACCCCAGATGGCACACAAACACCACATCTCCTTCACACCTATAGGAATCCTAGCAGGCAGCCTTACCAAAGGAAACATTAGCCCCGTCATTAGTGCTGTCCCATATGGCACAGTTGTCCCCCCTCAAGCATGCTGCAGCTGCATCTAGCACTGACTAGTATGCGTTCATGTAACTAAAGATGGTATCATATGATATTTCTACATGGAATGAAAAAGCGTTGTAGATAAATGCCAGAGACAGCACTGAATGAGCTGGAAAGAGCATAGTTATGTTTGTGTGGTACTGGCCCAAGCTCAGAAGGCCATACCTGCAGCTAGGAGGGCAGACTTTAAATCATTCAGAGGGCCTTAATTTTCACATTTTTACACATTCTAAATCTTCAGCTTGCAGTTTGAGTTATGTTTGGATATAGTACATTTATATGCTATCTTAAAAGTATAGAGTGCCTTATGGAAAATGCTGACAAAAATCCAATAAAGAATATCACAAGATGGTACACAAGCAAAGGCATGTTACAGGGAATGTAATCCCAATACCTTATACAAGTAAGATAGTTATCTTCCACTAGTAGTAAAAAGATAAAAGATACCCATACATGTTTCAATATACACTAGAATGCACTTTTTCTTTTTTTTTTTTTTTTCTTTTTTTTTTTTTTTTTTTTAGTCCTTCCAGAAAATTATCTACCAGGACTATCTGTTTATGTTTAGTTCTCTCCATCTTTTTAGGCTGGACCCCTTGGGAACATGTAGTCAGTGAAGAGAGTTTCTCCAGCGTGGTGGCACAGCAGGTGGGGGGGGTTCTTTGGGTGTCCCGTCCTTCTGCCCAGCTCACAGATTAGGTATGGGACAATTCCCTCAATCAGACAGCAGCAGTCACTGTTCTGCTGTTTTAGCATGGATCTTGGTCAAATGCTTTTACTAGTGAACAAAAGTTCCCTTCTGCTCCCAAGGATTTGGATCGGCCCATAAGAATAGCATCACTTCTCTGAAGTAGCTTGTACCCCAAGGAAAGGAAGCAAGTTTCCTTTGCTTTATTTTATCCATGCAAACCTGTCCTTGCATAGAAAAATCAGTGATTATAGCTTTTGTAATAGCCTTTTGTGATAGCTGAAATACTGGAGTAAATGCGCCCAAATCAAATATCTCTAGTGTACATCAGTGCTTCATTTCCCTGTCTGAAACTGGCAGGGCAAATATGGTCCTCCAATAAAGGACAGCATGTGACTATTGCCTGTATTTCTTTTCCTATAGAAAATAGATGTCTAATATAATAAAATCTATGATTTCTTTTCCAGGTCTGTAGTACTTTTTTTTTTTTTTCCTTTTTTTTTGAAAGGCAACTGTATGGAAACTGCAATAAAGGACATGATCATTAAGGGCTAATACTGAGTCAGAATGAATTCTTTAATGTTAGAGATTGAGATATGCCAAAAATAAAACAAAATAGGAGATGGAAAGGCCAGAATAAATTGGCTGGTTTCCATTGTTAGATACAGAAAAAATTGAATTCAACAAGCCCGGAAGCCTAGCAGCTGCTTCTTATTTTATTTTCAAAACTTAGTAACTGCTTGTACAACCTTTTCTCATGCTCCCTGAGGACTACCAGGGCTAGACTGAAAAAGCAACAACCAATACATGCAGAGATACCACCTCAAAGAAGAATAACATAATCCACAGATATAAATATACATAACATAACAAATCAATTACAGACTAGGAAACAGGTGAATAAACAAATGCAGACAAGGAAATAAAGTTAGATAAACAGGATCTCTGTCCACAGTATGCTTCATTCTTAGCAGTTTGGCTCCTCTTTCAGTAGTATTGCAGCCCTTTACAGAAAGGTTCATACTAAATAAAGAGAGAAAGAAATAAAGACAGACAGACTTTGTTTTTTCATGTTTGGAACTGAAAATATTTTCTTCAGTTCACTCCATGTGTCATACAAAATAATATTGCTTTTATCAGGGTAACTAATATTTACATCCAGAAATGGGAAAATCATATCTGGAAAACACTGCCACAATGCTAAGAGAAAGGTGAGGGAAAAGAGGACTGAAAATTATGGAAATCTTGCAGACCAACATCTTGAAACCCAAGCAAGAGAGAAAACTAGAAGAAATTCCCTAATTGTATTCCTGAAAAAGGCAAACTGTGTTCTCTATTCTCTGCTTATCTCAGGTCCACTGACGTATACAGGCTGTTGTTAAATGGGAAAAGATGAATAAACAGCGACAAATTTCACGTGGTTTTGCTCCATTACAAAGACTGGTGACTCTGCAGAACAGCATGCCAACCTCTCAAACATGAAACTGATCTTGAGGAAAGTATCTATAGAAAGTTATTTCATAAAGCTATGTATTAAATATATTTTAAACTCTCATGTAGATTAATTGATTTACTCAATATGCATGCACCTGGAAATATTTTAATTGTAAATAGCATTTACTACATTTCAATACACATCTTTAGAATACTAGCTAAATAGGGGGTTGATTAAACTGTAATACTACATACTGAAATGTCTTAATAGACCTCATATTTACGGTAGCTTTCTTCTACTCCTCCATTCTTTGGAAAGTCAAATGCTACTGTGCAAATATTGTTTTAGAGATTATGAGGCTCTAGTTTTCAAATTCATCCAGTACAATAATTTAAATTATAATGTTGGTTTTATTAATGCAAGCAGTGATTGAAGGATTTTGCTGTACTTAGCATAAATAGTAAAGGAATTGGTCTACTACATTATTTCTCATTACTCTGTTAGAGTTGGAGTACCCAAAACCTTGTGATACAAAGACAAAAAACAAGAAACAAGAAACAAAAAAAACAACCCACACAACTACACATGAATATAGTATGATGAAACTTAGCTGATCTGAACATAATGTATCTAATATTGATTTTGTACTCAATTTTGTACTTGCTCCAGTGAACATTTAATTAATTTCCTATCAGGCTAGTGAGAAGAATATTTGGCTCGCCAAACTTTCTCCTGGCTGTCATTGTTTTCCAAGGTACATAAGCTAAGGGACATATTATTTGACAGATAAAGCAGAAAGGCAGTTTTACATCTGATTGACTAACTAAAAAGCAGTGGAAGTCAAAAAGCAAGGGGGAAATGGATGAAGAAAAGGATATGCAGGAAAGCAATACTACCATGCAAAGTCTTGCTTTAGACATGCAGATTTTAACTGAATTGCACAGGTATGTTTACAATTTTTGCCAACCCAGAAAACAGATTCGGTAGATATTTTTTACACGTGTGCCATCATTTAAAGGGAAAACACATTTAACATCTAGAAATCAAGAAAATATCTCTCCTGCGTCCTGAGTGTAGTGGTTTGGCCATTGCAACCCATGAGAAAGGCAAACAGAGCTCACACCCCCACCCTGCTTCCTTGGTCAGAGATGTGGAGAGAACAAGGGAAAGATGCGCAGCACTCTGTTGGGCTGCAACACTGTGATTCTATGAGGATTTTATTAATTCCTTAGCAGAAGAGAAAGGAACTGACACCGTGGGACAGTCTGTATCTTTCTAATTCAAATCACTTGCAGGAGACATGAGAGAGTGACAGAGGAGGGGTGTGTTGTGTGCTGGTGAAATCCCCAACTGCCAGGCTCCTGGCTTTGTGTGTGTGCAGGATGAACTCCAAAACGTTTGTATTTCATCTTGATGCAGGATGGGAACAGGTTTGAAATCTCTGACATAAATACCATTTCCTCTCCTTTATTGACTAAGTATACTGAAATCAAGCCAATAAAATCTATATATGATCCAAATAACGCGCTTCCATATAGGAAGGTCTGGAAGATCTCCAAAAGACAGATACAGGTGGAGCCTACAGTCTCTGGCAAAATGCCTATAAATTAATGCCATTTTCAGCATCTGAAGCAGGATTTTGTAGCCTATTAACTTCTCTGCAGCTGCTTACACATTTCACAGAACATGATGCTAAGCAATAGCATTTGATCTACCCTGATTAGGATGGATTTGAGATAGTGAAGAGTTAAAAAATATAATAATTTATTACTGTATTTGAGCTCCTGGTTTTTATTTCTAAAAGTCAGTTTTTATTTCTAAAAGTCAGAAATCAGTACAAAGTTCAGTGCTTTCAGAAAAAAAAGAACAATTCCTGCATAAAGAGCTGCCAAAGAAATAAAGAAATGATGGATATTACAATAAATGAGACCGTGAAGCCAAAGTCAGTGCAATGTTTCTCTCCTTTTTGAAATTCTAATTTTCTCCATATTTCTGCTCAAGGCAAACAGCATTCTCACTACATATTTGTGGAGCATCATGTGAACTTTATTCTAGGATAAAATATTGAAAGAATAAGTAGTTGAAAATACATTGAAATAGTTTTAATTATTCAGTATTTTTAATAAGAATGATAGATTTAGAAACTACAAGGAGCCTTATGATCATAAAAATGTAGTGTCTGCTGCAACTGGCACTTGCAAGTTCTATTTCATGCCAAGCAGCAATTTTTATGTTTCTGAAGAATCTGGAGCAGCCATAGACATGGCTGAAACCATGCTTTGAAGGTAGAAGTGGGCACCATGTAAATGTATGCTTTATCTGTCTACTTACAACACATTAAAATCATGACTAAGACATTTTAAATCATGACTAAGTCATTTCAGAGGCTGAGATTAAGTGCTTACAGCCTACGTAAAATTTTTATGAGCATAAGAACCTTTTGATAGGTCAAGCACAAAACTACATTGTTGGCTCATTGTTATATTACACTCATTCTCATCTCAGTTGAATAAGTGCCAACACACCACTCTTTTACCTTACTGCTAACCTTTTAACATCCCTATACTGCTTCTCAGCTGCAGTATGTTTAAAACCCAACTGCAGTACTGCAAAACACAGACAAATATACTCTTTTGTCAAAAAGACTGACCTCTCCCTTAAAAAAAAAAAAAAAAGAATACAAAGGACAAAGGGTACTTGTCCACCTTGACTTTTATTTTCTCCGTAAGGATACACACCCTAAAATCCACATAGAAAATTTATTAGAAGACCAGCAGAGACAGGCATCATGGAAGATGAACTTTTGCAAAGGAGGAGTTTGTATTAACTCCTGGCTAATGCTGCAACACAGAAACCCACATGCAGATCAACATAGAGTCCAATTTGCTGGGTGTGGGCGACTATTTCAAGTACTTATCATTACACATTTACCCTTCTTTTAGTCTTTTCTGAGTTAAATTCTAAATCTTTGCTCTAAGCAGGCATGGCTACCTCACACAAGACAAAGATCTACAAGACAAAGGAGACCAAATCAGGGAATAATCAGGGAGTTAGAATTGTTGATGCATGTTACATTATATTCGAGTATTTTCTCCCTGTAGTACTCACTCAGTAAATAAATACAAAGATCTGTATCTCAGGAGGGCCACAGTGAAATGCAGCCCTCCTGGAGCATTCTAGCAGAAGAGATTTGACTGATTTGCAGACAGGTATTGCAGTCCTGAGAAACAATATGTAAAATTCCTGTTCTCTGCTTTCTTTACATAAGTTTAGAGTGCTTCTCTGCACTCTAATATTAGCTTATCTATTCTGTACTAAAATCTCAGCTCAGTTTTCTTAATTAAAACATATCTAAACACGTATCAAAAAACAACAACAACCAAAAAAAAAAAAAAAAAAAAAAAAAAAAAAGAACCGCAACACAAAAACTATGTAACAACAGCGTATTAGACATGCTGGAGCTAATGTGTCTGAACAATGAATTGGAAGACTCAGCACCTGACTGAGACAGTGGTCTTCATTTAGGTTGTGTAATAAAGCACACAATTAAAAATCCCTCCCCATCTTTTCCATCTTTTTTTTTTTTTCCCCCCTTTTAACTGTTAGTTCTATAACCTCCTAATTTTCCTAAATTTGCTGAGTCTCTCTCTTTCTTTATGTTGTGTTAGTGAAGCAGATTGCTGATAGCACTATACCTAGTGCAACATGTCTTCTGCAGTAATTTTGCAGGTAATTTCCTCAAACACAAAAGAGACAACATGTATAGGACAAAGCTAGTCTGTAATTTACTTCTGGATAACAAATTATCAATTTAGTCACTTCTTTAACAAATTGAAAATAATTTTCATCTCTTAGATTGATTTTTAACTGTGCTATTACAATATTATCCAATACTACTAGTATCATGCATATTTAATTTTATTTCAGAGATAAAACATTTTGTGTTAGGAAGAGGAGGATAAACTGACACAAAATGAAACAATTCTTCACGATAAAAATAACCAGCATGAAAACACAGTTGCGAGGAAGGTAAATTATAAAGTATGCATTTATCCAATCATTTTAAATACCATAATTACACTGACTGCTCATCAAAAGACTTTTAAGACTCATTAAAATTATAAAACATTTCTAATTAAATCCATATTTAAATGAAGTTTCTATAACGAATCTACATGGTACTTTAAATCCAACAAAAAGTTCTGGTGAAAAAAATCCAATTAATTGAAGTTTTTGTAAGAATTCAAACTTAATGACAGGGCCCCAGCAGTTGCCTTTAAGTTAAAACTGAAGTTTGCTGTGCTGTGTCCATCTCTAGCCCAAACTTGTCCAAAAATAATCAAGCCTCATGAAATTTCACATGTCAAATATTATTATAGTACACTTTTTATTTTTTTTTTCTGGGAAGTGTAACTTTCCAATTTAACAACTAATGCAAGTAGGTTTTAAGGTTTACATTACCTTATACATTATTAAAGTGACTCTATTAGAAGGCAAAGAGCAACTGCGTTCTTATTACTCAAAACCAGTCTGAAGCACAAGCATCTGCTCACACATACTCTAGCCTCTATGATTTCAGCTGCCAATGGTGGAGCCTGTTGGCCAGCCAAGGACAGGGCACTGGAATAGACCATCAGTACTCGGGCAGAGGCTTCTCCAGGTCCCCTTCTTTCAGGTCACGTCTTTGAGGATTTACATCATACTCCCACTTTTGATTGTGAACGGCTTTACTACTTCTTAGTTTTATCAACAGCGTTGCTCTTTCTCAGCCTTACGGATAATATCATACGTTTTGATCCTGTCAGTGGCATCTTTCCAGTGTGAGACTAATTGTCTGCTAAAGCACTTTACTGTCTTACATTAAGGACCAGACAGGTGGATTTTTGCAAGACCCCAGCCTTCAGCTAGGACTAGTAGGTTAAAACTGTTCCAGACCACATTCAATCCTTCCTTCTCAGAGAATTAACATATTCATTGCTATTCACTGTCCACCAATCCCAACAAAAGCAGGGCAAAAAAAGATGGCATTGAAACCTAAGCTGAGACTTTTTCAAAGTTACTTTGATGTTCAAAAATGACTACTTTTAAAGGTTGTTAAACATGCAAATAGTATTGGTGACTTCAAAAACTCAAAAAATCAAGTACACTTTGATTACATACTAGTAGTTGGTTGAATATATCTCTACAATCTGTTGGTCTAGATATTCAGTTATGTTTTGTTGATACTGGTATTTATTAAGGAAAAAATAGAGTTGAAATTACAGTTTTAAATCCACAAAGGCTATGTTTTTATTATAAGTGTCTATGTTCAAAGAAAAATGGGAGGTCAATAACTACAAAGGAATAAAGTTATTTTTTAACATAATCAGGAGTAACTAAATAAGACAATAGCACATAAAAATGGCCATATGTAAAAATATACATATGTATATAAGTAAGAATATATACATAGAGAGAGAGAGAGTGAACCACGGAGTACTCATGTGAATGGAAAGTTGATGGAAGGGTCAACTTCACCTTCTGGAGCATTTTTTTTTTTGGGGGGGGAGGGATGTTCAATGCAGCTAAAAGAAAAAGGGACCTCTGAGGAAATGAAACACAATCAAACATTAAAAGAGGAGAGTACATCTTACCAAAAAGAAGTGAGAAAATGATCTGATGGCTGGATGAAGCTGTCAGTCCTTAAAACCATTGGTCTACCCAGTCAGTAAAAATAAAGGAGCATTTCTGCCTCACAAATATGCAGCCTGCCAGCACTCTGACAAATAAAGTGCCCAAATGTAGCCAAAAGTATGGATCTTACCTGCAAATGTGTAAGTACAAAGAATACCTCCTCATTAAAAATATTAATTATATCACCATATAATTCATCTTATTCCAAACTTAGATATTCTGAGGGAGTATATTTTATGTTTTTGTGTCTATTATTGTCTTTTTATCCTTATTAAAACAATGAACTGAATGACAATTAGCCATTCTTAACAACTCTAAAGCCTTAACATGATTTGCTAAACAAGCACACCTGATATACTAATTGGGCTATTATTTCCATCTGACTTTCAAAAACTTTTAAGTGTGAAGTACTTTTCAACTAATAATTCAGGATTATGAAAAAGAGGTAACATTAAAATATATTAAAATATCCTTTATATGACCATACTTGACCTATTTTCTATATAAAATCAAGTCCTCTAAGAATGAATATTTCTAAGTTTTTTAATCTGATTATATCCATCAAATGCAAAGTGACAAAGATGAAAACTATGACTCAAGTGGATATAACAGTATTAATTTCACAGTATATAAGAAGATTGAAAATGTTTTATATTTCAGATTGTATATTTCAGAATAAATCTGTATCACTGTCCTGTGGAGATGAAAATTCTCCATCTTAATCTTAAATCACAGGAGATCTAAATTTTACAAGTAGTCTTCTGCATAACTAAATTGTAGATTATGATAAATTAGCCACGTCTTTTTTCATGCAAACCTGCAAACCTGTGATACCTTGGATAGAGCTGGTTACATTAAGTATCTTTGGCAAGGAACAATGATTTGCTTATCTATTGTTAATACAAAAGTCAAAAATACACCTTCAAAAAAATATTATCTTACTGCCTGGAAATCCCTGAATGCAAAATTGTCTACTATGTAATAATGTAAGAAACATGGAATTGTAACCAAAGTGTGAAGGGATCTCTAGTCCATCCTCCCAAACTCAGAACAAGTGGAACGAGGTCAGGTTGCTCAGGACAGCATCCAATCAAGTCTTGAACACTTGCGTGGATGGGGAATCTGCAATATCTTTGGGCAACATGCTCCACTGTCTGAGCACCCTCAATAATATGTACACCTATCCGCAACTACTTACAAACTTCTTTGAACTACATAGAATGATTAGTTATCAAACTTTCTTAAATTGCGGATCCAGTTCTAGCAAATGAGTCAATGTGGGATATTGTCCTGAGTTGAAGAGAGGCCATTTCTCTATATATTTCACAGAGATTCAAGATGTGGCCTTCCCTAAGGGTGTAGAAATCCATCGTGGAAGTTGTAAGGAGTAGAAATGCTTCCTGCTGCAATTTGATGAAACAGAGGAAACCTCAAGCATGAATAAGTCCGAGCTTCCTTGCTGCTTCTCCCTGTAGAAACATCACCTGCAGAAGATGCAAGAACATCCTTTTGCAAGAAGAACTTCTTCGATAGATTGAAATTCAAAAATAGTAGCCCAGTGGGCGAGCTCCAGAGGCATAGGAAGAAAACATAGATTAGATGGCAAAAGAAGAGTAACGTGCTAACACAAAAGAAGGAAAAAGATTTGTAGGTGGATAAGGGAAATGCTGCACTGATCTATGAATACATGAGGAAAAAAAATAATGTATTTTTGTAGCTCAAATGAAGGGGATCCAATGGAGGTACTGAAAGGTTTTTCCTTCTAAAAACATGAGCAACAGTTCTTCAGCTTTCTGTATAGAAATTTCTACTGGCACAAAAATGCATTTGCCTGAATATTGTACATATTAAGCTATGTACACAGGGAGATTTATCTCTATTTAATAGATGGGGAAACCAAGGTACAAAAAGATTCCGTTGAGCCAAAGTTCACAGACTTCTAAAATGTACACACTGGTTTTCATTAAAGTTAAGGAAAGAAATAACCATTAAGCTCCATTTTTCTTATGGTTTTCATTTTCTTACTTATTCTGTTGGCTACAAATTGTTTCCTTAGAAATAAAGAATAAAGAGACAGCACAATCAGAATATCAGAGTATCAGGGAGTGGCTAGGTTGGAAAGGACCTGCCATGGGCAGGGTCACCTCCCCCCAGCCCAGGCTGCCCCCCGCCCCATCCAGCCTGGTCTTGGGCACTGCCAGGGATGGGGCAGCCACAGATTCTTGGGCAGTCATAAAGATCAGTCTGGACAGTTTTACTTTGCTAGGATAACAGTAACTGTTTCCTCTGCTCTGCCTTCTCTGTTCTTCATGGAGCCAGATGAGCTGAGCTTCTCCAGCATTTGGCAGTACTTCAGCTATGGGAATGATGGTATGAAGAGATAAGGAATCTCAGCATGTGAATATTTGAATATTGGTGAGAGGTTAAAAGAGTTCTCTCCAGCCTTCCTCACTCTGGAGTGCCCATATTCTAGCAGCAAGAGCTCTGTCCACTCAAAGTGGAAAGAAGGACACAGTCTAGTAGATCTCATTAAGCAGTCATGTTCAATGGATTCTGACATTTAAGACAAAACAAGCAAATATAAACAGCAACTGCTATCTTGAGTTATTTTGCAGGATTTCATTATTTCACTGTTTGCAAACTACACGGCTGTTGTTTTCATAAAGGATGTCTACTTTGTCATTTTTTCCCTTTCTGTCTGTCCATGCTTGAAATTGTCACCCTTGATGTTCTTCATTTTCCTTCTCTTTTTCTTTTTTATGGGTCTTTTTTTTCTGAATGCTCAAGAGGCAAACAGGCAACAAGTCAGATGTGTTTCTCTATGTGCCTTATGTGTGTCTTTATGAAGCAGAATGATAGGAATTGTTCAGTTTTGTGCAAAAAGAGCTACAGATCTAAGGAAAGGAAAATGAGCTGCAGTTTTAACAATCAACACTTGTAATAGACTACATAAATTCTACTGTACACAGAAATAACAAGACCTTCTTGAACCCTCCCAGTGATTAATTAGAAAGCCTGTCTTACAGATTTTTCTCTCAGGTGTAGTAACCTTGTAGACCTTACCATTAAGAACTAATAAATAAATGCTTGGTTAAGCACAAACTGGTTGATAGGCAGTGAAAAGGAGTGATGATCTTGGTTTTATGCAAGACAGTTATCCTGTCATGTTACCTTAGAGGGAAAAAATAATACCAAATAAAAAATAAAAATTTCAAGTACCTAGTATAATGAATTATTTAGAAAAATTCATTACAGTTTTTCCAATATTAATGCAACATGTAGGAAGTATAGTGCTCAAGTTGCAATCATACGCTCTTTTCCTACTACTATATTACCTGCACAAATCTAAAATAAAAACATAGTAAATCTGAAAAAAAATACATTAAATAGTATAAAATAAAATGTATTTTATGATGTGGTATGTCTGTATATTGAAAGATAATGGTATAGTTTTAAACTTTAAACATCATATTTTCAGTGTGCGTCTGAGCACAGTGTGATACAATTAACGAAGAACAGGAGATGTCTGTTTAGAGAAAATGTGACACCATAAAAGATGCAGTGAAAAAATTAGTTCTTCTCACAGATTACCAGGCACATTAGATGCTACATATTTGCTTCTGTATTGTACATGTTACAATAATAAACCAGCATCATGCTTTAATTCATTTAATGTCTCCTCATGCAATGTACAAACAGAAACTTCCAGGTTACTGAAAAGACATAATTCTAGTTCTACCCCCTTTGTTTTGAGTTTTCTGAAATGACGAATAGTTTAAGATGTTTAGAAGATAATAAATACAAATAATAGACATTTAGATAGGCAAATACATGTATGTATTTGCTGATTAAATTCTGAGATCACTTAAACCATACTACAAGATATGAGTCTTAGGCTTACTCTGAGTTAATAAAAAAATACTGTCTTATTAGATGAAATGGAAAAATTTTTTTATGTGTGATGCAGGAAAACCTTAATTCTGCCATTCAGTCCACACTTACATGTATATAAGCACACGTTGTCTTCCATGTGTTTAGCACAGCTTTAACCTTGAATTTTCAGTGCCTATGTCTGCATACAGGGATACCTACTTTGATGGACTTCAGCAGGTGGGTGACATAGAGCAGTAACATATTTGTGGTAACAGCTCTTCCTCATTTTCTGGTTTCTGAAGCATTTTATTGTCCTTTTGCCCCTCACACACAAAATGAAGGTTCTCTACTTCTCCAGGTTAACAGTGAGGGGGATGCAGGAGTAAAATGAAGGAGTTACTGTGGGAAATTTTGGTCCAGCATGTGCCAAGCAGGAGAGATGTCTACTTTGCAGGTTTTCTGAGGATAAAAAGAACTTTGCCCCTCTGGTTGTTTCTCTCCACTTTCAGCCATCCAGAGTAATGGACAATATGAGAAGAAAATGCAATCCCCTGCAACATCTGAAGTGGTTCTTAGCTGGTCAGGTCAAGATGCTTCCATTCAGAGGATTCAAGGATCACTGCATAAGAGGATATCTGACTTTAAGTACAGACAGCAGAATCTCTTAGGAAACAAAAATCACATTAAAAAAAAAAAAAAAAAAAAAGTATGCAAAACCCTTAGAAGAATCAGGTCTCAATATATATATATATTTTTAAGAAATAAAATATAAATAGAGTTGATAATATAAATGGGGCAGGCTTTTCGTATCCTGCAAAATAAAATATCTGTCTGTATTTTGAAACAGCATGAGATGTCAGAAGCTAAGCACATCAGTGGGCCTTGGAAAAAAGTAAATTTAAATAAGATATGAACTGTTTTATGCACTGGTAGGAAGCACATAAATTAATTTGACCTGTCAGATGAATGTTGAGGGGGTGTGCCTGTGCCTAAGCTTAAATAAATCCTCATGCGGCTTTCACTAATTAACTTCTGTAAAAATCTACCCTCCTGAAAGCACCCTTAATATTTCACTTAACCCGTTAAAAGTTCACCATTCTTCTCCAAGCTCTTTTCCATACCTGGAATTGCACGACAGAAATTATATACTTAAATCTCTGATGTTGCTGTATTTTAATCCTCCTTGTGTTTCTTAATTTTGAAATCCGTGTTTTGACAGCTCAACCCCCTTGATTAATGTCTCAAAGGAACCCCTATACGGTTTGCCTGTAAGTGATCTAATTTTGTGCGGGAATGCCTGGGCTGGTATGTTGAACCGATTCACCACCCAGGTGGCTACATTTGGACTAAATGAGCTGTGAAGATCTTCATCTAGGCCCATCGCAGTCTTTCTTCATGTAGTCCCACAGTATGCAGCCGCTCCTGCAAACATGATTTGTCACAACCCATCAATAGAAAATAAATTATTGCCATTCTCACTTGTCAATGGGCTTGTCTTCACTTTGGCTGGCCTAATGATTGGAAGCGCAAAGGGAACATTTCCAGCCTTTGTGGAGCATGATTATGACTGAGCACACTACTTCCCTATGCATCCTGGCCAGTAAAAACAAGCAGGGAAAGTAAATTATTTCAATGTTTTGCACGAATGATTAGACCATTAGCCATGAATGCTAGAGAGGCTTGTATTTGACAGTTAAGATTTGTTCAGTTCTAACATTTATTTGTTCATTTTAATACCAGGAGTAAGGCTTCAGCATTCACATTTTGTAATGTTAAAGTGCAAAAATATGAGTGAGAAAAACAACCCTGGCTAGATCACAAATCTTTAATCTGAAGAGATAAACTACATGGAATAGTAAAAAGAGTTGATTTAAATTTGTTTTCACAGCTGTAATGTTCTCAGACACATAAGTATCAAAGGAAGAGACATGACTGCAAAAATGTCTAAGTGGCAGCTTACTTAGAATTTTTCCTCTGAATACAACAAGAAGTTGTAGCTGACCTCTTCGAATGAACAGTGTAACAACACAGGAGCTTTTAAAAGTCCCTTCACTTTTCTTATGGCATAGAAAAGGAATGAAATGGTTCAAACAGATGGTATCAATTTGGCTTGTGAAATTCAGACACTGTAGGTCAGAAGACAACTCTTTTAAACATACAGGCAAGAGCACAGCTAGGATGTTCTCTGTGATGGATACCTCTAGATCACAGTAGAAACACCACCAAATTATCTGTTCTAATCTGCAGTACATAAATAGCAAGACGTTATTTTACATTTGCTAAACGTTATTTTACAGAGCAAGATGCTATTTTACATTTGAAACAGTTTCTGTAAAAGACTGACCACTATAGTACAGAGAAAATTTAATCTTCTCTTGTTTGTCTTAGTAGAAAAGGCACTTAATTTCATTCAGTAAAGGTGCATTAGACAAAATGAGAGATGTTCTTCAAACAATTAGATGTCTATTTGCAACAAGTCACCTAACCTGTAATAAGTGGATATTCAATACCTTAGTTGAAATATCAAGTTGTGCTAATTAAGCATGTGGAATTCTAAGGGGGAAATTGATACACAAATGATATACTTGCCCAATACCTGAGATATTTCACAGATTTCTTCTAAAAATTGAAATTGGGGTGAGAGTTATATCTTTGCAATACAGTTACAATGTATTTACCATTTTAATTAAAACAGTGGTGTCAGCCTACTACCCATCAGCAGACCCTTATGGATCATACCTCCATCAGACTGCCATCCTCACTCTGCTGTAGCACTTCCCACCTTGTAAGTCATAGAAACAGAGTAATGAATGGATGCTAAGTGTGTGAAAGGACCTGATGTCTGCTAAGACATTTGCACCTGGCCCTACAGACACCTACATGTTAAATGTATAATAGATTAGGGACATTACTCGGGTCCATAACAAACCTCATGAGCTGCCTGAGCAGAAAAAGTGAGCTCCAGAAAAAATTATCATTGGAATGAGCTGATCATGTGCAGACTAAAGATCCAACAATAAGAAGACAAGTACAAGGAAACTAAAATCAATTATTTATTTAAATTTCAATATACTCAGCTGCTGCTTGGGACCATAACTACTTTAAATGTGTAAAACAAAACAAAACAAACAAACAAAAAAACAACAAGCAAACAAACAAAAAATGAACAAGAATATATAAACCTGTAACACAGGAGGTAATTATTTTGCACATATGTAGGATATATGTACAGATACGTCGTCTGTTGCAGAATTGTAGGAAAAAAAATAAAGAGTTAGAGGTCAGGGATGCCAAGAATTCTAACCCAAGCCATTCTATGATTCTGTGATTCTCCAGACCAAGTAACTTGATCTGCATACTGCACAAATTCTGTCTATGAGGCAATTCAGTAATTCTAGAACAATTCAGTAAGTCATTCAACTGCTAGGATCCTTCCGCTCTCCGTATCAGCCTGCTCATGCACATATTTCAACTCTGGTATTGCAGAAGTTGTTCACACAGCAACTCTATTCACTGTACAGCCATGATGCAGTGACATCATGATCCATGCTGTTCACAGAATGAAGGTGTCATTATATGTAAGAAAAAGTACTGGATCACATAACTGAGGCTCTCTCCTGTTGTAGGCAGAAATTGCTTGTGTACATTGGTAACATCTTTGGTATAATCTATATGGATGTATACATCTGAAGATAATAAATGTTTGTTAAGGGGTGTATCAGGGATATACCATATATGTAATTATATATTTGGGTGAGCATTTAATGATGGTAAACAGATAAAGCTGAGGTAGAGACTTATAGCTTAATATAGCAGACTTTTGTAAAAATTATCCAATATCAATAGTTATTCTATTTCTTGACATAACAAAACACAATGTTAGATATTACTTTTCCCATTATAACTTCTCAATACCCTGCTATTGTCATCAGAAGCATAATAGAAAAAAAGACTACTGCGCATATATTATTTTCTTTTGATTAAACAGGTGCACTGGAATTTCAATCATTTTAAATCATAATTAAATGTCCCGTTTTTCATTGCCTTTTTTTTTTTTTCCTTATAAACACATTTTGGCAATTAGATTATGAAAGGAGTTTTTTTTTTCTTTTTTTTTTTTCCTTTTTTTTTTTTTTTTTTTTTTTTTTTTAAAGTTACGTTTCTAAAGAAGTAGAACAGACACATTTATTCACTCTGCAAAGGTGGAAGACCTTATACGAGTGATCTGATTATACTGTTCATTAAGAGTCTGAATCTTCCACATCATCCTTAGTTTTACTTTACATCTTCATGGTAGCTTTGAGCTGCTTAAAGTCAGTCATGATTTTTCGGCTTCAAATAAGAATTAAAGCTATTAAATGTTGATATGAAGTGGCAATATATTAATACCTACATTATCAAAAATGCTTATTTATGACAACAAGCTGGGCAAAAAACTGGTGAAGCATGACTAAATACTAATCAGGTAAGACGTTGCTAAAGTAGAATAGAATATATATAAACCAATAAAATCTTAAAAAACAAACAAACAAACAACAACAACAACAAAAACTCAACAGCCTGTACATTTAGAAAGTACTATTGAATTTAGAAATTCTTAGAGATCTTCTATAAGATGCTCAACACCACTTTCTCAAGACCTAGACACATTTTTTATCACCAAAAAAACATGATCAGTCCCCATCAAGACATACTTTCAGGCTTTGAGTTGTAGAAGGAGGCCATCAGCTTATCTTCTGTAATGGCAAAGGTTACTGTTCCTGTGTGTTTTATTACACTTGTTGCAATTTTCGTTTACCTGTCTGTGGATACAAGCAAGTAATAATTTTTTCTAAAGCATGTTATTTATGGCAAGAAAGAAAAGGGATGATTAAACTGATGATTATGAAAAAAATAAATGATGGAAACTTGCATCAAAATATCAGTATAATTTGTAGAAGTAACATGATAATTATAATAAGGATAAATATTTAAGAAAACATTTGTTTCTGTTCCTGGATTTCAGCAATGCATAACTGGCAAATATCATAGCCAGTGTACATAAGAAATATCTTACAATGAATATACAGCAGTAAAATTTGTCACAGAGGATGCATTGGTGCTGGCATGGTGGTCTAGAAAAACTTGCTTACATAAAAACAGATTGGTAAATCTTTCATTGCATTAAAAAGGTCATCCTTCCTCTTAAGATTTTAAGAATTAAGAGTTTATTTACAGGCATGCAATAATCATATTGAAGAACAGCATGCAATCTATGTGACTATCCAGTCTGTGTATGTTTTCCAAAGTATGATTTTAAATGAATCTGTTAAATTAGTCATCTCTAGGTGATGAAATTTAATGCTGCATGGATGCTGAATACATTACACTTGAAATTGAAGACAACCATGTTGTTGTTGCAAGTGTCTCTATATATGTAATACAAACTATTTTAAATAATGGTGCTGTGTAACACTTAATTGTAAAACTGTCTTGGTTTTAAGAAGAAAGATCAATCAAGAGTACCTATAGCATTCCCAGTTCTGAGCAACAGCTCAGATATAAAGACAAGAGTTAATCACAACTCTTTTAAAGGATGAAAGTCTCTTTAAAGGGTAAAACTACCTTCTTTAATTATTACAATGAGGATTTTGTAATTCAACAATATAGCCCTACTAATAATTCTGTCTAGAAGAAATTTGCATGTTTTAAATTGGAGACATTTTAAAATACCATAGTTAAATCCTGATTCCAAGAAAAAGTTCTTTTTTAGATTTATTTCAGCTTCTACCAGGTGGCATTATTTTTCCAATAGTCACTAACTCCATACATCTCATTTGAAGCAGCTATGTCCAACCTATAATTATTTTCTTCTAATTAGAGTAATTCGTGGTTAATTATTCAAAATGATTCTTCTTCAAAATCAAACCCATTTCTTGCCATGGCACTTCTAAAATGTAAGATGCAAATAAAATATTCCCAAATGCAAATTTTTGCAATAAAAGAATGTCTACTTTACTTTCTTAAAATAGCATTAAAATCTTTCTATAGCAGGAAGGACTTTCTTAATATCAAAGACATGGACAAAATTATTTGTTGATGTTCAGCAGCACATTTCCATGCATATAGTGTCCTGCATAGGATCAGTGTATTTAATTCCTCCTAGTGACCAGGCTAGAATGTTTCTCTGTGCAAAAGAAGGCTCTGACAGCAGCAAGGAATATCCTGAGACCTTAGAAACAGTGCAAAAACCAGGAGTCCCCTCTGTGTAAGGTCTGATCAAATCTTACTTAACTGTAGCTTTGCTTATTCATGGTAGGCATAAACATAATGATGTAATACAGCCACACCTTACATGAAGCTGTGTGTCACTCTGTTTGCATTTTGAAGTGAGACTGGTAAATCAGAACAGTTATTTCATCTCTCCATTGTGATTCTCTGACTGACCACCTCCAAGAATGAACTGGTGAACAGAACAAAATTCCTTCAGTTGGCTGGCCCAGTTGATGAATGCAGCCAGTCCTCAGCTGATGTGCAATATAACTCCTGTTTTTCATGACAGAGTTCATCAGAAAAATTCTGACTAAAAATAGTCAAAAATTTCAGGAGCTGTCCTGCAGATTTTAGTAATTAAATGGTTGGCTGATTTTTTTTTACCCTGCTACAGTGCACAGTCATCGCTAAATTTGCAAGGGTCTCACCACCCATTTGCCTCCACACAATTTCACTAGAGAGGTATGTTGCCTGCCAGGGACCTGCATCTGTGATATCATGAAGGAGCAACCAAGCTTGGCACAGCCAGAGGACTACCACTCATTCCTACTTTTCCACGTAGGGCCAAATGAGGCTTCAAGAAGGAGACTACAAAATATTAAAAAGGACTTTATGTCCCATGGAAAGATGCTGAAGGGATCAGGAACACAGGTAGTGTTCTCTGTCCTCCCAGCTGGAGACTGGGACCCAAGAAGAAGAAGACAAACAGATCAGGTGAAATGGCTGTGTGGCTAGAGGGATTTGGGTTCTGAAAACTCAGACACACTTCTGAGAGACTGGGCATATTGACTTCTGACAGGCTGTGCCTGACCAGGTGGGGCAAGAGTGTTCTGGGCAGCAAGCTGGCTCAGCTTAATCGCAAGGCTTTAAACTAGATTCAGCAGGGTTCTGTTACTCTACATCTGAGTGACAGAAAAGAACCTGGAAACACCAATATTTCAGGAAGAAATGGGGAAATACCATTGAACTGTCCCAAAGGAAATAGGGAGACCACCTCTAAAAAGGTGATGCAGCCCATAGCCCTGCTGAAGTGCCTCTACACTAATGCACACAGCATGGGAAACAAGCAGAAGGAGTTAGAAACCATGGTGCAGTCAGAAAACTACATGTATGACCTGATTACTGTCACAGATGCATGGTGGGACAAATCACACAGCTATAACATTGGAACAGAGGGCTACAAGCTCTTCAGAAGAGAAAGGCAGGGAGGGATGGGAGGGAGTGTTGCCCTCTATGTTAGGGAAGGGATTGATTGCTACAATGTGGACAATTAATTAGCTTGAAGGCTGCACCCAGCCAGTGGTGAGCAATGGCTCCATGTCCAGGTGGAGGCTGGTGACAAGTGCTGTCCCACAGGGGTCAGTCCTGGGACCAGTGCTGTTTAATATGGTGATCCCACCATCAATGACATAGATGGTGGGATCAAGTGTACCCTCAGCAAGTTTGCAGATGATACCAAGCTGAGCAGTGCAATTGATACAACAGAAGGAAAAGATGCCATCCAAAGGGACCTGGACAGGCTGGAGAAGTGGACCCACATGAACCTAATGAGGCTCAACAAATCCAAGTGCAAGGTGCTGCACCTGGTTCAGGGCAGTCCTGTACAGGAGTCCAGACTGGGAGAAGAACTCATAGAGAGCAGCCATGCAGAGAAGGACTTGGAGGTTCTGGTGGACAAAAAGCTCAACATGAGCCAGCAGTGCGTGCTTGCAGCCCAGAAGGTCAACTGTGTCCTGGGCTATATCAACAGAGGGGTGGGCAGCAGGTGGAGGGAGGTGATTGTCCCCCTCTGCTCTGCCCTTGTGAAGCCCCACTTGGAGTGCTGCGTCTAGGTCTGGGGCACCCAGCACAAGAAGGACGTGGGGCTGTTAGAGCAAGTCCAGAGGAGGGCCATGAAGTTGATCAAGGGGCTGGAGCACCTCTCCCATGGAGAAAGGCTGAGTGAGCTTGGGATGTTCAGCCTGGAGAAGAGAAGGCTCTGGGGAGAACTCTTTGTGGCATTTCAGTACTCAAAGTAGACTTACAAAAAAGATGGAGAATGACTCTACTCAGGTGAAAAATGATAGGACAAAGGGGAATGGTTTTAAACTAAAAGAGGGTAGATTTAGATTATATGCCAGGAGGTAATTCTTCCTTCAGTGGGTTGTGAGATGCTGGTACAGGTCATCCAGAGGAGCTGTGGCTGCCCCATCTCTGGCAGTGCCCAAGGCCAGGTGGGATGGGGCTGGGGGCAGCCTGGGCTGGTGGGAGGTGTCCCTGCCCATGGCAGGGGGTGGCACTGGGTGGGCTTTAAGGTCCCTTCCAACCCAAACCAATCTGTGATTCTATGATTCTATGAGTCACTCATATCAAGAGATGAAATTAAGCATAACTAACTTTGCTTTGACAACCAATTGCATGCTACATTCCTGCAAGTTATTTCTGGATTTTACATGGCAAAACAGTATAATTTGCATGACCAAGGCTAAATCTGTTGAAAACTGTTTAAAAAATGAATATATAAAGCAGAAGTTATAAACTACAAAACTGTATCATGTTGCATTTAGTAAAATAACTTTCTGATTTTTTGACAGATTGAATATTTTATCACATCAGTTCCATAATCCAGAAGTAGCATGCTTTGAGGCACTTTTGATATTGTATTTCTGCTTGTTTTACATTTCACTTAACCTATGTCTCTCAAAGGAGATTAAATTAGTCATGAAGATCCAAATTTTAGTAATATGTGGAACACCATTACTGTATGGATTAACTTCAAGAACTCGATGGCTTCAATGGAAGTCAAACTCATTTCTTTTTCCTTTTCTTTTTTTTTAAACTTTTTCTCTATAAAAATGATGTTATAGAAAAAACACTGCTAGTAACTTGTCAGTACAGTTCCATGACAACAAAATTCAAGGAGCCACAGCATGGTTTTCTGAAAGTGTTAAGTGGAGTATATAGTTATAGTATCATTGACCAAGCCTAAATGTGACCACATAAAATTCCACACTCATAAGCACATACGACAAAACAAAGTACTGCATTAACAAAAGATATGTAAGAAAAACAGTCTATATTATTATCTAGTCAGAAAGCTCCTGAACTTTCAGTTTATTTATGGCTGCGCAATAAAGCACGGTGATAAGGCAGTCCTACACATTTTCAAGATAGGTAATATATTATAAAAAACAGTCAGTCTCTTGTTACAAAGTTCAAATAAACCTGTGCCTGGTTTTATTCTATGTTGCTCTATGTACCTGTTATCTAGTATACGAAAATATTACTCAGACATATAAGAACATGTTATAAAACAGAATTTGCCATATCTTTCTGTTGGAGCAAACAGAACTTTTTATTCTTTTTTATTGCAGAAACACATTTCATTTCAATTTGAGAGACCAGCCACACTGCAACAGAACTGTTTTAAACTTCACCTTTATGTTAAAAAGGCCTAAGAATTTATTTCTTGATTCATGTAAGAAGCCCCCCCCCCAACAATAACAATAACAACAATAATAATAACAATAATAATATGAAAAGATACAAAAAGTAAGTAATTAAAAAGTAAGTAATTACCATGGTAATTACTTCAGTAATTACTATCGCAGTAATAGTGTAACATTTTCCTCATAATTCCAAATCACAGATATAAACTAGTGCTTGCAATCCCCATATTCTTACAAATATGCTACCATAATTATATACACAAAAAAGGTACCTATGCCTGCCTTCAAATCTCACCCTAAGTTGTCAGAAAAATCTAATATATCTTTAGTACCTTAGTAGAGTAGTTCTTTATAGTAGTCCCCAAGAAAGAGGACTTGTTTCACAATTTCATAAACTTTCTTTATTTAATCATCTGCTACTTCTTTCTGTGAGTTGCAGAGCTTTGTATCTTTTCTCCAGCCCCTAAAAGCTTGTTCTAGCTTTTTACGGTGAAAGATTCTTGGTAACTATACATAACTTTCCCACAAGATGCCATATATATGCAGCATATTTTAAACTAAGTTGTTTTGTTTCTTTTGTTAGAGATAACTACTGAAGAACAGGCAAAAAATCACTTTGTGAAGTTTGTTCACTTTAGCTTTATGGCTCGTTCTTATCTACACAGAATCTGCAACTCTTCCATTACTATACTATAGACACCACTGCCTCCTAGTGAGCCTCTTGTAACATGTGTGTCCCCAACATCTGCCCCCCCACAAAATGCCTGACTGAGCCCCTTCAGAAGCTCTGGAATTCACCAAACTGTTTTCTGTGTTCTTTATCAGAATCACGTACTGTGATAAGAAAATGAACAAGAGTGCCTCTGTCACCAAAGAATCAAAGAAAAGAAGCAATGCCAGATTTCCCCAAGGACAAAGCTCCAAGACAAGACCTTCCTGAACTATTGCTGTCAGCTTATATTGGATCCTTCCTGGAAAGCAAGCTCTGCAGCCCACTGCCTGGCCACAGTCAGTACTGCTGGACACTAGGCAATGATCTTGACCAGCTGATAAACAAACCCCAGAAATACAAAAGCTGGTGGCTCTAAGCTATTCATCTCGGTACCAGACTGAGGTAGCATTTCTGTATAATATTTCCTCCTATGCCATTAACTCCCACTTGCACACCCAAAATTCTTACTCCTGATTGTTCTACTTGATCTTTCTCTAGCACTGAAAACTTCTTATCTTGTAGCCTGTATATCCAGAAGTTTTTTGCTTCTGAAAAATATTTCAATCTCGTCTTTCTGTTTGATATACCATTTGGTTTCTCCAGCTTCCCTGCTCCTGTCTCCCATTTTGCGTAGGTCCTTGAATCAATAGGAACCTTTGGCTTCTTCGGTAGATAGTCACAAGATAAGAAAGATTTTTCTTAAAATCAGATTCAGCTCCCAATGCTGAAAAAAGAAAATCCCTCAAAAACCCCTAAGGAACATAAGTTCCTTAGTTTTTTCTAAGTAAGAAAAAAGAGGAAGTCTACACATTTGTTCTTTTCTACCCTCTCGCAAAAGCTGCCAGCAACTAAAAAATCACCAAGCTGATAAAGACACAACACAATTTCCAGAAGAAAACCACAAACACAAAAATCAACCAAAAACCAACCAACCAACTTATAATCAAAGAAAGAGAAACTTATGGAGGAGGTCTTACATCTTTTAATGAGGTGAATATTTAACATAATGTGCCGTATTATAATGTCCCTCAGTAATGTGGTTTTGACTTTTAACACTGATAAAGTCCTGTAACTTTTCTGTGGTTCATTTGGTATTTAGGCTTTGGTTTTCTGTTTGGCTGTTTGTTTTTTTCTGGCTTTACAAGGAGATTATTAACCCAGGAGTTTCATGAAGAAGTCTGTGATAACACTGACATGAGCTGCACCCACAAAACAGCACAGAAGCACAGATTTGGGGAGGAACAGACCCCCCAAAATGGTGGTCTCCTTAGTGAAAGAAATGTCAGTAAAATCACACGTTCAGACCTGCAACAAATCATTGCATGTGATTAGCAATATCCCTGGTAAATAGACCTCACAAGGGTACTTTCCGCTCTGCTGCTACCTGTTAAAAGACCTGCTGTACAGGTTCAACAGCCAGTGGTGGTCAGGGAGACAATCCAGACAACTTCTTAACCAGTCCTTCTTTGCTATCAGAGATTCATTAATTCTCACGCTGTCTTTCATAGCCACAGATAGAATTGCTATTGCTAATTTTCAGCTACCTGAAAATATCTATCAATAGATGTTTTTTTAAGGCTTGAGTAGTCATTCAACACCTTGTGGAGAGGCAGATGAATACTGAAACCGAGAGTGAGGTGTTGTCCAATGGTGAATGAGTTTGGCAGGGGAGTAGAAAATTCACAAGCAAAGGGTTTGGTTATGACCCGAGAACAAGCAAAGATACTGGAACAGACCAGGTATAGGTTTGACCCTTTCAGAATACAACAAATCAAACTCTCTACTCAGATACTATTAACTACAAGGAAGACCAATGTTTCAAAAAGAGTTGGAGTTTAAAACATGAGGGATTAAAATACTGGAGTTTTACACAAATAGATATAAATATTAAATATATATATATATATATTTCATAAACATAAATATACTCAACATTTTCTAGGACCTCCTTTTAAAGATTATTTTGCTGAACATAAAATTACTTTCCTGCTCAAACCACCACCACTTTGTATTTGCCACAACAATCTTTGATAGTATATCCAATCTTTCCACAATGTATAATGTAAAATCTTTATACGATTTATATTTAAATCTGCCAAATCATAGCTATCAGCTGCTAGCAACCAGGGAAGGTAAATTTCCAGCTAGTAAAGATGAGAAGGAAGCCTCACACTGAGTTTCTGACACCACAGCTCTTGTGAAACAACTTCATACACTTTAACAAATCTGTCTTCATTCACCCCATTTCTATTGGCAATGCTAATTCCACTAGTTCTGAATTATTGTTCTTGCATAGCTGAACAATCCCAGAAGCTGTGGCCCATCAAGTAAATTCACTCCACCTTGTCCCTCCCTCTCAATTAGCGGTAAAGGCAAAGGAGAAAGAGAGCTAAACCCATCTGACTGTGCACTGTTGCAGGAATATCCATGGCTACTGCATCCATCAATGAGTTTTTCATGTTGGCTAGTAGTTATATGGAAAAGGCATGAGCAAACTAAAAGAATGAGAAGAAGAAGAAGAAAAAAAAAAGTTTGATACCTCTTCCCTGAACAGCTGTAGATTTTGCTAAGTATCCTGCAATATGTGACAGGAAAAATCACAGTCTATTTTTAAGGAAAGGAACATTACAGTACAAGCTATCTGCTCATAATATTAAATGGTAAATAATGCAAGTGTTCACCTGATGGTTCCAATTATCAGTTTTGTTAGCACAACAAAGTGGAACAGAAACAATTCTCTTTGATATAGTTAAAATGCTGCATTTAAAGTGAAACAAATAGATGAACGATAACATGAGATCAGTTCCATATGGGTGGATGAATGGTGGTCTCTCATGTATTTGAGTCCAGTAACAATCCTAAGACTTTACAGGCTTCTGAAAGACCAGTAGGAATCAATGAAAACTGGGGAAAAATAAATAAATAAATAAATAAATAAATAAATAAATAAATAGATAAAATAATATAAAATAAAATATCAGAATACCATATTCTCACTGGCTGCTGTCTTAAATTTATGGACAAATTCCTTATGCAGTATTTGAAATCTGCACTGCAGATTACTGCACTGTATTTTCTTTTATTGCAAAGGTAGATGATATATAACCAGTATGGTTGAAAGCAAAATTCCGGAGTGAGTGTCAAGATGCCCTTTAGTTTTCACAGGAAGAGGTAATGCTATATTGTGGTCATTAGAAACAGAGAGGTTGTGCAGTCTCCATCTGTACAGGTTTTCAAGACCGGAAAGTCATGAGCAACCTCTTCATACCTCACAGCTCACAAGACGGTCCCTTCCAACCTGAATTGCCCTATCAGCCCATCATCACTCGAAGTGCATTACCTGTTATTGACACTCTCTACATATAGTTTGTCACTTGGTATTATTTATTTTGTCCATAAACCTGTTATTTAACTCATTCTTGCCTTAGTAAGTAATATGGCAAACAGAAGGCACATCTTTCTGTGTTAGCAACGTTCATTCTCGAGCACTTACAATGATCTGTACATTTCTTTTATGCTGATTTGCCCACACAAGCCAGGTCCTGATTCCAAGTGGTGGGTGTGGAAGAGGAGAGAATCACCACCATTTATCGAAGGTTAAGACTACACTCTGAGATAATTTGGCTTCTTTTAAAAGAAAGTTACTGCACAACTAGAAATTCTTAATAATTGTACTCTCAAAATTGAACTTTTAGGCTAGCAATAAATTGTTGAAGAAAGCTGTATTCAGTAGAGTAGAGTAACTGAAAATATTTTGCTTTTCCATGTCATGAACCATGTTCAACTATTAGTTACTGAAAATAAATAATTTTAGATAATAACTAATTCTAGATATTCTACATTTTTTGCTCTATTCATATGCCAGGAACCTTTTTAACTTTTTAACTTTTCTGTTAAAATGTCTAGCCAGGCAATTTATCCCCTTAGTTTTTCTCATAGAAATAACATGTGTCACTGAGGTGCATTGTGGTCTCCACTGTATTTTCAATTTCATATTTGAACAATATTAAATCACCAAAAAGCTGTATTATTAGACTGTTAAAAAAACCTTGTCATTCTAGAGTGTTTCAGCGATATTAGAAGAAGGTTCTCCGGTTTGTAAAGGTGTGCTATTCTAGCAGACATTTTGACCATTATTACCAAAATGAGCATTAATGTATAAAATACAGTTCCAAATGCTGCAAAGTTTAGAAATCTACTGCAATTTCTGTTTCTGACTGAGTCACTTCGTATAAATTAATTTTGTAATATTTGGCATTTTTGTTTAGAGAAAGGCAACAAAGGAGACAGAAAAAAACTCTATTTTTACAAAAGAAATACAATAATATAAAATGCTACATATTCTATGAGTTTTTATTCAATTGAATCAGTGTATCTATTTTTTAAAAAAATAATATAATAGCTTAAATTGTCCTTTATATTTACAACCAATTAATTACTTTACTTTGCTAGAAATAAAGGTCATTAAAATTATCTTGAAGCTTAACTTAGAATTCAGAACTAACCTCCAAGTTGTAAAACCTTTAACTATGTTCCATTTAATGCATTTAATAGATGTAAAAGCTCACAAGTGATGATATAAAGGATAATTTACGCTTGCAATGCATTTTTGTCCAATTAATAGATTGCCTGTGTGTTGCATATTTTGCATGACAAAAGAGCAGAATATTAAACTGCCATTCATAATGAAAATGCACTTTGCAAATTAAAAGTGCCGAAACAGAAATTTTTCACCCTGTTTAGGAAATAAACAGTCCTTAACCAATTAAACTGCATTGTAATAATTCCATGATTTATTGCAAGTTGTTTAACTTTCAAAACTTGGCTAACCCATATTAAGGTCACAATCCATCATGTCTTGCTTGGAAAGCCAACAAATAATGGCTGTTGTATTAGCTGCTTTTGATGATAGTATGAAAGAAGTATTAGCACTTGTCAACAAAACTGCTTACAACATAACATTAGCATGCATGGGCTGCTGTACCTATTTATTATTCTGGCAGCTTCACACATATTGTTACAAGCTTATAAAACATTTTGTCGGGTGGAAACCGAATGTACACTGTTTGGTTTTCTGATAGACTGGCAGCATAAATGTCTGGGCTGACTTAGTTTAGTTTAAGTGTAAATAGAGACACAAATTCTTCAACCTGTTCTCTTATTGATACTGAAAAGTGCTGAATTATTCAGCATCCAACTCTTCTGTTTGTGTCTATCACAGTTATCAATTACCCATCAGTCTTCTTGTCAAAACAGAATGGATTAATCTGGCTGAAAACAAGACAAATAAGTGGATACTATAACAGGGGTGTGGGGTTGCCAAACTGTCAAAGGGAAATCCAGGCAGTGACATTTGCCGTCAAAAGTCAGATATCTGGCTTAAGTGAGCAAATGATTTCCCTTTACGAGCCAAGAATGCACTTAGCTTACCGTAAGTAAATTAATCTGCCTACTTTGCCTACTAATGCACTATCAACAGCAATAGTCACTGCAATTTCGTACTTACTGCTCATATGCTTTTATGGTCCAATGCCTTGTCTCTGGATTGTTTAATATAAATATACCATAATAATGTTTTATTTTATAAATTAAAATAGAATTACTTGAATTCATAGCTTCTACATGTGGTTACTCGTGTTAGTTTAATCTATTATACTGATCAGTTGGTAAGATACCATGTAATTTGAACAGCTGGTTTGTGGAATACACCCAGCTTCTGTTAAATCCAGCCTTTAGTTTTCCTCTCTAGATTAAAACTTCAAGATCTTGCTTGGAAAACTCTCCAGGTCCATCTATTGCTCTGATATATGCATGTGATTTTGTCTGAACTTTAAAAAAAAATGTCAGTAATATGCCACCCAGTTTGGGACCAATATTTGGCACCAGTTGAGTCATATCTTGAATTCCTATCAGGGGTTTCTGGTTTGTTTAGCCTTTTTTTTTTTTTTTTTTTTTTTCCCCTGGGGTAATACTAACAGAAATGACTCTTCTATTCTATTTTAGGTAATCATCACTCATGCCTGGAGCCTTGCAATCATGGCAGCAGACATGAAGAGCTTAGTGTAAGCCAAATTTGTCTATTATTTAGTGTAGTAAAGGCTTCTATATTTGATATAACTTACACTTATTTTGTAAGCTCATCTCCTAGCCATATATCTTTAAGTGTCAAGTTCTGAACTTTAAAATGCAGGTAGAGAGCTGCAAACATTTGCTGGTATCTAAAAATTCTATCAAGAAAGAACGTTATTTATGAAATCCTGGACAAAACTTGCAATGTCTGTTAAACATTTTGACAACACAAAAAATTATACCCACACATTTCTATATCAATTAATATAATTACATGAAAGTAAAAGTATGGCCAGGAATATTTTAAGATTACTGAAACAGTTTATGTTCTTGCTCTTATTAAGTCTCTAATTGGTTTACAATAATAATAATAATAATAATAATAATAATAATAATAATAATAATAATAATAATAATAATAATAATAGTAATAGTAATAGTAATAGTAATAATAATAATAAAATGCAGAAGGGTATTTTAGCAAAGGTATTTTGCAGTCATTGTTCCAACATATTTGATCAAGGGCTGATCTCCAGAATATTCACTAAAAATACAGTAAAACCAATTATACATAGAATTTCAGTAATGTGGATAAATTTACCTGGTATGTTAATCTTCAGTCTTTTTATTTCTATTAAGTATGAGCAGTACACAGGTGGCTCTGTTAACCACTTGGTATTAAGCATCAGGATTTATTGACAGACATTTAACAGTGAAGAAAAGATTGCACTGGATCTGCTAGTTATAAAAGTTATTCAGACTGTATAATTCAGCATTGCTAGACATCTGCTCAGTTCTTTGACTTTTAATAACTCTAAGACTGTACTGTCAGAATTGATAAAGAATATATATATTTTAATATTTCTTGTTCTTCTTTCAGAGATATGCTCATTGTGATCTGTGAATTTTTTTGTGAAATTACTGTCAGGTCCATGTCTGATTTATCTCTCTTGATCAGTTCTAAGTGAAACAGTGTAGAGAGATCTCAGAAATTTTTCAGCAAAACCTTACCGGTTCCAACCAGGAAACATAATATAAACCTCCCTGTGACTTAACTCTTGACAAAATCATTCTGTTCTCTAGCAAATTAAGGAATAATTTTTCCTGTGATTGGTGAGAGCAACTATTATTATAATAAAAGATACAAAATAATTTAAACAGAAGAAATTGGTTGCTTCATGTCAAAGGTTTTAAAAACTAGTGTCAGAAATCAATCATTACAATAGAAAGAAAATTGCAGAAGAAACACTGCTTCTCCACTTTGGTTATGTCAAAGAATAATTCTCATTCTAGTAAGAGTTTCTCTGGCTTGACTGAAGAGCCAGTGTATTTGTTTGCTTGCTTAAACAGTTAATAATTACGACTAGTTTGAGGTTGTTCAGCCTGAAGAGAAGGCTCTGGGTAGACCTCACAGCAGCCTGCCAGTGCTTAAAGGGGGCTGCAGGAAAGCTGGGGAGGGACTCTGTGTCAGGGGGTGTAAGGATAGGGCAAGGTGTGGTGGTTTTAATGTAAAAGAGGGTACAAAGAGGTTAGATATAAGGAAGAAACTCTTCCTTCAGAGGGTGATGAGGCATTGGAAAAGATTATCCAGAGGAGCTGTGGCTGCCCCATCCCTGACAGTGCCCAAGACCAGGCTGGATGGGGCTGGGCTGGTGGGAGGTGTCCCTGCCCATGGCAGGGGGGTTGGAACTGGGTGGGCTTTAAGGTCCCCTCCAACACAAACCATTGTACGATTCTATGACTACTAGACAGGTCTCTATCTGAATGCGTGAAATGTACCTATTTTTTTATTTAATGTCCACTGGACTTCCAGGTCTTCCAGGTACCTTCTGTAATATGAGAAAATAAGGAGAATAATAATCGTTGGCATTATCAACTTATTGAAACACCGGGCAAGACTTAGCTTTCTTTTAATGTGAAAGGTGAAATTGCATTAATCCATGTTACTCATAACTTCCTAAGATGGATTCCTACGGCAAACATCTTTCAGACCTAATCTTTTTTTTTTTTTTTTTTTTCCCCTGCCCCCAAAGAAAGGCATATACCTGGCTTTGGTAAAAGGGTTATTATTATTATTATTATTATTATTATTATTATTATTATTATTATTATTATTATTATTATTATTATTATTATTATTATTTTAAACCTAATCATAGTGAAACCTGCTTGTCATGGAATGTTATCTAGATGTGCATTTGAAGGAAGGAAATGGTTACATCTTCTTTGCTTTCATTCTGCAGTTCAGAAAAATATGCTGAACTAAATTTAATGAAGAAGTATAAATTACTACTGAGCTATTGGTAAGAGGCAGGCAAGGCAAAACTGAGGGGTCCATACAGTGTCAGAAACTCCCAGATGACAAGGCTGCTGTAATCTCCTTTATAGCCTGCTTTAGCATTTGGGCTGGGGATGAGGACACCAAAGGTGTAGAGTGTTATCTGCCCACGTCTCAAGATATTTATGAAACTATGCAAGAGGTAAACACTTACTAAAGAAGCAAATGGCATATAAACATGTAATAAAGCACATTTAGCTTGATGGCTTCTTATACAGGCTGAGAAAATATATAGCACACTTGATAGTAGCGACAGAATTACAATGAACTACCTAAAATCTAGCACGCATATATATTATAAAGGAGCATTTGAGATCACCAAACTTTCCATGCAGATACTGCAAATTTACATTTTAACATTTTGAGTATGTTTATATAAAAATAAAGAAGGGTTATCCATCATACATATAAGGTTTCTGTGCAAAGAGGGAAAAAAGTAGAAAACTGAGCTTTTCCCAAACCTACCTACAGAGCTATAGGGCTGGGATGCTGCTAAAGAACACTTTCAAATTTCTTAAACAGGAACTATCATTACTTTTTTTTTTTTTTTTTTTTTTTTTTAAACTAAGCAAAATTTAATAGTGGCAAATTATATCTTTCCATAGCTTTAATTTTTAGTTAAGTTTTAGACTCTCCAAGGCATTAAATTAATTATGAAGAAAGGAGTAGTGTTAATGTTAAAAAAAATAAAAATAAAATAAAATGCTTCCAGTTCCCAAACTGAAAGTTCTTGTTACTAATCTGTTTGTTTCAGTATGGTAGAATGGTCTTGTTTAAAGTATTATGCCAAGCAGAGTTAGTATCAACAAGCTTGTGTTTGAAAATATTTGTGGAATCACAAGTCTAGAAGACATTAAAAATTTTAAATTTTCATTTTAAAAGTATCTTATACTGATGTGATGTGTTATTTTTAAATTCATGCTATGCATTTTCTTGGGGGGGGGAGGGGGAGGGGACAAGTAGAAATCAGCAAGATAACTAATAGATTCAGGAAAAAATCTATAACGAATTGGTAAATCTGAGTAATGCTTTATGATAAACCAGTGACTGCACTTCTGCCAAAACTTTAGGCAGACAAGTTCCTTTCTGAGTTATCCATGAAGAGCACACATTCCCTCAATGTTCAGGGTTTACGTCCATTTTCATTCGAATCTTTCACTCTTCAAAGCTGGTATGGAAAGTAATTCCCAAGAAAAGTCTAAAGAATCCCTTCTCAGACAGTCCACATGATATAAAAGATAAAAAGAAAACTTTGCCTATGAAATTAACATTCAAGACTGTAGTAACAATGAGAGAAACAAAATGAAAGTTAATTTTTTAAAATCTCACCAAAAAAAAAAAGATTTATGGCAAGTCAAATCATGTATTGGGGAAATGTCAGGAAGCAAAATTTGTCTTTCAATAAAGAAGAAATTCTACTCAAAAATAGGGAAGACAAACGTTCTCTGCTTCACATTGGAACTTTTGAGTTCTTTTCATTAAGAGCCAACATGCCTATTAATACTGCAGGTTGCACTGAGTCAGAATCACAAGTCTCTGGAACCATAGTTTAGTCAAACTCAATAGGAAGGTCTACATGCCTATACTCATGCTTTTATATTTTATTTTGACTTTAAATGTTTTATTTTGAGCTGTTTTCTTGGCCATGAGGGGAAACAAATACCAGCCTTTCTAATTAGCACCAACTTTCTGAGAATGAAGTGTCTCGATAACAGCATCTTTATGAGTAACTTGCTTTCAGAACACACCTACGGGTATTCAGTAGTACAAGATCTGTCTACTTTGATAACACTGCTACACTTATAATCATGGATACATTCCAAATATCTCTCAAAATGTCAAAAAGAGCTACTTAGAAAAATATAATTGAAATGAACAGCAAGTTAAAAATTACATTCATTGATCAAAATGAAAAACACTGATAACATTAACCATCATTAATGAGTAGAGCTGACATGGAACTTCATAGTTTCATTTTGAAAATTATCTTGATGGAAAACATTGCTTAACTCGCTGAAGACCTTCAGAGGAAAATTATTTTTTCACTGAAATTTTTGACTTTCAAAGTGAAGAACACAATAAAAATAAAACCTCTTTCTTTGCATTATTTTGATTAAATCAAAATGCTTTATGTTAGGTTAGTTTAGCCATAATGTAATCTTATTTGAGCTGCTCCTACACCTTGGATGGACTGTGGTTTGAGATGCCTCTTATCTCTCTTCTCTATGGAGTAGATTTTTTATGTGAACCTTTGATGTTGGTAAGCATGAGATTTAAATACAACCTTGATAATATGAAGAAAAAGAAATTTTTAAATTTAAGGCAAAATGCAAAGATCAGCTCAAACAGTGATGCTAGATACTGAACCATGTTTGAATTATTTCCAGATTAAATTCTTCAAAATCTACATTTTTGGAAAAACGTAGGTATTATTTCTCAGTGTTGATAAAAAATATTTAATTATAGATCATCACGGATCTGAAAGACTATGTTTTGTAGTACTTTTAAGTAAAAGAATACAAATATGTTTAGTTTCTCATAACCTCCAGTTATGACAAATCTACTCTTTGGAAACTCTGATTCAGACTGGATCATTCTATTCATTTTCATTAAAAAACTATCTAAAATCCCATACCTAAAAACCTGACTCTTCATTGAAATTAAAAAAAACAACAGTCCAAGTAAACATTACATAGCTCTGTGGATCCTTTTAATCCATATTGAGTATTCTAGGTTTTATATATTATGGTACTTGTAACTTGAGAAAGGATCAGAATACACCACTGACTTCAAACAGCATTGTATTTTTTCACCATTGCCACCACGTAGCCATTCTTAGTAAGCAGGCACTTAAAATTATATTAAAAATTTCAAATATATACAAACAAAGCTTTTTGCTCAGTATCTCATATGACATTAAAAAATAGTTATATTGAATTTAGCAATATTACATTCACAACTGTTTCTATATTAAAGTTTACTTTTAAAATATGATACAGATAACAGATTATTTGGTATACCTATCTAGCATTGATCTTTTCTTCTTCTTCTTCTTTTAAACTTGTCCTTATCAAGGAGAGGCTAGCAAACAACAGCAAACCCCCCCTTTTCTTCATCCAAAAGTTAGGGTCGTTTTATGCTGAAAACAAGAGTTATGACGATACACATAATCTTAGAACTAGGTTTCCAATTGATAGCATAAGTATCAACAAAAACACAGCTATATTGTACTGGACCTTAGCAAGATTAAAAAAAAAAAAAATTACTGGTGAAACTCCACAAGGTACAGCAACCCTAACCTGTGTGCTGCTGTGGCAATGCAACTGTTGATGACGATTAAAACTAATTTA